>NW_024070206.1:6131655-6485252 GCF_014754425.2 Oryx dammah | reverse complement strand
TCCAAAGAAATCCCAGGGCTGATCTCCTTCAGAATGGACTGGTTGGATCTCCTTGCAGTCCAAGGGACTCTCAAGAGTCTTCTCCAACACCACAGTTCAAAAGCATCAATTCTTCAGCACTCAGCCTTCTTCACAGTCCAACTCTCACATCCATACGTGACCACTGGAAAAACCATATCCTTGACTGGACGGACCTTAGTCGGCAAAGTAATGTCTCTGCTTTTTAAAATGCTATCTAGGTTGGTCATAACTTTTCTTCCAAGGAGTAAGCATCTTTTAATTTCATGGCTGCAATCACCATTTGCAGTGATTTTGGAGCCCAGAAAAATAAAGTAGTCTATTAGGTTATAATAAAATGCTAAGGGAAAAATAAAGCAGGGTAAGAGATTTATGAATTGATGGAAAGATGTTTTATTGGATATACTGGCCAAGGAAATCCTCTCTTAAAAGATGACTTTGAAGCAGGGACCAGAATAAAGAGAAGGAATAAGCCATATGGACATCTGGTGAAAGATTGTTGGAGGCAGAGAAGATAGTGAGTCAAAGGTCTTGAGGCAAGAGCCTCCAGGGCACATTTCAGGATAATAATCCTGAAGGCCACCATAGTGAGAGAGAAAGAGGAAGATAGATGAGGTCCAGGAGATGGTGGCAGGAAGAATCGTAAGCTTAGATCACAAGTTCAGATTGTATTCTGTATGGTCCAGGAAGCCATTGCCAAATATCTAGCAGCAGAGTGGTCCAATCTCATGTAGATTTTCAAAGAATCCTTCTGGCTCCTGTGTTGGGAATGTACTCTATGGGGCAGGTGTGAAAGCTGAGAGACCAACTCAGAGGCTCTTCCAAAAATCCAGATGAGACAGGCTCAGACCAAGGAATTGGCTGCAGAGGCAGGGAGAAATTGTTGCATTCTGCAGATAGTTTGAAGGTAAAGTCAATGGGATTTGACTATGGAGAGTAAAAAGATAGATAAAAATGATTCCAAGTCTGGGGCCTGAGAAAATTGAATAATGTTGAGATGAGGAAGACAGTGGGAGGAACAGTTTGGAGCTGGGAATCAGAGTTCAGTTTTTTACATGGGTGGGATACGTTTCTCAACCAGAGAGAGGTGTTGAATAGCTGACTGGATATATGAGTCTGGAGTCAATAGAGTAAGTCAAGGATGGAGCTAAAATGTGAGAGCCATTGGCGTAGTAGTGACGTACAAAGCCATGGTACTGGATGAGATCACCTAGAGTGGGATTTGAGACAAACAGAAGATAGGGGTGGGCATTAATCCTCCTAGCAGTCAATATTTAGAGGTCATGGATCTGAGAATAGTCTAGGGAAAGGAGACAAAGCAGTCACTGGGCAAGAGGAAAATGAGAAGGACATTGAAATAAAGAATTTCAAGGAGTAAGCCGTGTGTCGAGGGTAGCTGGTCAGTGGCAGTGGGAGGAGGGAGAATTGGCCACTGACCTTGGCATGTGGGAGCCATCAGTGCTTGATGAGGTCAGGGTCTGTGGGGCCGCAGCATGATGGTGCACCAGAGAAACGGGAGGGGGAGAAAGGTTTTGAGAGCAAGTGAATTTTGACATGGACGTCTTTAAGCCTTTATTTATTCTATGGCCTAGTAAGGTTGCTCCCTTTGAAGGAGGGAACAAAGTAGAGAAACCACCTTCTCTTTCTCCTGGAAAAGGGCCTGTCCTGAGCAGTCTAGCCTGGAAATGCAAGTTTTTAAAGTTTTTACACCAGCAAGCAATGAGCCGTGTCTACACTGCTGAACCCAAATATGCTTAAGGAATGGAAAGCATCTTTGTTATATCAGTGGCTCCATTACATCCTATTCCCGGCTCCATCCTCCAGCGCCCCCACTGATGCTCCAGAAGCACAGTCCAAGTGAAATGGGCAGCTTGCCTGTGGGGGAGATGGGAGGGGAGTCTCTAGCCTACTCATGCAGGTTGGAGAGCAAATGGGTGAAGGGGCTTGTTAAGTAACATAACTAATAAAGCTTCTGTTTTTCTAACCTCATGTTCCAACGAGCTCTGTGGACCTTAAAGACATTATCTCATGCCTTCTCCTTACTATGAAGTAGGGAGTCAGGTTCCTTGGACTCCGTTCTCTGTATGAAAAAAAATCATGTGAGCAGGAATTCTCCAGTGATCCAGTGGTTAGGGCTCCTTGCTCTCACTGCCGAGGACGGGGGTTTGATCCTTGGTTGGGGAACTAAGATTCCACAAGTTTCATAGCATGGCCAAAAAAAAAAAAAAAAGTGGCAAACTAAAGATTGTGACAGTCTCAGAGCGATGGGTTATTTAGCATGATTGGAGCACCTTTGTGGCTGAAGAAAGCACCAGGATGAAGGAGCCACTTTAGAATGTAATTTGCATGGAAGAAATAGGACAACAGCGGTTGACTCTGCAGTCTAAGGATAAATATGTAAATGTGAAACTGACCTGAGCTTTGCATATGGGGATGGATACTGGGTTGTGTGAGAGCTTAGCCCTTGGCTTTGTGTTCTGACTCCACCCAGGACACAAGATTTAGCTGTAATAGAAACACTCAAGGATTCAATGATGTAACACACATAAAGGATTTAGAAGAGTTTCCACAGAACAAGCACTCATTAATGACATTTCAAAAAACATGTTTATATAATACTAGTCCCAATTATTATTATTATTTAAGGAAGGTAAATGAATACATAAATATGTACATGTGTATGTACGTATATACATAGATTTCTGGCTCATTTTATCAAGAGAGAGGATTCTTTTATCAAGAGAGTAGCTTTCTTCTACTTATAGAGATGGTTGTTAGAGAAAGGAAGGCCCTTATCGAGGAACTTGGTGTCGCCAAACAGGAAACTGTCTTTTAATTAGCTACTTTAAAAACTTTAGCCCAAAGTTCAGTGCTTAACACATTAGATGATGATTTCTTGATCACATAATAGCATTGAACGGGTGAACAGGTTGGCAAGTAGTCCTCCTCCACATCATTGTTTGAGGACTGATGCCAAATGCAACGTGTGGCTTTCAAGGTCACCCTGGAGGTGATCCCCATTTCCAGAAAGGGAAAAAAACTGGAAGAGCATGGAGAGTGAATGTGTTGTGGGGAGAGGATTAGTATGGAACAAGTCTAGGAAGGAACCACAGCATTTTTCCTTCATTTCATTAGGTAGAACTCAGTTGGAACACAGATCTCAACCAAGTGAAAATGAAGTGAAAGTGATAGTCGCTCAGTTGCGTCAGATTCTTTGCAACCCCATGGACTGTAGCCCACCAGGCTCCTCTGTCCATAGGACTTCCCAGGCAAGAAGACTGGAGTGGATTGCCATTGCCAGCTCCAGGGTATCTTCCCAACCCAGGGATCAAACTCAAGTCTCTGGTACCTCCTACATTACAAGCGGATTCTTTACCATCTGAGCCACCAGCGAAGTCCCACCTCAACCAAAGGGGGATATTAAATAGGCAGTTGGATATATTGGTGTCTAGAGTTCAGAGAAGAGGTCCAGGCTGAAGCGGCAAGTGTGAGAGTGAACCCTAACTCCGGGAGCATGGATACTGGAAAATGCAGAGCCTAGAGGGGCAACCACTTCCCAGTGTCAACACAGTGCGGTGGAAACAAGAGTACAAGCTGCTCAGTGAGCAGGTGGATCTCTCCTCCAACTCCTCCTCCAAGCCTCTGCTCATTTTGCATGTACCTGAGTGTGCCGATCAGAAAAAGAGGACTTTTCTGGTCAGAAAAATGCTTGGATGGGAAAGACTGAACCTAACATGGGTTGGGGTTTGAATCAAACTTAGCTTGCCAAACAAAGTAATGAGGAAGCAGCTCTTTCCACCCAGGAAGGGAGATGGGGTGCCTGGGAGCAGAGAAGATGGGGAGTGTGTGTGTGTGTGTGTGTGTGTGTGTGTGTGTGTGTGTATGTGGGTGTGCGTGCTCAGTCATATCCGACTCTTTGCGACCCCATGGACTGTAGCCCGCCAGACTCCTCTGTGCATGGGGTTTTCCAGATAAGAACACTGGAGTGGGTTGCCATTTCCTCATCCAGGGAATCTTTTCAACCCAGGGATGGAACCCATTTCCTGTATTTCCTGTGTTTATTTATAAGAACAGAAAAGCACACAGCTTTCATTGGATATAGGGCCCACACTAAGCCAGGATTGTCTTGACCCTTACCTTAATTGCATCCGCAAAGACCCATTTTATGTTAGTGTAAATTAGGATATGAGTTACCTTAATCAACAATATAAGTCAGTATTGGGACTTCCTTGGCAGTTCAGTGGCTAAGACTTGACCTTCCAATGCAGGGGGTGCAGGTTCCATCTCTAGTTGGGGGGCTAAGATCCCACATGCCTCGCAGCCAAAAAATCAAAACAAAAATCAGAAGCAATACTGTAACAAATTCAAAGACTTTAAAAATGGTCCACATTAAAAAATATTTTAAAAAATGTAACTCAATAGAGTTGGACCATAAAGAAACCTGAGCGCCAAAGAATTGACGCTTTTGAACTGTGATGCTGGAGAAGACTCTTGAGAGTCCCTTGGGCTGCAAGGAGAGCCAACCAGTCCATTTTAAAGGAGATCAGTCCTGGGTGTTCATTGGAAGGATTAATGCTGAAGCTGAAGCTCCAATACCTTGGCCACCTGATGTGAGAAACTGACTCCTTTGAAAAGACCCTGATGCTGGGAAAGATTGAAGGCAGGAGGAGAAGGGGACGACAGAGGATGAGATGGTTGGATGGCATCACTGACTCGATGGACATGAGTTTGAGCAAGCTCCGGGAGTTGGTGATGGACAGGGAGGCCTGGTGTTCTGCAGTCCATGGGATTGCAAAGAGTCGGACACGACTGAGTGACTGAATTAAACTGATAATACATAATATCTATCTTTATATTGTTATAGATATCTTCGAAGATTAAAAAGGAAGGAAGAAGGTCCAATGAAGACATAATGACTGATTGAACTTTTGAGAACTCAGTAATTCCTAATAGTGATTTCATAAAGGTTAACAATTACAATTTATGAGGAAGGCAGTTAGTTGATGCTCTCATCACAAGAGGGATCTTTCATGGTGACTGATGAGGACGGTTCAGGTCAATCCAGCACCAACAGTACCCTTCCTTGTGAATGACGATGAGACTGGATGCTGCAGCTAGAATTGATCGGAGTTATTCTGAGATCAAAGTTCAGGGCTTCAGTGTCTCAGGTCCTTTTCTTAGTGTATCAGTGAAATATGCCAGTATTTGAGGACCATCCCCTCCCATGGGCTCTTTTGTGTCACATCCCTCTGCCTGGTTGTCACCCCTCAATAGAGTACCCTTCCTAGTGATCACCAGTTTGCAAGGGCAGCCTGGGCAGAGCCATGTGGCAGGCGTGTAATCAGGCTCTCTACTGTAACTTCATTATGGTTTTTTTAGAGCTTGCCTTTCCTTTTTCTCTGAGCTTCTGTCTGCTACCATGGCCTTGAGATTGTCCACTTGGGAGGAAAGATCTCATCAATGCTTTACTGTTGATTTAATTGGATGCCTCCTTTCCCCAGGACTATTTACATGCTTTCTCTGTTTCCAGGAGGAAAGAAGAAGAAGAAAAAAAAAGGAAATGAGGTTAAAAAGGAAAATTCCAAATGCCTTGGTCCCTGTATAGGGGAGATATTTTGCAACAAAGATTTCCTACCGTCCCTGGAGTCCCCTTTCACGGGAAAACAGGCAGCCCCTTCTATAAAAGCACCCAGCCCTTCCCAACCTGAAATGGTAATAATGCTGGCATTTGGAAGACACCCTGTAGTGTAGACACTCATATCTCAGACCAGGATTCGTCATTCCTGATACCAGATGGTATTCAAGACATGGGATTTCCCCCCTTGCTCCTTTAGGGTTATTCCCTCTTGCAAACAAAAGCTTTTTACATGGTGAGTAATTTGTAAAGCATAAATTGGACTCATAAATGGATATTTATTTTTACGTAAATCTTGGCAAACTGAGGCAGCTACTTTACAGAGGTGATTAAAATTTAAAAGGCAGTATTGTGAGTAGAAGATAATAAAAGGTTGTTATTTACAATGGCACTATTTACAATAAAATGCTAAATTTATTTTAATAAATAATAATTTTACATTTATGGACAGTCATTTATAGACAAGCAATAAAAACTTCCATTTCTGCTTACTGGATTTTTCTGCATGGCATATAAATCAAATCTTTCACTCAATGCTGCATTCATACTTTGAGCTTGCTGTGTTTTATCTGAGTAGTCAAGTCTGTTGTTTCTTAAATCTGTTTTCTCTATAATAAATGACTTTATTGATTTGGTTTGAGCTCAGCTCCAAATATAGCAGAATAACACTAATGGTCCAAAAAAGAGAGGGAAATGAGAGAGCATTTTATCAGCATGTTTCAGAGTCACAGGTAAAAACCATGGTGGTTAGCAATTTCTTTGTACAGTAACCACTTACAAAGACTTTAAATAGGAGGCTGTTAATAGCAGAGCCCAAGTCACTGTGTTTTCTTCAAATTCTGAATTTGGGTGACTTTTTTATTTTTTAATAAGTTTTTCTTGATTATTTTTAATAGCTTTAACTGATGACAAAGGGAAAGTTTTCCTGGGAGGGGGTAAAAATTGTGTTTGGCCATTTTCCAAAGTCCTGCCTTGTTCTATCATAGAAAAAGTCCTATCCTAGTTTTAACCCCAAAGGCAAAACTGTCAAAGTAAGTTTATGGATTTTTAAAAAATTCACTAAGTTGGAATGAAAAAAGTAAACCTATGCTGAGATAGTATGCCTATCTTTTTTATTTATTCAGTGAAAGATTATTTATTGAGCACATACTATATGCCAGACTGTGCAGTAAGTACTACCGTTAGAGCAAATTGTTAGGAAGTTGGCTGATTCCTAGGAAAGAGCTGGGGGCCAATGCATGTCCAAAGGCATCCACAGCAATAATGAATGGAGGATGTGCGAGAAGTTCTGTGTTGACATGAAGTGTGGGTGGGGATGGTCAAGACACGAAGAAGCAAATTCTTTCTCATGGGAAGAGGACGGAAGCAGTGGAACTTGGATGCGCTTGGCCAGAACTCTTGCTTTTAACACCTTCTGATTGTCATCACCCAGTTGGACCCTAAAGGTAGCTCTGACGACTGAGTGAGAATCTTGTGGACATTTAGGGATGAACCCGGGATGCCTGACTCTTGCTTTGTGCTCCCTTCTGCATCAAAACATCATAATCTGTCAAATGTTACAACCAAATGCAGAATGCTACGAGTAAATCATGAATTCATTAGCTCAGTTTACCTGTTTTCATGGCTGATCTAAGTTTTAGATCTATTCTTATTTCCAGTACTATAAATACATGCTTGATACAGGGACAAACACAGGGTTTTCATTTGGCATTGCACCGTGAATCCAAAGTGTATTAGACTGTGACTCCAGTAACTCACATCTCCCAGTAGTTGTGCCTATTTGATCCTCTCCCACACTGACACTTGGCTTGGTCAACAGGATATTAGCAAACACAATGTCTATAAAAATGAATATCATACTGAGTGAATAAAACAGAAAAATACAAATATCATATGTGATTGCTTTTATGTGGAATCTAAAAAGAATTATACAAATGAACTCATGTACAAAACAGAAATAGACCTACAGACATAGAAAACAAATTTATGATAATCAAAAGGGGAAAGGCAAAGGGGAGGGATAAATTAAGAATTTCGAATTAACATATGCATACTACTATATATAAAATAGATAGCCAACAGAGACCTACTATATAGCACAGGGAAATATACTCAATATTTTATAATAACCTATAAGGGAAAAGAATCCAAAAAAGAATATATATATGTATGGATATATGTATATGTGTGTGTGTGTGTGTGTGTGTGTGTTTGTATAATGGAATCACTTTGCCATACTCCTAGAATGAACACTACATTATAAATCAACTATACGTCAATAAAAAGATTAAAAAGCCTATGAAATCCGAAAGAGAGAGACAGAGAGGGAAGGGAGAGAGAGAAATGAGTAAGTGCTTGCTCATTAGGGCTTGTCCTCTTAGAAAGCTGTCATGTAAAGAAGCCCAAAGTTGTCACACAGAGAGAGAGAGAAGTTCCGGTCTTCAAGCCACCCTCACCAATGTCCCAGGAACAACTGGAGCTTTCTGGGTAATCTCAACCCCAGATGCCATTTGACTGCAACTATATGAGACATTCTATGAGACCAGAAGAACCAGGTAGCTGAGCCCCAGCCATTCACAGAGTCCAAAGGAAAGTTATTATTTTAAGCTACCACATTTTGAGGTAGTCTGTTCAAATACCTGAAACATCAAGGGACTTTTAAAAAGAAGGGAAAAAAGAGAAATAAGAGGAGAAACAAACAAACAAACAAACAAAATTTACTTCTATACATTTGAAAGTTTATACCAAATAAGTTAACAAGACTTGTTGAGAGCTTTTCAGATCTTAAAATTTTCCTCAGCTTTATATATAACTTTTAAAATTAATTATATTGTCACTGTCTAGTATATACAAGTAGCAAATTCCAAAATCAGCCTCCCAGTGGAAAATTCGCCCATGCAGATGATCAGTTGTGGAAATCTGTGTGCGACTTTGTGAAAGAGCATCAAATTTAGAACCAATGACAAGGCTTTAGGAAGTAAGTATTCCATTTCAAGGCCCATATTAGCTGAAAATTGCTCTGGTGGAGTTATAAGCTGACATCTGCAGAGAATTTGCAGCAACCACTGTTATCTAACACCTGCTTCTCCAATTAAGAATACTGACCTTTTTGAAGTTTAAAGAAAAGATAGTTTTAAAATTTGTTTCTCTTACATTATTTTAACATCAATCTTTGCATTGTTCTTGGACATTCAGCCCTAAGTCACGCAGTACGCTTTCAGTTTAATCACACCGAGATGGATCCAGTAGTCAAGGAAGGGTTGTCAGAGACAGCTTAGAAAGAAGAGCCTGGGGGTAACATGATGGGCTTTCCTGGTGGCTCAGCCAGTGAAGAATCAGCCTGCAATGCAGGAAACCCCGGTTCAATCCCTGGGTCAGGAAGATCCTCCAGAAAAGGGAATGGTTACCCACCCCAGTGTTCTTGTCAGAGAATTACATGGATGGAGGAGCCTGGTGGGCTACAGCCTGTGGAGTCCCAAAGAGTTGGACACGACTGAGTAACTAAGACTTTCACTTTTTCAAAATGATGGAAGCAGAAAAAGCAGATATTGGCGAGTTGTGGTCCCCTTTGTTTGGCAGTAATCCCTCCACGATTTCTCTTCTTAACAGAGAACTGAGAATGCTTCATCCTTGTATTTCTCAGGGGATTCTGGGAGTTTGAAGAGGCCAAATTTTCCTACCTGCAATTTAAGGACTAAAGTCTTGGACACTTCCTGTGAGACTGCTTCTCCTGGGTTACTGATAGACTGAGGGCAGGAACTACTGACTGCCCTGAATGGTTAAAAAAAAAAAAAAAAGTAGACCCTATTTGGGGCCATCTTGCTCCATGGACAGCAGCTGCCCACCATGATGTCGTGGGATATCTTTATTTACTGGGAAGAATTTGGAAGGAAAGGAGCATGAATCATGAATTCTTAGGTCTAGCTGAGGAAAGACATATTTAGAAAAATATTAATTCATTAGAAGAATTTTGCTTTCAAACAAAACCTAAGTTAACCAGGCTCTTCAGGGAATGTCCATTTTGAAAATTTAACTTTCTTATATTTTGTAAGTTGGATAGTTTCTTTTTGCTGCTATAACCAAGTACCACAAATTTAGTGGCTTAATTAAAACAACACAAATTTATTACCCTATAGTCCTTAGATAACTAATAAGGAGCTACTGTGTAGCACCGTGAGTTCTACTCAATACTTAGCAATGACCTATATGGGAAAAGAATCTAAAAATCAGTGGATATATGTATACATATCACTGATTCACTTTGCTGTACACCTGAAATTAACACAAGGTTGTAACTCAGCTATACTGCCAATACAATTTTTTTTTAATTTAAAGCAAGAAATTAGTCTTACAGGCTAAAATCAGACAGGCAAGACTGTTTTTGCAGGAGAGAATTTGTTCCTTGATTCTTCAAGTTTCCAGGGGCTGTCAATATTCTCTGGCTTGTGGCCATATCTCTCCCCCTCTGCTTTGGTCTTTGTCTTACTTAGTCACCTGACTCAAGCTCCTCTTGGGTCCATCTTTTAAGAATCCTTGAATCTTTGGAACCCCTTGAATCTTTCCAACCCCTTGAATCTTTGCAACTCTAACATGGCTCCTCTGCCAGTGGGATTTTTCCAAGCAAGAACACTGGAGTGGGTTGCCATTTCCTTCTCCAGGGAATCTTTCTGACCCAGGGATCAAACCCAAGTCTCCTGTTTTGGCAAGCGGATTCTTTACCACTGAGCCACCTGGGAAGCCCCATGATTGTATCAAACCCATCCAAATAATCCAGAAAAATCTTCCCATCTCAAGGTCCTTAATCACATCTGCTGAATCCCTTCGCTGTGTTAGACAATATTCAGAGATTTCTGGAACGAGGCTGTGGACATCTTTGGAGGCCAATCTTCTTCCTATGACACAAGTCAACTCTTCCTTTTCAGCTTGTGCTATTTCTAAATCTTTCTGATGAAATAATTCTACTTTCCCCCTTATAAATTAAGAACTGTGCCGAAAACCATGGACCCTCTTTTGCTGTCCCAGTAATGAGCCTGGCATCTTCAATGTCCTGGGTCTTTGCTGTGAACAGTGAATTTTCCCTCTGGAGTATTAAGGAGGCAGTTGGGGTGAGGCTGTGCCTCAACCAGGAGGTGTGTGTGAGTCCTCAGTCGTGACTGACCCCACGTATCAGTCCTTGGCTCTGCAGCCCCATGGACTGGGGCCCTCCAGGTTTCTCTGTCTGTGGAATTTTCTGGGTAAGAATACTGGAGTGGGTTGCCATTTCCTTCTCCAGGGGATCTTCCCAACCTACGGATGGGACCCATGTCTCTTGTGTCTCCTGCACTGGTAGGCAGATTCTTTACCAACCATGCCAGAGTCTCTGACATATTAGTCCAAAGGCTGGGACTTACGGCCAGGACTTATTCAGAAGAGGATGGCCTAGGGCAGGTAGTTGCCGAGTGCTGTCCTTCAGCAGAGAGGAAGACTCTGGGCCAGAAAGTAGGATATAGTTTGCCAGGGAGGAGCACTCTAGCACTGAGAAAGTGAAAGTGGAAGTCACTCAGTCGTGTCCGACTCTTTGTGACCCCATGGATGAATTCTCCAGGCCAGAACACTTTAGTTGGTAGCTGTTCCCTTCTTCAGGGGATCTTCCCAATCCAGAAATTGAACCAGGGTTTCCTGCATTGTACCCAGATTCTTTACCAACTGAGCTATAAGGAAAGCCCCATCATGGAGAAGCCTCTTCTGTAAGATATCTTTCCGGTCCTAAGAGGAACTGCACCCAGAAGAATCACTGGATGGCAGGCAGGGCTTTAAAAGTCAAGGCCTCAGGCCTTCCCTCTACTGAGGAGGAAACCCAGTCCTGGAGAAGTGAGGAGACTTACTAGGGGATTCTTCTTAAGATCGGCAGAGCCAAATTTGAAGCCAGCTCTCTGCCTTACAGCATCAGCCTCCTACACTCCATCATGGTACCTCATACGCAAAAGATCTCCACTTTCCTCAGCCAAGACCCATGGACTCAGCCTTCTCATCATTCGCCATCTGTTAGGACAGGAGAGGAAAGGAAAGAGATTCCCAGGTGACTCTCTGGGCAAGGAATCTGCCTGCAATGCAGGAGACACAGAAGATGCAGGTTCGATCCCTGGGTCAGGAAGATGCCCTGGAGAAGGGCATGGCAACGCTCTGTGGTATTCTTGTTTGGGGAATCCCGTGGACAGAGGAGTCAGGCAGGCTACAGGCCATAGGGTAGCAGAGAGTCAGATATACCCGAAGCAACTCGGCACAGAGGGAAGGAGGGCACTTCAAATTTCCGACTCCTTTCCCCTGCTGTATGAGCGGCGGTCACCCAGCGCACTGCTCTGCTCAGAGCAGGTGAGCTGTTTGCAGGTTTGACTGGGTCCGCTCACCTTCAGACTCGCAAGGGGGAGTGCTCTGCTGTCCCATGTTCCTTCCCGAGAGCTGCTGCCCCTCAAGGAAATCGGGGAGCACTCACGTTCATTGCACACGGGCTTTCAGCGGGCAGCCCTGCTTTGGTCGGTTTGCTACAGTCTTCTCAGATACGAAGTTTCCCAGAATAAGTGATTAGGGCACCAGGCTTTTCCCACTGAATCTTCCCCAAATTTCAGTGGCTAAACCCTTGCCCAGGCCCACGTCCAGCTCTCCCGCAGTGAGCGCTGATGGTCCTGGGGAGGGCGGAGTGGAGCTGGGTTCCTGTTCACATCAACAATGTGTTCATTTCCCCTGCCTGGGGCACCTCGACATACCTGTATTCAGAAAACTTGTCACTCCTTTATCTAATTCAAGTATCAATTTGTCAGCCCTCTTTATACAGCATGCTCTAATCCTAAGAGCTTTAGTGGCTCAAACACTTTTAAGGACTCTGATTGAGAATGGACTTGCTCAGTCATGTCTGACTCTGCAATCCCATGGACTATATAGCCCACCAGGCTCCCTCTGTCTGTGCAATTTACCAGGTAGGAATCCTGGAGTGGGTGGCCATCTCCTTCTCCAAAAGATCTTCCAAGAAGGGAAGAGGGTCTCAATGCTTGTTTGAGGAATCCTGGCTCACCCTTCTGAGTTCCGTATGTATTCTGAGGCTGGCTTTTTTCGGGCCAGGCTGAGGGCAGAGACACTAGTCTTTCAGTGTCTACTGGCAGCGACAAGACGGTAGAGGGACATTCACTTTGAACTTCACCATCTCATCTCAGAGACAGAACTACCCAGAAGGCTGTGCTGGAGGTGGCTGGGCAAAGCAGCAGGTGTTTAAGGAGGCAAAGAGGCAAAAGGACATTGTTAGGAAAAATGGTCCCCAAGCCCTGAATTGGCCTTTTATCACTGTCACTCTGGCTTATAAACCCCTGGAACGTGTGGCTTTCAGGAAAGGAGAGTTCAGTTCAGTGCCCGGTGCCCTGCCAAGAGCTTTATAATGCAAGAATAAAACAGACAAAATGTTTCTCCAGCCACGAGGCTTTTCCTCCCCACCCAGCTCCCTTCCTGGGGGGAGAGTCATAAACACAGACTGACTGCAGAATGATGCGCCTTTATTATTCTTTGAGTTCTTTCTCTGCAGATGACCTATAGAAGTGATTTAGCATGGATCTGCTGGAGTTCCCGTACTTTTCGCAGGCTCCTCCGGCTGAGGCGGGTTGATTTCTTTGGGGGTGTTATCACTCTGACCTGCTCCATTAAGTAGCAAACAAAGTCCAGCTGGATGTATCAAGCTCAGCTGGACTCTGCTTTCACATGACCTGCTTGATTAGGAGAATGGCTGTGGCCTTGTCACAGGGCTCCCGGTGCAGCCTGCAAAGATTGGGCCGCCATTGATTTCTGCATAATATGGATTCACACTGCCTTTCCACAACAGCGAGGCTCTCACACCCCACAATAACCTAGCAAGGATTTTTTTTTTTTCCTTTTTGGGCTTCTTTTGCAGCTCTAGACTTGAGAGCCGTAAAAGAACACTGGGCTTGAGTTCTTAAAATGTGTCACTCCCGGAGCTAATGTGTGGCTTATTACCCAGCGCTTTATGGCACATTAATTGCAGCTTGATTTAGACATTTCCCATTTGGTGACTTAGTTGCAATTGTACAAACATGTCATGTTCCAAATCAATAACATGGGCGCAGAAAGAAAGCCAAACAATTGGAAGCACCTCGTTCTTCTCAGGGGAAGAACCAGGGCAGTTGTTAGCAGAACATGATGCTATTTATTTACTGGGAAGTGGTGTTTATCTGGCTCCTTTTTTTACAGTGGTTATTCACCCTGGACCTGCCTTCAGGAGCCTCATCCTTCAAGTCTATGCCTCTTTCCCTATTTAAAAAAAAAAAAATCACAAAGTTTGAAACTGAGTGAACAAGATAGAAAGGTTTTGTTAAATGTTCTAAGACATCCTCTATAATACGGAAATCACAGGGACAAAATATGGATTTCGTGGTCAAATCTTTCTTTACTTTAAAAAATTTTTGGTTGACTTTTTAGCAGTCATTTAGGAAGAACAGTTCAGAGCGATGTCATCACGTTCATGTCAGCATTTTGCATGTAGCCATTATAATACATACAGTGAAAACTGGAAAATAGCATAAACATTCAATAATGCAGATGTAATAAATTATGGCTCATTCGTCCTGTGCAATGATATTCAGTCACTAAAAATTTGTTGTTCAGTCGCTAAGTCATGTCTGACCCTTTGCAATCCCATGGACTGTAGCCTGCCAACCTCCATTGTCCTGCACTATCTCCCAGAGTTTGCTCAAATTCATGTCTAGTGAGTCAGTGATGCTCTCTAACCAGCTCCTCCTCTGCCATCCCCTTCTTTTGCCTTCAATCTTTCCCAGCATTGGGGTCTTTTCTAATGAGTTGGCTCTTCACATCATGTGGCTAAAGTATTGGAGCTTCAGCTTCAGCATCAGTCCTTCCAATAAATATTCAGGGTTGATTTCCTTTACTAAAAATTATGTAGACCTGTATTTTATTAAGTGATAGTATTCTTTAGTGAAAAAAGGTTACAGAGCAAATTTAGAGTATATTTTTGCTTAAAAAAGAACAAAGTACTTTAAATGTGAATCTATTTTCTAGGAAGATATAATAATATCACAGAAGCATTTGAGAGATCTGTATTCCTAAATGTTATTAGATGTTAACCATGAGTTGAAACTATGAATTTTAGTAGGCTGAACCCTATGAAATTGCTGAGAGCCTCTCATTTCGGCCTACAAAAACATCATTTTCACGTAGTTCATATAGAATTTCTTTCATTGTGTTTTTATGTGTTTTCTGTTTTTCAAATATTGATCATTTTTATACTTGAAATTGGACTTCCTGGTGGCTCAGACAGTAAAGAATCTGCCTGCAATGCAGGAGAGTCGGGTTTGATCATTGGGTTGGGAAGATCCCCTGCAGAAGGGAATGACTACCCTCTCCAGTATTCTTGCCTAGAGAATTCTGTGGACAGAAGAGCCTGGTGGGTTACAGTCCATGATGTCCCAAAGAGTCACACATGACTGAGCAACTAACCCTTTCAGACTTTCACTTTTCATACTTAAAATAAGAGAAGTGTCACTTTTCTGAAATTACATTATGATGGCATTTATCTTGTATTGCAATTATGCATTTAATTTCTTCTTTCTCTCTCTGCCCACCGGTACAACTCACCTAACCATTTAACTGAGGAATCTCAGCATCTTTTATTTCTGTATCCTAAAGGCTTAGACATCCTTATGGCCAAATTCAGATTAAATTGAAGAAAGTAGGGAAAACCACTAGACCACTCAGGTATGATCTAAATCAAATCCCTTATGATTATACAGTGGAAGTGAGAAATAGATTTAAGAGACTAGATCTGATAGATAGAGTGCCTGATGACTATGGAGTGAGGTTCATGACATTGTACAGGAGACAGGGATCAAGACCATCCCCATGGAAAAGAAATGCAAAAAAGCAAAATGGCTGTCTGGGGAGGCCTTACAAATAGCTGTGAAAAGGAGAGAAGCGAAAAGCAAAGGAGAAAAGGAAAGATATAAGCATCTGAATGCAGAGTTCCAAAGAATAGCAAGAAGAGATAAGAAAGCCTTCCTCAGTGATCAATGCAAAGAAATAGAGGAAAAGGCAACAGAATGGGAAAGACTAGAGATCTCTTCAAGAAAATTAGAGATACCAAGGGAACATTTCATGCAAAGATGGGCTCGATAAAGGACAGAAATGGTATGGACCTAACAGAAGCAGAAGATATTAAGAAGAGGTGGCAAGAATACATAGAAGAACTGTACAAAAAAGATTTTCATGACCCAGATAATCATGATGGTGTGATCACTCATCTAGAGCCAGACACCCTGGAATGTGAAGTCAAGTGGGCCTTAGAAAGCATCACTATGAACAAAGCTAGTGGAGGTGATGGAATTCCAGTTGAGTTGTTTCAAATCCTGAAAGATGATGCTGTGAAAGTGCTGCACTCAATATGCCAGCAAATTTGGAAAACTCAGTAGTGGCCACAGGACTGGAAAAGTCAGTTTTCATTCCAATCCCAAAGAAAGGCAATGCCAAAGAATTCTCACACTACCACACAATTGCACTCATCTCACATGCTAGTAAAGTAATGCTCAAAATTCTCCAAGCCAGGCTTCAGCAATACATGAACCGTGAACTCTCTGATGTTCAAGCTGGTTTTAGAAAAGGCAGAGGAACCAGAGATCAAATTGCCAACATAACCTGGATCATCGAAAAGAGAGTTCCAGAAAAACATCTATTTCTGCTGTATTGACTATGCCAAAGCCTTTGACTGTGTGGATCACAGTAAACTGTGGAAAATTCTTCAAGAGATGGGAATACTAGACCAACTGACCTGCCTCTTGAGAAACCTATATGCAGGTCAGGAAGCAACAGTTAGAACTGGACATGGAATGACAGACTGGTTCCAAATAGGAAAAGGAGTATGTCAAGGCTGTATATTGTCACCCTGCTTATTTAACTTATATGCAGAGTACATCTGGAGAAACGGTGGGCTGGAAGAAGCACAAGCTGGAATCACGATTGCTGGGAGAAATATCAATAACCTCAGATATGCAGATGACACCACCCTTATGGCAGAAAGTGAAGAGGAACTCAAAAGCCTCTTGATGAAAGTGAAAGAGGAGAGTGAAAAAGTTGGCTTAAAGCTCAGCATTCAGAAAACAAAGATCATGGCATCCAGTCCCATCACTTCATGGGAAATAGATGGGGAAACAGTGGAAACAGTGTCAGACTTTATTTTGGGGGGCTCCAAAATCACTGCAGGTGGTGATTGCAGCCATGAAATTAAAAGACACTTACTCCTCGGAAGAAAAGTTATGACCAACCTAGATAACATATTCAAAAGCAGAGACATTACTTTGCCAACTAAGGTCCGTCTAGTCAAGGCTATGGTTTTTCCAGTGGTCACAAATGGATGTGAGAGTTGGACTGTGAAGAAACCTGAGTGCCAAAGGATCAATGCTTTTGAACTGTGGTGTTGGAGAAGACTCTTGAGAGTCCCTTGGACTGCAAGAAGATCCAACCAGTCCATTCTGAAGGAGATCAGCCCTGGGATTTCTTTGGAAGGAATGATGCTAAAGCTGAAACTCCAGTACTTTGGCCACCTCATGCGAAGAGTTGACTCATTGGAAAAGACTCTGATGCTGGGAGAGATTGGGGGCAGGAGGAGAAGGGGACGACAGAGGCTGAGATGGCTGGATAGCATCACTGACTTAATGGACATGAGTCTGAGTGAACTCCGGGAGTTGGTGATGGACAGGGAGGCCTGGTGTGCTGCGATTCATAGGGTCGCAAAGAGTCGGACACGACTGAACGACTGAACTGAATTGACTGAAAGGTTTAGCACAGTAGACCTGTGCTAGTAGGTCTGATCCTAATAGACATTAATGAAATTTTATTTAATGAATGAAAAATGCCTTATGATTGAGAAATTAAGAAAAAGTTGCCTTGAATCAATGGGAAAGTGTCAGGGCATACACACCTGTGCACGACTATGACATTGAGTAGGAATTCATTTAGAATTGTTTATGGAGTTCATGAGGATATTTGTACTGGTCTAGTTGTATTCATTGCCCATTTCCTCTTGAGAAAGAGAAGACTAGACATAGCCTTCATTGTTATTGTTAGTTTTATTGTATAGTTTTTGTGTTTGAAGATGCAATATAACTAGCAGTTTAATAATTATATAACATGATTAAATAACAGTCGTTATTCTACATGAAGAGGTATTGAAATAGATCAGATCCTCCCAGTCCACAACAAATTCAGCTATTCTGAATAACGTAGCTCATTTTAGTCATTTAAAAAGAATCTCCTAACAATATTTAGGACATATTGCTCATAAAATAATCAAAACAATAGGTTGATGGATCTTGCTTCCCCTTCACTTAACCCTTCCATAATGGGGGGGCAGTGATGGGGAGCGAGATTTAAGTTAAAGTCAAGTAAGTATGAAAGAAAGACATAGAAAGAGACAGAGAAGGAAGGGAGGGAGAAAAAAGGAAGGAAGGCAGAATGGAAAGAAAGAAGATTGGACGGAAGGGAGGGAGGGAGGAGGGGGGAAGAAAGAAGGGAAAAAGGAGGGAGGAAATTGAAGTGAAAATACAATGTCAGGTGATTCTATGCAGGTGGATAATGAAATCCCATATGTGAGTATTTCCGTGCACCGCTGTGTTGCACATCATAGACAGAAGACTCTAAATACCTGCCTACTTACTAAATGTGTTCTAGAAGAAGCAGTTCACATGCCGGATTTAGAAGGCTGAAAATGATTGATTGGAAACAGAGAACGTGAGTAGGATGAAAATTATCCCATCGAGAGCAATTCTAGGAAACAAACCAGGCACACCAAAAGGGAGCTGAGCAGGGACCAGTAGGGACATGAAGCAAAGTCACATGGGAGAACCAACAGCTGGCCTTGAAGTTCTCAGCGAGGACTGTGAACTTAATGGAGTGTTTTGAGGAATAGAATCAGAGATGACTTCTTTAGTGGTATCGAGAATTGACTGTACATCAGGAAATCATTTGCAAATTCAGGAAAGAGTTGGATATGATGGCAGGATTCCAGTCAGACTGGTTATGAGTAGTGGGGGCAAAGGAGAAAGGACTAGATAACTTTCCAACAGAAAGGAATAAGCATTTAACTACTTAAGCTAAATCTTAAGGAAAATTAACATTGTTAAAAAAAAATATGGAAACATAACTGAACCACTTCAAAACCCGGAGCGCATTGAACTACATAGTTCAACCAAGTTTCCTTTCTAGGTTTTAAGTTAGTTAGTTTAGTTTCATAAGACGACACTGGGCATCTTGCAAGGAATGTTAGTAGAGTGATGCCACATTTGCATCATCCCTTTCTGCTGCTGTTGCTGCTGCTAAGTCTCTTCAGTCGTGTCCAACTCTGTGTGACCTCATAGACGGCAGCCTACCAGGCTCCCCCGTCCCTGGGATTCTCCAGGCAAGAACACTGGAGTGGGTAGCCATTTCCTTCTCCAATGCATGAAGGTGAAAAGTGAAAGTGAAGTCACTCAGTCGTGTCCAACTCTTAGCAACCCCATGGACTGCAGCCTACCAGGCTCCTCTGTCCATGGGATTTTCCAGGCAAGAGTACTGGAGTAGGGTGCCATTGCCTTCTCCTTCATCCCCTTTCTAGAATCCACTGAAATGAAGACCTAACCCCTGAATGACATTTCTCTCCCACAGGTCAGTTCTCCCTTAGAGCCTTACCTGTGCACCAACAAGAGTCATTTTGGTTGTGAGTTTGATCTTTTCATGCTGGGTTACAACTGAGAGCTTCAGGGTACATGAGGCTTGATATAAACCCCTGTGCCTTCCACATTTTTGAGTGAACAAGTCCAGAAATAAATAGGAGGCAACATAAAAACCTGAGGTGAAAGAATAACTGGGAAATTTAATAAAGAAGAAATGACATGTCCAATTTGAGAATGAAATTGCTTTACTGGAACAAAATTCAATAAGATTTGAAACCCAGTGGCTTCATGGGTAACCACAGTACCCAACTTCTTTAGCTATGAAGAAATCTGCCTTCTGTTGTGAACTAGAGTTTTAAAAGACTGCTATTCATTAAAAAGCAAGGCAAAACAAACCAAAACAAAACCCAACTACTTGTTACAAGACTCCAAAGCATTTGATATTAAAAAAAAAAAAAACTTTAAAAAGTGGGTTTCTTCAATGTTTTTTTCTATGTTAAACTTCATTACATTTATTTTTCACATCACAAACCTGAATGCTGTTCTCTGAGCAAATATTCTAACCATTCTTTTTAGATTTTCTGCTTTGCAGCTAAATCAATATTTTCTTGAAATGAAAATATAATTTAAATTCTCCAGAGGTCAAAAGTATTTTGAGGAAAAATACCTGTTGTAATTGCAACCTACGAGTTTGATGCCAAAATCAATGGTAGCAACTTTTCACCGGGGACGATGCCATTTAGCACAGAGCTGCCCTCAGCCTTACTTCTTTCCGAAAATAGATTAGACTCGTTCGGTCCAAGTTCAGGGCCAGCTGCTATGCCGGGAGCAGTAATACTTTACATTAGGCCTTTGTAGTTTCCTGAACATTTCATGCTCACGCTTTCATTTATTTATTAAAATAATTCTATGAATGCCCTAGAGGTAAGAAACATGCCTGATTCTTAAACATCACTACAGCATGGCGCATAGGAAACATCCAGTAAGTATTTGCAGACTAAATGGAATAAATACTACTAGCTTCTCTTTATAGACAAGGATACTTAGATCTAAAGAAAAATAAGGAATGTGTCCAAGAATCTTCTGATTCCAAATCTTAGCCTTTTAAAAATATGTGTTTGTATTATTATTGGCTGCATCGAGTCTTCATTAAAGTGCATGGGTTTAGTTGTACCATGGCAAGTGGGATCTTATGTCCCTGACCAGGGATCAAACCTGTGTCCTCTGCATTGAAAGCATGGGGTCTAAACTACTGGACCACCAGGGCAGTTTGCCAAATCTTAGTCTTTTTTTTTCCTCTAGAAGATGTTTTTCAAAGATGTTTTGCCATCCTAATGATTTTGCTGGCTAAGATGAGATGCTAAGATTCACATTCAATTCCATAGAAACGAGTATTACGGTAAACTCTAATCAGTCTTTTTGAAGGATATAAAGCAATATTCATGAAAAAATGTAAGAATAGGCGATATCCACAGAGTCAGTCTCCATTTGTCCAGCCACGGCACCATTGAATTAGTATTTGTATGATTTAAAAGTTCAGTTGAATTGATTAATAAGATGAGATAGTTCCATTGTTTCTGAGAAATACTTTGATAAGAGATTATGGCTGTACTAGCATTGGGTTCCTGACTCATCCTGAAACTTGGACCTCTAGGGTACCGCTTCCCAGCTTCACTGGAGTAATAAGCCCATATTATTTGGATTTCATGAAGTTCCAACTCTACTGCAAAATATGCTGCTGAATCATTTTAGAGATTGTTTCAAAACATTCCACAATATCTATAAACACTTCCTAAGTTGGTGAACAAAAAGAAAAAAATATGAGACTCTAGACTATAGTGTCTTAAAGAATGGTGCCTGGACCAACATTGTTACGTGGGAATTTGCTCAAAACACAGTTTCTGTGGCCATACCCAGGCCTACTGAATCAGAGACTGGGAAGTGGAACTCAGAAATTTATGTTTTGTTTACCAGGCCCTCTGGGTAATACTGAGGTCCACTTGAGTTTGAAAGCCAACGTTCTGCAGTATAGACTATACCTCTTTTTTTTTTTTTTTGGATCCTAAGCTAGAAAAAAATTAATAATAAAAAATTAATTAAATTTATAAAGATCTCCTTTAGTTAAGACAACCCAAGTGGAGAAAGAATGAGTGAAAAGGTGAGGTAATTTTGTTCTCAGAGGAAATTACCAAGTTCCCCCAAGAGGCTGAATTCCAGGGCTTACATTTGTAGCTCAATATTCCTTTGAGGTCCTAATAAAATGTCTCCTTGAAGAGTTCCATTGACATTCACCAGCTTGTACATAGTGTAGTACTGGTATTATCTTAAGCAACATATCTGTGTTACTAATGTTCAGGTGAATTTTATTTTACAAAAATCATTCCTGTTAACATGTAAAATGACCATTTTTAAAATCTAGTGCTTGATTCTGAGTCATTTTTGGCAAAAATGACTCCTTTGGAAATGACTGTAATTTAATGGAGTTTTTGTTACTGGATTAATTTCTAATGGACAAATTATAAATGCAAATAAATGAGAACAGACCACTTTACTATTCAGGAGAAATTCCTTACATTCAAACAGTAACTTTATAATGTCAAAATAACCAGTAGGTATTAATCAGTATCTGGGCTATGTAAATATTTGCTTGTTTCCATAGTGATTGGCAAGCCCAGATACAGAAAAAAAAAAAAAATCCACACATGTTATCACTTCCTAATAATATGATCATAAAAACACAACTCAGACCAGACTGAGAGGAGAATAAACACCATTAATTAAAAGATTTATAAAATAGAGGAGGAGGTGACAAATGAAGTATGGAGTGCAAAAATGCACAAAGGAGGTAGAATATACCTTTTTAAAAAAATTCTGAAAGAAACTTGAGCAACCCTTAATTATCTTCCAAAATGCTATTTAGAATTTTCCAAAAATAAAACATCTGACAACTGCTCAAAGCACACCGCACCCCCACCCACAAAACATACACTTTTAAAGTGGATATACAGCCATGGCTGTGAAGTGTGTTTGAAAAAAAAAAAAAGTGAGACTGTTGGCATTTCACTTGAAATCAACTGAGAAGTTCTTTACTAAAGAAGTGAGAAGCTTAAAGCTGTTTCTTCAAGCTTTAGGGGAGTACAGCATATTATGGAGGAGGAGCATTTGGTCAAAGAGTAAATTAGTAGTGTGGTTCACACATTGCACGAGAAATCTACACAGGAACCACAGTTGTCTTAAATAATCAGTCCCGTTAACGGGCCTTTGGTTATGAAATTTCTTCACAAAGCAGTCACCAACGCAAAGGCTGTTTTTAGAAACACTTTGTTCGTCTGATCTCTCCTAGGATAAGGCAGCATCTTCAATCCCCCCCACCCCCGCCCCCCCTCAAGTCATTTCTAAAAATAAAAACAAACACAAAAAAGCACAAATACACCCTCAAGTAGCAGGAGAAGAAATGAACATACCCCAGAAGTTTATTTCAATAGGTGCTTAGTTAAATAGATACTCAAGATGGAAATGCAGATACAAGATCCTAAGTGGAGAAAAATCCAAAAATGAAGAATATTCTGAGTGGTACTCTTCTGAGCACATGGCAAGATCAAGTTTGAGCCATCATACTAGAGAAACTGAAGGAATGACACAACTGTTGGATGCTATCCCACACTATGTATATATGGACATATATGTGCAAATATACAAACTAATTAAAAATTTAAATATCATTACAACAAATTACATAAATTATAAAAGAAAATTTCCACTATGAAAGTTAGTGAATAATTCCTAAAAATAGCACGATACCCAGATCACTGACAGATTTGACTCTGTAAAGCAATATAAGTTTTTTTGAATTGAAGTATAGTTAATTTGCCTGGAAAATCCCATGGGCAGAGGAGCCTGGTAGGCTGCAGTCCATGGGGTCGCTAAGAGTTGGACACGACTGAGCAACTTCACTTTCACTTTTCACTTTCATGCATTGGAGAAGGAAACGGCAACCCACTCCAGTATTCTTGCCTGGAGAATCCCAGGGATGGGGGAGCCTGGTGGGCTGACATCTATGGGGTCGCAGAGTCGGACACAACTGAAGTGACTTAGCAGCAGCATAGCTAATTTACAATGTTGTGCTCACAATATAAATTTCTGGACTGAAAACTTCATAAGCAAAGTAAAGCAGCAAGCTGGAAGAAAACGTAGGCAAATACTCAGTTCAGTTCAGTTGCTCAGTCGTGTCTGACTCTGCGAACCCATGGACTGTAGCATGCCGGGCTTCTCTGTCCATCACCAACTCCCGGAGCTCACTCAAACTCATGTCCATCGAGTTCAGTGATGCCATTGAGCCATCTCATCCTCTGTCATCCCCTTCCCCTCCCGCCTTCAATCTTTCCCAGCATCGGGGTCTTTCCCAATGAGTTGATTTTTTGCATCAGATGGCCAAAGTATTGGAATTTCAGCTTCAGCATCAGTCCTTCCAATGAATATTCAGGACTGATCTCCTTTAGGATGGACTGGTTGGATCTCCTTGCAGTCCAAGGGACTCTCAAGAGTCTTCTCCAATACCACAGTTCAAAAGCATCAATTTTTTGGCACTCAGCTTTCTTCACAGTCCAACTCTCACATCCATGCATGACCACTGGAAAAACCATAGCTTTGACTAGACGGATCTTTATTGGTAAAGTAATGTCTCTGCTTTTGAATATGCTATCTAGGTTGGTCTTAACTTTTCCTCCAAGGAGCAAACATCTTTTAATTTCATGGCTGCAGTCACCATCTGCAGTGATTTTCGAGCCCCCCAAAATAAAGTCAGCCACTGTTTCCCCTGTTTCCCCATCTATTTCCCATGAAGTGATGGGACCAGATGCCATGATCTTTGTTTTCTGAATGTTGAGTTTTAAGCCAACCTTTTCACTCTCCTCTTTCACTTTCATCAAGAGGCTCTTTAGTTCTTCTTCACTTTCTACCCTAAGGGTGGTGTCATCTGCATATCTGTTCAGTTCAATTCAGTCGCTCATTCGTGTCTGACTCTTTGCGACCCCATGAATTGCAGCACGCCAGGCCTCCCTGTCCATCACCATCTCCCGGAGTTCACTCAGACTCATGTCCATTGAGTCCGTGATGCCATCCAGCCATCTCATCCTCTGTTGTCCCCTTCTCCTCCTGCCCCCAATCTCTCCCAGCATCAGAGTCTTTTCCAATGAGTCAACTCTTCGCATGAGGTGGCCAAAGTACTGGAGTTTCAGCTTTAGCATCATTCCTTCCAAAGAAATCCCAGGGCTGATCTCCTTCAGAATGGACTGGTTGGATCTCCTTGCAGTCCAAGGGACTCTCAAGAGTCTTCTCCAACACCACAGTTCAAACGCATCAATTCTTTGGTGCTCAGCCTTCTTCACAGTCTAACTTTCACATCCGTACATGACCACAGGAAAAACCATAGCCTTGACTAGACGGACTTTAGTCGGCAAAGTAATGTCTCTGCTTTTGAATATGCCTTCTAGGTTGGTCATAACTTTTCTTCCAAGGAGTAAGCGTCTTTTAATTTCATGGCTGCAATCACCATCTGCAGTGATTTTGGAGCCCCCAAAAATAAAGTCTGACACTGTTTCTACTGTTTCCCCATCTATTTCCCATGAAGTGATGGGACTGGATGCCATGATCTTTGTTTTCTGAATGTTGAGCTTTAAGCCAACTTTTTCACTCTCCTCTTTCACTTTCATCAAGAGGCTTTTTAGCTCCTCTTCACTTTCTGCCATAAGGGTGGTGTCATCTGCATATCTGAGGTGATTGATATTTCTCCCAGCAATCTTGATTCCAGCTTGTGTTTCTTCCAGTCCAGCATTACTCATGATGTACTCTGCATATAAGTTAAATAAGCAGGGTGACAATATACAGCCTTGACATACTCCTTTTCCTATTTGGAACCAGTCTGTTGTTGAGGTTATTGATATTCCTCCCAGCGATCTTGATTCCAGGTTGTGTTCGTCCAGCCCTATGTTTCTCATGATGTACTCTGTATATAAGTTAAATAAGCAGGGTGACAATATACAGCCTTGACGTGCTCCTTTTCCTATTTGGAAGCAGTCTGTTGTTTCATGTCCTGTTCTAACTGTTCCTCCTGACCTGCATACAGATTTCTTAGGAGGCAGGTCAGGAGGTCTGGTATTCCCATCTCTTTCAGAATTTTCCACAGTTTGTTGTGATCCACACAGTCAAAGGCTTTGGCATAGTCAATGAAGCAGAAGTAGATGATTTTCCAGAACTCTCTTGCTTTTTTGATGATCCAGCACATGTTGGCAATTTGATCTCTGGTTCCTCTGCCTTTTCTAAAACCAGCTTGAACATCTGGAAGTTCACGGTTCATGTACTGCTGAAGCCTGGCTTGGAGAATTTTAAGTGGTATTTTGCTAGCATGTGAGATGAGTGCAATTGTGCAGTAGTTTGAACATTTTTTGGCATTAACTTTCTTTGAGATTGGAATGAAAACTGACCTTTTCCAGTCCTGTGGCCACTGCTGAGTTTTCCAGATTTGCTGACATATTGAGTTCAGCACTTTCATAGCATCATCTTTCAGGATTTGAAATAGCTCAACTAGAATTCCAACGCGTCCACTAGCTTTGTTTGTAGTGATGCGTCCTAAGGCCCACTAGACTTTGCATTCCAAAAAGCATATGAAAATACAATCATTTCTCTAATATCAATATTTGTGACCTTATCATCAGAAGAAAAATTATACTATTTTCATTCATCAGATAGACAAAAATTTTAAAGATTAAAAATATCCAGTTGGGTCAGATATGGGTTCACTCATATATTGTTGATACAAATGGATAGCATTTTAAAGAAATTTTTTTTATCAGCTTCTGTAGTTTGAAATGTTTAGAGCTTTTGATTCAGCAATTCAACTTCTAGGAATCTATACTCCAGAAATATGACATATTTGTTCAAAGTTTTGTGTACAAAGATGTACACTGTGGAATTTTGTAAGGATGGAAAATTGAAAGCAATCTAAATGCTGATCAAGAATCGTATAGCTGAAGACATGATGGTTTATGTAGAATATAGACTATATAGAACCATTTTTAAAAGCACTGAGATATATTAACTGTGAACTAAAGTCAACTATTGGGGCTTCCCTGGTGCCTCAATGGTAAAGAATTTGATTGTCAATACAGAAGATGTGGGTTCACTCCCTGGGTCGGGAAGATCCCCTGGAGAAGGAAATGGCAACCCATTCCAGTATTCTTGCCTGAGAAATCCTATGGACGGGGGAGCCTGGCAGGTTACAGTCCATGGGGTCACAAAAGAGTCAGACACAATTTAGCAACACAACAACAACAACAACAAAGCAAACTATTACAGGAATTACTCCTTCAGCAGAGAAAGAAGTATAGGCACAGAGAATGCAAAAGAAGGGAAACGTGGGTTTTTACTTTGCTTAATTTGCAATCCTTATTTTCAAGAAGTAAACTAGGATGCAATGTACACAACATAAAATTTCTCATTTTAACCATTTTAAACACAGTTCAGTGACATTAAGGACATTCACATTGCTGTGCACCCATCACTACCATCGTCTCCATGACTTGTTTTCATCTTCCCAAACTGAAACTCTGCACCCATTAAATGTTAACTCCCCACTTCGCTCTGCTTGCAGTCCCTGGAAGCCACCATTCTATTCCCTGTGTCTATGAATTCTACTACTCTGTGTACCTTGACAGAGTTATGGACACGCTATTCCAAAACCGGGTGCCTTGGCATATTGACTGTTTTAAGCTGGAGGAATACGAATTGCATAGACCATCCTCTGAAGTGGGTTATAAGACCCTCATGTGAGAGTTGCCCTCCCCACACCCAGAGGAATGGAGCTTCATTATCTCAGAAGACAGAGAAGCCCCAATGAATCTCAACAAACAGGCTTTGCTTTCCCCCCCTTTTCTGCTCTTAGTTCATCCCTCTCACAGCGCCCTACCAAATTTTTCCATGACTCTCCACTCTTATTTAAACTCAGCATAAAAACACTCATGTTTAACCACTTCTTTGGATCCTCATTTCCTTATGAAGGCTCCTGGATCACACAATATTTACATAAATTTGTATGCTTTTCTCTGGCCAGTCCATCTTAGCTCCTGGCTGAGAACTTTGAAGGATAGAGGGAAAAGATCATTTTCCTCTCCTGAAACCTCATATAAATGGAATTATAAAATATTTTTCCTGTTCTAACTGACATTGCATTTAGCGTAAGATCTTCAAGGTTCATCGGTATTCAGCATGTGTCAAAATTTCCTTTTTAAGGCTGAATAATATTCCATTGTATGTATTCTGTGATCATTTTGAACAAGAAATATGAATTGCTTCTATAATATGTAACAGCTAAACTACAAATAAAACTGTGCCTCCAAGTGTACATTTAAGCAAATTCTTGTGTCATAATGGTTTTGGGGCAACAAAACCAACACATTTTCAAGGAAATTAAATACTGATTGAATATACATATTTTAGAATATATATAATATATATATTTCTACATATATTGAATATATATATTATATATATATATTTCTACAGTCCAAAAAATTTATTTGCTTGTTTTCACTTAACTGAGTTTTTTGATACTTGTAGAATCTAGTGGAATTTAAGAATCAAGAAATAAAAGAAAGAAGAGAGAGAGAGACAGGGAGAGAGGGAGCAGGAAAGAAAGAAAGAAAACAGGAAGACAGAAAGGGGGGGGCAGGGATGGTGGAAGGAAGGAAGAGAAAGAGAGCAAAGAGAAAGGAGGAGAATATTTTTTTACTGAATGTTTAGTATGTACCAGGCATTGTTCTAAGTATGTTAAAAACGCACCTTGCATTTTTAAACTCATTTAATTCCCCCAGTAACCCTTTGTAGTAGATCTTATTATTGTCCCCTGCTCACCAAGGTTCTATAACTCTTCCCAGGTGATACAATTGTTAACACTTAAACATCTGCCCTCCATACACTCCTCCTTCCCCAATACCCCAGAGTATTCTATCTAGGAAGATACCACATCTGCTTACCAAGAGTCTTGGGAGGTGGGGTTTCCAGAAGGTTTTTATTAATTTTATGCTTCCTGTCAATTCAATTGCAGATCCTAATCCATGAAAGGACCGTCAGGGAGATATCAAGGGAAAGGACTCTGACAAATCAGCCTGCAGGAAAATACAGTGTAGAAGTGAATGTGGTCAAAATCAAAATCATGATCATGAGATGGTGAGATTTATTTCTTTTCTTCTTTTAATAGATTGACAAGTGAAGGGACACAGAAGTCAACAACTGCCTTTGCTTCCCAAAGATACACATTCCAGAGACATCCAGAGAAGGAGATTGAATTAGCCAAGTAATTGACTGGATTGCCTCAAATTAATTTTCATGTCTTATAATTATACATGTGGACCATATGGCAGGCCCCACATCTATAGTTTTAATAAATACATTTAAGCAAACAGTGAGGTTACTCATGATCTGATCTTTTCTCCACAAAAATTTGAATACCACAGAATATTTAGCAACCCCTATTGAGATGGGAAATAAACATCTGGATACATGTACTGAAAAATACTGATGAAACAAAAACCTCGTTTATGACTCATTCTATGCCATAGATTTCTTTTCTTTTTTTCTTTTGTTTTTGTTGTGTAAAGCTATGGTTTACTCATACTGATTGCTGTACATTATTCCATTTTAAGAATGTGTGTGTGCTAAGTCACTTCAGTTGTGTCTGACTCTTTGCGACCCCATGGACTGTAGCCTGCCAGGCTCCTCTGTCCATGGGATTCTCCAGGCAAGAATACTGGAGTGGGTTGCCACGTCCTTCTCCACGTCCTTCCCAACCCAGAGACTGAACCCATCTCTTATGTCTCCTGCATTTGCAAGCGGATTCTTTGCCACTAGGGCCACCAGGGAAGCCCAATTTATAGCAGAGACCTTTAATGTATTTAAAAATGTATGGACATTTGGGTTGTTTCCAACTTTTGGCTTTTATGGGGAATGTTCATAAACTTTCTTGTAGCTGTAACCTGGTGCCCGTCAGTACATACTTTTGTGGAATGTATGTTCCTAACAGTATAATTAGAGGATCACAGTATATGTGTGTTTTCACTTTTACTTTATAATATCCACTGCTTTCTAAAGAGGTTGTACAAATTTATATTCCCACCATCCATCTATGAGTTTCTGTTGCTCCATATCTTTCTTGACATTTGGTATTGTTGCAATTTAGAATTTTCCTCATCCGATGAGTGTACAGCCATAGATTTCCCATGAACAACTTCGTGGAGCTTATTGTCAAGCAAGAAAGGTGGCAAAGCAAACATATAGAATCACAAAGAGTGAAAAATTCTAGGAGAGAAAAGCACAGTGTGTTATGTGGGAAAATGACAAGAGTGACTTGATTTAGGCTGAAGAAAAAGGCCTTGTTCAGAGATCCTGTGAGAGAGACAGAAACCTACGCTAAGGTGCTAGCATTGAAGGTGAAGTTCAAGGCTGATCTAAGAGGGATTTTTGAGGTGCTAAATACTCATGCACTTCCTATCATGTCCTTATGACAAATTTTATTTCTTTATCCAGATGGTTTAAGTAGCATTCTTTTATTTACTACCAAAAGAATCTGGATTAGTGATCAATTATGCCTTTCAGTCATCCACACCTTGAACTATGCTGCTGCTATCTCTTGAAAGGCCATCCCACTTTTTAGGTGGAGAATTTCTCTATAACACCCAAGTGATTTACTCAGAAGGAGCTTCCCAGGTGGCACAGTGGTAGAGAACCTGCCTGCCAGTGCAGGAGGCGCAGGTGATTCCTGGATAGGGAAGATCCCCTGGAGGAGGAAATGGCAACCCACCTCAGTTTTCTTGCCTGGACAATCCCATGGACAGAGGGGCCTTGTGGGCTATATTAGTCCATGGAGTCTCAGAGAGTCAAGTACTGAGCACACACACATGCAACTTATTCAGAATGGGTCACCCCCTCTATTAACTCCCCATGGCATTGTATATTTTTGTATGTCTGTTTATTGCATGATATTTTTTAGTCTGTCTCCACATCTCCTTGCACAATTCCTGGCACATGACTTTACTCAATAAATGTTTGAACAAAGCATGGATGCAAGGAAATAGGAAGAGAGGGAAGAGGAAAGAAAAAAAGGGAGAAGAAGAAAATTGGCTTTTCCTGGCCATTCCAGCTTTGGTTGGTACTGAAGATGTTAGCAGAAAAAAAGTGAGATGTCTGGTCTTAATCTGGCTGGCTTTATCTGCAGATACCATGGTTTAAGGTAAAAATCAGAGTAACTTCCCAGGTGGTCCACTGTAGAATGGGCTCTGAAGACCTGAGTTCTAATCCTAGCTCTCCGTTCACTTTTAAAACTTGAGTTTCAGTGCCTTTGATCTGAGATAATCATCTACTCTGGGTATTTCACACAGATGTAAGAGGATAAAAAGAAGCAATAGGTAAAAACATACTTTTGTACTAAAGTATAGTTGGTTTACAATGTTGCATTAGTTTCGGATGTTCAGCCAAGTGATTCAGTTACACATACACATTTCTTTCTCATATTCTTTTCCATGATGGTTTATTATGGGATACTGAATATAGTTCTCTGTGCTGTACAGTATAACCTTGTTGTTTATCCATTCTATATGTAATAGTTTGTATCTGTTGGCCCCAAATCCATCCCTCTGCAACCTCCTCTCCCTCTTAGAAGCCACAAGTCTATGCCTGTGAGTCTTTCTGTTTCAGAGATAGGGAGAATATACTTTAAACAATGATGCAAAGATACCTGCGGAAGATTTACCTTAAGAGCCTAGAAGTCTGGTGGTTTGATAGGAACTGAATTGAATTTGTCGATTGCTTTGGGTAGTAGAGTCATTTTCACTATATTGATTCTTCCAATCCAAGAACATGGTATATCTCTCCATCTGTTTGTGTTGTCTTTGATTTCTTTCATCAGTGTCTTATAGTTTTCTGCATAGAGGTTTTTTGTCTCTTTAGGTAGGTTTATTCCTAGATATTTTATTCTTTTAGTTACAGTGGTGAGTGGGATTGCTTCCTTAATTTCTCTTTCTGATTTTTCATTGTTAGAGTATAGGAATGCAAGGGATTTCTGTGTATTAATTTTATATCCTGTCACTTTACTATATTTATTGGTTAGCTCTAGTCATTTTCTGGTGGTGTCTTTAGGGTTTCAATGTATAGTATCATGTCATTTGCAAACAATGAGAATTTGCAAGTCAAAACTACAATGAGGTATCACCTCACACCACTCAGAATGGCCTTTATCAAAAAATCTACAAACAACACATGCTGGAGAGGATGTGGAGAAAAGGGAACCATCTTGCTCAGTTGGTGGGAATGTAAATTGATACAACCACTGTGGAAACAGTATGGAGAGTCCTTAAAAAACTAGGAATAAAACTATGACATGACTCAGCAGTCCCACTACAGGGTATATACCCTGAGAAAAGCATAACTGAAAAAAACACCTCAATGTTACAGCAGCATTGTTTACAACAGCTAGGACATTGAAGCAACCTAGATGTCCATCGACAGATGAATGGGTAAAGAAGTTGTGGTACTTATTTACAATGGAATATTATTCAGCCATAAAAAAACAAATTTGAGTCAGTTCTTGTGAGGTGGATGAACCTAGAACCTGTCATACAGAGTGAAGTAAGTCAGAAAGAGACAAACAAATATTGTATATTAATGCATATATATGAAATCTAGAAAAATGGTATTGATGAACCTGTTTGTAGGGAAGGAGTGGAGACACAGATATAGAGGGCAGACTTGTGGACACAGTGGGGGAAGGAGACGGTGGGACAAATGGAGAAAGTAGCATTGACATATATACACTACCACATGTTAAGCACATGGCTGGTAAGAAGCTGCCGTATAACACAGGGAGCCCAGGCTGGTGCTCTGTGATGACCGAGAGGAGCGGGGTGGGGGAAGGGGAGGGAGGCTCAAGAGGGAGGTGATACATGCGTAATTTTGGCTTGAACTGCATTGTTGTAAGGCAGAAACCAACACAGCATTGCAAAGCAATATTCCTTCAATTAAATAATAAAATAAAAGAGCTGATCCTTTGGGCAGTAGCTCTTTTCTCCAGACAAAACATTGGGAATCTGGCACTGTTTTAGGCTCACAATAAATCTAAATTCATCCAGAAAGGAAAGAATCTAGTTATGTTGTTGTTTTCTTAAAGAAAGTATAGCGTGTTGAAAACTGATGCAACCTTACTCAGCAAAGAAGCCATTTATTTGAAGTAAGTGACTCATTGAAGAGGAAGGAGGAAGGAGGCTAGAGAGGGAAGAAGATTCCTTGGCAGGGAATTCAACCCTTGGGGCTCTCACCTGACCTTTCATCTTAACAGATACTCTAATAGGAAGATGAGGTCACCAAGAAAAATAAAACCAGGGGGCATGGTCCAGGGACTGGAATAGCTTAAGAAATCCAAAGGGAGGTATTACCCCAGGGCTCAAGGTGGGTAGGGAAGGAATCCTTTTCTAGATGAGAAAGGAAACTGAAAGCTGGTTCTCTTAGGAATAGTTAGACATTAGGGTAAGGGTAAGAGAGCACTGAATCCTAAAGGAAATCAGGCCTGAATTTTCATAGGAAGGACTGATGCTGAAGCTGAAACTCCAATACTTTGGCCACCTGATGTGAAGAACTGACTCCCTGGAAAAGACCCAGATGCTGGGAAAGATTGAAGGAAGACTCCATGTTTCCAATGCAGGGGGGCTCAGGTTCAGTCCCTGGTTGGGGAATTAAGATCCCACATGTTCTAAAGTACAGCCAAAAATCTTTTAAAAATTGTTTTTTAACTTTGTAAAATAACCATATAGTTTAGATGTTTTGTGGAGAACTGAGGAAGAAAAACAACCACAATTTTCTTTTTTTTTTCTTGGAAGTTTTTTTTCAAGAGAGGACCACAGGACCAGAAATTGCTAAACATCCATGAATTTTTCACTGATAACCATTAATGCAATATAGCCTCTTATTTAAAATGTGCATATTTCAAAAGGTGCTGAATCAATTTTATACAAAGAGTATAATAATACTTAAAGTATACTTGGTTGTTAGGCAAGAGTCTGTCTAGGAAGAAAGTCCATTAAAAGTATATTATTTGGCAAACTGAATTATTCTCTATTATCCAAAATCCCATGGAAAACAATTTGACTTTTCTAGTCTTTGAAATAAAACTTGACACCAAAAGGTAAAGGGTTACCAGTGAGGCATTTGAAAAGTTTGGACTTGACATGGAAACACTGAAATTCGCTTGCACAGATGAAGCACCTGTGAAAAAAGGAAAAAAAAAGAAAAAAGATGTGAATGGGGAGGCATGCTTTACAATTTAAATCAAAAGACAAAGCTCAGGGGTCCTGCTCCCCACTTATCATCCACTGTGACCGTTTGGGCTTTGATCTTTGTACATCTTGCTTCTGACTCTGGGTCTGCATCACTGAGGGAAGCACCTGGCTCTGATTTTAGCTGCTTCATTAAAAGGATTATGACCCAAATGTTTGCCCAAGTCTGCTCACAAAGCCAGAAATATCAGCATGACTCTGGGATCCATGCAATGTGTCTTTGGGGAGCCTTGATAGACAGAACTATGCCAATAGGGTGCCTTTCTGAAACTTCATTCAATAATATTAGGTGGGCACTGACTACATGCCACGGAAGGCTCTAACCCCAAAAGTGCATTCTCCAAAGGCAGCCGGAAGTGCTTAAAACAAGATTCATATGTATGACCCTTGAAGACGTCTTTGTAATAAATCTACTTCAAGCAGTTACACACCTGCAGACACACATACACACAAACATTATCGGCGATTTCATCAATTCTAAGGAGAGTCGGCAATGAGAAATAAAGGTGGAGTGTAAAATTCGGCAGCCACACTATCCACTTCAATGATATTCCGACTCTCTGTACTCTCTTAAATCAGTGAGGTTTGTGTGTTTTCCTCTATAATTTCGAGTTTGGTATGTTTTTCCATGTCAGTAAGAAACTGCACTAACTAATGCTTTTCAAGCTCCATGTTTTAGAGCCCTTGATTCTTTTTTTGAATTTGTGGGAGACTCGGGTTCGATCCCTGGGTTAAGAAGATTCCTTGGAGAAGGAAATGGCAATCCACTCCAGTACTATTGCCTGGAAAATCCCATGGACAGAGGAGCCTGGTAGGCTACAGTCCATGGGGTCACAAAGAGTCGGACACGACTGAGCGACTTCACATTCACGTTCAATATTGTGTTGGTTTCTGCCATCCATCAAGTGAATCAGTCATCGGGACACACACGTCCCCTCCCTGTGGAACCTTCCTCCCACCTCCCACCCCATCCCATCCCCCTAGGTTGTCACAGAGCACAGGCTGAGCTCCCTGCTCTATTCAGCATTTCCCATTAGCTACCTACTTTTATACATGATACTATGTACATGTCAATGCTCCTCTCTCTGTGGTCCCTCTCTCTTCCTCCCCTGCTGTGTCCATAAGTCTCTTTTCTGTGTCTCTGTCTCTATTCCTGACCTGCAAACAGGTTCATCAGGACCATTTTTCTAGATTCCATATATACGCATTAATATATGATTTTTGTCTTTATCTTTCTGACTTACTTCACTCTGTATAATAGGTTCTAGGTTCATCCACCTCATGAGAACTGACTCCAGTGCATTCCTTTTTATGGTTGAGTACTAGAACCCTTGATTCCTAACAATGCCCTTGATCTGATGAAGCAACGTAGTAGATCAATTCAATCAGAAGCCTGACCAAATTGTCAGGCCACATTTAATGAAATAAAAAGTCATCAAACAAATCTCTAATCCTTCACAAATAGGGAATAGATTCCAAATACAAAGAACACAGGTGTGAGATGGATGAAACTGGAGCCAATTATACAGAGTGAAGTGAGCCAGAAAGAAAAACACCAATACAGTATACTAACACATATATATGGAATTTAGGAAGATGGCAATGATGACCCTGTATGCAGGACAGCAAAAAAGACACAGATGTGTATAGCGGACTTTTGGACTCAGAGGGAGAGGGAGAGGGTGTGATGATTTGGGAGAATGGCATTGAAACATGTATAATATCATGTAAGAATCGAAATGCCAGTCTATGTCTGATGCAGGATATGACACGCTTGGGGCTGACGCGCGGGGATGACCCAGAGAGATGTTGTAGGGAGGGGGGTGGGAGGGGGGCTCATGTTTGGGAACGCATGTACACCTGTGGTGGATTCATGTCAATCTATGCCAAAACCAATACAGAATTGTAAAGTAAAAATTAAAAATAAATTAATAAATTAAAAAAAAAAAAAAAGAACACAGGAGGAGTCACTCTCCATGGCACCTTGGGTACCCATCCCGCCTGGGAGCTCACCACTTCCATCACTCAGAGCCAGGCTAGCAGGCAACCATCAGTGTTCAGAAGGGCCCCTTGCTTGTGATTTAACCCTCTGTAGTTGCTGCCTTGAAATTCTTCCCTTCCTCTTTGAAAAGGCATTTCCTAGGTGAAGTCCCAAAGAATGTTGTGGGTGGGGAGGGGGAGTGGACAAGCAAGGCGAGGGCCTGGCCCGGATGCAGCCCCACCTCCTGGGGGCACTCACCCCAGTTCCTCACTGTCCACATCCCCTGCGAAGTGAAATTTTTTCTGCCTCCTGCCCACCTCTGTATACACACCCAGGGAACGTAGGAAGGTCAAGGTTAGGCAAGACTGGGTCCTAGCACTGTCTGTGGGCCACTCCATCTGGATACTTAGGGCTCCTTTTGCTCTTAGAGAGCGTCGTCTGTGCTGGGCTGGGGCAGCAGGTCTGTGGGAGGGGGAGAGGCCTTGCTTTTCTTCCTATCCTGGCAGGGACCCAGCTTATAAATCTGGTCCCTGGAGGGAGGGCGGGACCAGCAGCTGTCAGGCAGGAATGGACTTAGTTTCCCCTAGATGCAAGGAATCCTCTAGGTGCCTGGATAGTCCGTGCAGACCCCCAGAGTGTTCAGAGGGGCGAGCATTCCTACAGGCCTGTGTTGGGCCTAGAGAGACCCTCCTCCTTCCAACAATCCTGAATCTGGCTTGCTTTTGTCTTTTCTGCCCGATTGGAGGCACCGTCCAGAGACAAGCCATGAAAAAACTAAATGTGTATGTTCAGTGATTTCACATGGGAGTTCAATGTTCTAATATTTGTATTTTAAGCAGACATTGTACAGTATAAAGATGAACAAGAAAATCTACATTAGTAATATAGATTTAATTTTTCTTTACTTAGAACAAGGTTTAATTAAAAAACAACTTAACAAGTTGAAAAAAAAAAAGAACAAAAGAAAGGAAAAAAGAACTTGTATTTTAATACCTTTAATGGCAAATTTTGTCTACTTTTTGAACAAAGAGCCTTTTTTTTTAAACACTGTGTTCTGCAAATTATGTAGCTGGCCCTGCTACCACGGCCCAGGCAAAAGCTGGGGATGACGAGTCAGAAAATAATTAGTTTGAAACCCTTGCTCCTCAGTTATCTGCTGAATTTTTGTGAGGACACTGATCTCTCGCTGGTAATCTTTCCATTTCATTCCATTCCCAGATGGTGACTTCTATATTCTATTGATTTCCAAGGCAAGATCTTGTTTCCCTCTCTTTTCCCACCTTTTATGAACTATTTTACCTGTGGAGTTTTCTCTTTCTGGGGGTCCTGTGTAGCTAGAACATAGTTACATGTGGAATATCATGACACAGTTTTTCCTTAAAAACTATATACGCCTCAACTCTTTATAAAATTTTTTTAAAATAAATAACAGAAAGCTCTCACCTGAAAAGGCAAGTCTGCTGCTGCTGCTGCTAAGTTGCTTCAGTCGTGTCTGACTCTGTGTGACCCCATGGACTGCAGCCAACCAGGCTCCTCCATCCCTGGGATTTTCCAGACAAGAGTACTGGAGTGGGTTGCCATTTCCTTCTCCAATGCATGAAAGTGAAAAGTGAAAGTGAAGTTGCTCAGTCGTGTCCGACTCTTAGCGACCCCATGGACTGCAGCCTACCAGTCTCCTCTGTCCATGGGATTTTCCAGGCACGAGTACTGGAGTGGGTTGCCGTTTCCTTCTCCAAAAGGCAAGTCTAAGACTGATTAAAGAAATAGATCCCGTTAGAAAGAAATAAAGTTCATAATAATTCAAATTCCTTACTTGTGTTTCTTGTGTTCAATAAGGATGGTGCTGCCTGTGGATATTCTTGAAATTCCATGCCTTTCTCCCAGAAGTCCCTCTGGCACTAAGTTTGTCCAATTAAGAAAGGATTGTTGTTGCTCAATTGCTAAGTTTCTAAGATTTTTTGTGAGCCCCATGCACTGCAGCACATCAGGCTTCCCTGGCCTTCACTGTCTCCAGGAGTTTGCTCAAACATGTCCACTGAGTCAATGACGCCATCCAACCATCTCATCCTCTGTTGTCCCCTTCTCCTCCTGCCTTTAATCTTTCCCAGCATCAGGGTCTTTTTCCAGTGAGTCAGCTCTTTGCATTACATGGCCAGAGTATTGGAGCTCCAGCATCAGTCCTTCCAGTGAATATTCAGGATTTATTTCCTTTAGGATGAACTGGTTTGATCTCCTTGTTGTCCCAGGGACTCTTAAGAGTCTCAAGAGGAAGGGCTCTAAAACCAAGCAGTTGATTCAAATGCTGTGCCCTTTGCCATTACACTTATGTCAACAGTTTTTAAATTTTAGGGGACAGAATCCAGAATCACACGGAGGTCTTATAAAAATGAATGGTTGGTCCCATTCCAGGGTTTCTGATCCCTTACATCTGAGATTTTGCATTTCTTACAAGTTCCCAGGTGGTGCTGATGCTGGTGGTCCAGGCCTACACACTCTGGAAGCCTCTGATTATGTAGTAGTCTGATAAGTGGATCAAAGAAAGAAACTTCATCTTTTGAATGCTCCTTCTTGCCCAAAGGAAGGATAATTATCCTTGTGATCATCCTTGTGTGAAAGAGAGCTACCTACCAGCAAATAGTTTCCTTTAAATCTTCACGCATGTTTCAGAGCTGTTTTTAAATCTCTTCTGAGGCTGCCTTTCACAGGTGATGGGGAGCAAAAGCTATCCGTTGTCTCAAAGGCGATGACTGTAGGATAATTGCTCCTGTCCTGGGAAGCCAGGTTTGCTGAATGCTGCTAAGACTAGCTCTTATAAAGGTTTTTGGTTGGCTTTTAAGGGCATGGCATCTGTGTGGATGTGTAGAACCAACCTGTGCGCTTTCCACCCAACAACTCTGGTGAAAAACATCACCTACTCTCACAAGTAAAGATGACAATTCACTTTGAAATTCTCAAGAATTTTTAGAAGTTGTTGAACCATATCAGTAAGCTTGGAGTTTCTAGTTACACAGAACAATGAGAATTCCCAGTTGTTCTTCCAGAAGCTTTATTCACTTGTGCTCTGATTAATGCAGTAAATTCTTTTTACTCATGTGTTCATTATACAAATAATTTTAAGAATTTATGGGCAATTTAGAAAAGAAGGGCTAAGTGACCCATAATCTTACCACTCTAACAAAACCAATACTGGCATTGTGGTTTATTTCCTCCTGATCTTACATCTATTCATTTATTTAATGTGGTCATAATTTGTAATTACATTGTCATAAATCTCCTGTCACTTAACATTATAAAGTATAATAATCCATGTAATTACTTAGATCTCAAATACAGAAGAGTCTTTAAATACCCTCAGTGTTTCCTCCAGAGATTGTTAGGATACAATCAACGGTCACATTTAAGATAGACTCAACCTTTCATTTTGGAGAAAGAAATGGCAACCCCCTCCAGTATTCTTGCCTGGAAAATCCCATGGACAGACAAGCTACAGCCCATAGGGTCACAAAGAGTCAGATACGACTGAGTAACTGAACCACCAACCTTTCACTTAGATTCCAGGATTCTTCTGCTCTGTAGTATTTATTCAGAGGGTTCAGTGCTTATTCCAAGAGGAGCGGACCTTCTCAAGCCCTCCTTAGATATCTCTAAGTTCACAGATCAAAACTGGAGACCTGTCCTTTGGTTGGAGGCCAGCTTATTCCTTGGGTTTCACATTTCACTCCTTCACCTCTGTTACTGTCTCCGTAGAACTGGGCAGAAAAGCAGTTCATCATTATTATCTTCATAATAAATGCTTCCTTCTTTTATTTGGGGGAAGAAACATACTTTTCCGGCCAGAATTCCTCCACATTCCTCATTCCTGTTTGTCTATCCAAACCCTACCAGTCTTGCAGGCCACAGGGACGTGATCTGCCTCTCACCCCGTTCAGACAAGACAGGAGCCTCTCAAGGGCGCTCACATGCCCTGTGCTCCTGCTTATGCTGTAGGCTCTATTGTCCCTGTGGAGCCTTGACAACCCCTGGGCTCTGTGCCTCGGTCCTCTAGTCTCTGTACTGTGCTGCAGAAACCATGCAGTAAACCCCCAGACAGGGGTCGGGGCTGATAGGAGACATGATCAGGGCATGGCGTGTGCTGCAATAATTACCACTCCATTTTCTGAGGTTTTCTGTTAGAACATTACTGTATTCGCTTTCAAAAATCAGATATTCCATATTTTCAGAATCTAGAAAAATGGTATAGATGATCTTATTTGAAAAACAGAAATACAGACACAGAAGTAAAGAACAAACATGTGAATACCAAGGTGGGGAGGTGGGATGGATTGGGCGATTAGAACTGACATACATACACCATATGATGCTGTTGTTTAGCCGCTAAGTCGTGTCCAGCTCTTTGTGAACCCATGGACTGTAGCCTGCCCCAGGTCCCTCTGTCCATGGGATTTCCCAGGCAAGCATACTAGGGTGGGTTGCCATTTCCTTTTCTAGGGGATCTTCCCAACCCGGGGATCGAAGCCAAGTCTCCTGCACTGGCAGGTGGATTCTTTACTGCTGAGCCACCTGGAAAGCCCATACACCGTTGATAGTATGTGCAAAATAGATAACTGATGAGAATCGACTACATAGCTCAGGGGACTGTACTTAAGGCTCTGTGGTGACCTAAATGGGAAGGAAATCCAAAAAAGAGGGGCTATGTGTATGCATATAGCTGACTCACTTTGCTGGACGGCAGGAACTAACATAACATTGTAAACTAACTATGCCTGCCTGCCTGCTAAGCCACACAAATGTGTCTGACTGTTTGCTACCTTATGGACTACAGCCCTCCAGGCTCCTCTGTCCATGAGACATGAGCTCCTCTGTCTCCAGACAAGAATACTGGAGTGGGTTGCCATGCCTTCCTCCAGGGGATCTTTCTGACCCAAGGGTCGAACCCCCGTCTCCTGCATTACAGGCAGATTCTTTACCCCTGAGCCACTGGGGGAGCCTATAAAGTAACTATCCTACAATAAAAAGAAAACATTGAGTAGGAAAGAAATACGTTTGCATGACCAAGATAATCAAAGGTAACTTTAACAAAGAATAATCACAGTGGAGTGCCTTTACACCTATTCTTTGAGAAGAAGAGCCTTTGTAAATAAAACCTGGTACAAACACCCCCCGCCCCACACACACACACATACATTTATTAATATAAAGAGACAGCAATTCCAGGTAAAGAGAATTGCATAGGAACTAGGCTGAACAGAAAATCTTCATGAAGAAACTGAGAACTTGTCAGTGGCTTGGAATGCCTTCCCCCTTGCATGCCTCTCTCACCATACACACACGTCTCCAACATGCATGCTAATATACACAATCTACACATAAATACACACAACACAAACATATGTTTTTTAGTCTGGCAAAAATTCCAAAGTCTTTAGTACATGTATATCCTTTAATGGGAAAACATCAAATTTTCAGTACTTAAAGAATCTGTGGAAAAGTGTTGAGTCAAATGAACTCATTTCAAGGCAGATAATTAAATAGTCATCCAACTGAGTTTGCAGTCTACAACCATAAGTTGAGCTATCAAGCAATTATTCAATATCTTAACTTATACCAAACTTGGGTTTTCCTTAGTGCAATTTTAAATTGTTTATCTCAGTTATCTCAATACTTGAATCAATGCTACATTTTCAACTGTGAACACACATCCCGTTAGCTTTGTCTTCTACCATTTTGTGGGCGAGGCAAAACAGTCTTGTATAAAACAAAGACAGACAAATTCCTTCTTCCGATATTCACCCATAAGTCCCTCTCATTTCATGTCAACATGCACACATTTTTTCTGAGCAAAGAATTTGGCCGAGACCTACCAAATGCTAATTTAACATTCCTGTCAGATTTAACAAATTATGTGTAACTCGGTGCATATGCTCATCAAGTTTTTAGAGATGAAGAGCATATTTACCCTAGTCAATATTCATTTCTTTGAAAAAATTCTTTTCTCTTTTTTTTTAAAAAAAATGTATGGGTGCTTTGACATGAATTCAGGCAAATCTGTTTAGTTATTCTAAGAGGATCGTCTTCACTGGGCCATTGGAAACTAGCAAAGATTCGCCATCTCCTTATGATGTTTCCTTAATCATACCTGAACTTAGAGCAGCAACTCTGATTGGCTAGTTCTGCTTTACAGTCTATAACGCCCAGAAAATACATATGGGTTGCATGAATTTGAAATCTCATCTGACATTTGAGTAATGTTAATCTTGTTTATATGACAACCTCATTATGGTACATAATTGCTCAGCACTCTCCTAGCAAATACTGGGTTAAAAACGCCTGGAAGACGCTTGTTCTTCTTGTTATTAATTAGCATGTGTCCACTTCGCCAGATCCAGTGCCCAAACTTCATTTGTTATGTTCAGCCAAATGCATGAATAGCTTTGGAGTAATTATTTTCCAACATCATCTAATACCTCTTTGCACATCAATTAAAAATCCTCTTAACAAGGAACTGCATTTTGTTTGAGATCAAATGCCTGGTCCAAAGCTGTATCAATCATGTAGAGCTAATTAGTGGCTGTGCTTTATATCATTTGTTTTACTTTATTATTTCATTGTACACTTCCTAATGAAACCAATTGAACAATTTTAAAATCTTTGTTCAATTAATTGAAGGCTTAAAGGCCAGCTACCTAGTCAGGCTTTCTTCTCTTTGAAAAGAAATATCTGTAAGGGCGGAGAAGGGGGATACCAAGATGTGTTATTATACCTATTTACTTTCTGAAGTGCCCGCTGTACAGATACAAGTTTTAAAAGGTTTATCACCATTTTTATGCCACTTGCAAATAATTCATTGCTCTCCATACCTTTATAGCTTTTCTCTATGTGGCCAACCGTTTCCGAAAGATGTGTTGAAACAATAACGGGAGGTTGTAAGGGCAGTTCATCTTGAAGACTGTGCATAGAAGCTCTCTAAATTACTGTGTATTTCTGTCAGCATTTTATAAACTGGTTGACCAGCTTTCTTCCTTAGTGCAAAAAAAAAAAAAATGCTGAGATGTGAAGACCCTCGAGTAGCAACTCCTTTGGGGTCTGGATAGAGCTATGGACTCCAATACAAATCTGAATGGATTAAATGCATACTAACTACTCAAAGTGGGAAACTATAATAAGAGGAAGGACAAAGATCAGCTCTTTTAGAATTTCTGCTTGCTCATCAGAAGAGGGACTCAGTGCTGGCCGTACAAACACACACCCGCTTGGGAGGGGGCTGCCTCCTTTGCCCCAAGTGTACAACGTCCCAGACTGTGCCCTACATCACACCCACACTCCCTTTTGGAATTCATTTTGATTTATGAAAACATCCCCCAGTCACCAAATCCTTGTGTGAAGTGGTTTCCCCAGTCATAGAGCGTATCACAATTAATGCAAAATCAGGGGAGTTAATGTTGGTAAAAGTAGCACTAATTTTCTGCAGTGCACGCTCCACTAAAGGGCCCCTTCTTCACAAATATGAATCCATTTTCACTAAACAAAACTGACAAACTGGCAGATGTTGGGGCCTTCGACAAATGGGCTTCAGTTCTCTCTTTGGTCTATGCCAGAAGGGGAAAAATAAAGACCAAATTTTCAGAATAGTTAGGCTGGATTAAAAACTGCTACAGAATTGAATTAAAAACTGCTACAGTCTATAAACTTACAGCATGTATGTACAAATTTATTACTTTTCAAATAAACTGCTGGGACGAATTCTATCCCAGGATAAGAAGGATGAGAGAGTCTTTCTAAACCTCTTACAAGGTTTGAAAATCCTCTGGAATCACTGTGGGGGCTGGAGATGAAAAGACTTGGGAATCCCCCTAATATACTTGTTCCTCACCCAGACGTCTGTTCTTTATAATGATTAAGTTACTAACCTTTATTTGTCAGTAATAATTGAATTTTACACCAAAGTGAATTATCGTAACGGATGAACTGCTCGGCCGCAATTTTAAATAGCCTTCTTTGCAAATTATCTCTTGTGATTTATATTAATCCTATAGGGAAGGCAGAGAAAAATTGTTTGAGGATGGATGATTCGGATTTAATGTGAATGGATAAAAGCATATGATAGCTTCTCACGGCTCTGCCAATGAATTTTACACGATGTTTTTCTGGCTCCAGGATTCATTTCAAAATCTGGGGTAGCAAGTTAGAGAGAGAGAAAAAGAGAAAGAGAGAGACAGAAAGAGAGATTTACCTAAGGTTACATTACTTTCATTACCCAGAAAAAAATGAACTTAGAGGGTCAAGTGAAAAATGAAAGAAAGTATTAGTTGTTGAGTCGTGTCTACCTCTTTGGAACCCCATGGGCTGTAAGGCACCAGACTTCTCAGTCCATGGGATTCTCCAGGCAAGAGTAGGGGATTGGGTCGCCATTCCCTTCTCCAAGGCATCTTCCCAACCCAAGGACCGAACTCAGGTCTCTTGCATTGCAGGCGGATTCTTTACAATCTGAGCCACCCAGGAATCCCTGAGGGTTAAGTACATCTATACTATACACTTTTGCAACCCACCCAGGGACTCTCTTAGCTGTGTTTCCCTTTGTCTACTGACACATTTCCTCCAAGAAGCTTCCCCAGAACGCTTGTCCTGTGACCTTCCTGCCTAATTTCTGCCCATCCCTTAAAGCTTTTCTTGTGTTCTAGTAGCTGCCAATATCTCCCCTAGTCATTTCAGCTCAGGCTTTCCCAGACTTCCGTGATAACAGAGATCATCTGGGAAAGAAAGATTCCCAGGCCTTTTCTCTAGAGATTCTGAATTAATCAGTTTGGAGAGGAGGCCCAGGAATCTGTACATTTAAGAAGCAACCTAGGCAATTTATCGCATCAAGAAAGTTCTAAAACATGCTGGGAGAGAGCATGGCCCATGTTCTCTGAATGCCTAAGCAAGTATAGCATTTACCACACATTTCTGTCCACAACTTTTACTGCTGTGTAATATTCTGTAATTATTTCATTTATGTCTTCTCTGTGGAATTATAAATATCTTGAATGCAGAGAATACTTTATTTTGAATACTTCCACTCCCTCTGATCCTGCTAGGAAACCAAGAGTACCTTGTAGGTTTTTAACAAGAAATAATTAAATATAATTTAAATGAAAGTGTTGTCAACACTTAAAAATACTGTAAGAGGCGTAGCTTGGAAAGCAAGTGGTCTGGGAGAACTAGAGGAAAAAGAAGTGTTTTCTGCCTTCTGAAGGTAAAAAGGTTTGTCATACTGTCCTCAAAAAAACCCAGTGACATTTACTCACTTTTTCTGATGAAGTAGTATTTGTAGAAATATTAGAACACTTGAAAACACAAGCATTATTTTTTTTAGAAGGGGGGAGCAGGAGAAATGGCTAAAAGTGGTCAAAACGTATAAACTTCCAGCTATAAAATAAATCCTAGACTTCCCTGGCTGTTCAGCGCTTTAAGTGTGGTGGTTAAGACTTTGTGCTTCCACTGCAGGGGTTATGGGTTCAATACCCAGTTGGGGAACTAAGATCTCCCATGCCACCTAGCCAAAACTTAAAAATAAATAAATCCTGGGATGAAATTAAGGGGGAAAGTTACCACAGCAAACACCAAGGAATGATTATTGTTAATATTTTGTTATTTATTTCTCTAATTATTATAACTATAGTTCTTCCTACTTGCAAATTGTCATTTGCTTAATGGAAAAGTCCCAAGTGGATTTGGTGAATCTGACCTTTGCCCCATGGTGAAGACAGTCAAGAAAACTTTCCTCATTTTGTCTTTGGAGCTCACAATTTTGGGTCCCATAAGCCTGGTATTAAAGACAAGCCCTGGAAAACAAAAATCCCAGAAAAATAGATAGCTGCTAAAACCAAAGTGAATAAGAGAATATTCAAATCCAAAACAATGAGTTCTGCCGCTTGAAAAGATAGCAATGGCTAACCAATGAAATAGTATGAAAGGCAGACACATGGGAAACGGGTTGTTAGTTTATACATTAATTTGAGGACGCAGACAAGGATTTGAAACCTAAGGGGAGGGACTCCCCTGGTGGTCCAGTGGCTTATAAATCTGCCTGCCAGCGCAGGGACAAGGGACACAGACCCCTAGTCTGGGAGGACTCCACATGCTGAATAACAGCTGAGCTTGTGTGCTGCAGCTGAAGCTCCCATGCCCTGAAGCCTGTGCTCCACAACACAGGTCAACACAGCAATGAGAAGCCGTGTGCCGCAAGGGAGAGCGGCCCCGCTCACTGCACCTAGAGGAGCACTGTCGGGAAGACCTGCACAGCCAAAAATAATTGAATCAGTAAATAGATGAGGAAATAAAGAAATCCTTTGCAAAAAAAAGAAAAAACCAAGATGCACATTTCAGAACTACTTGAAATTAGAAGTCTTCTTAAAGTATCTATAGTCATGAACATCTTAATATAAACAGATGAAAGTAAAAGTTCTAGTTAGTAGAGATGTGGATGATAAATCGAACTTTGGGGCATTTATTTAGATGTTTGATGTTAGGTAAACCCAGTCACATTATTAAAGTGAGCTCTGACTCTCTGTCCTGCCTTCTTCACATTTTATGTCACAGATTTTCCAAGAGGAATGTTATTTCATCAATATTATGCTCACTTTCTATGCAAAGCTCATGTCTTCATGATTAATACCACAGAGACGATGTCAAGGTATTTGATTTGTGTCAGTGTTTGTTTTAAAAATACATTTAGGCCTAGTTCAAATACAAGAAGTCTCTTCAAACTTGAGGGTCATAGAAAAAAGCATAGCTTCATCTATTTAACAAAGTCTTCCTGAATATTAGAGGATATTTTGAAACCTAAATCTGATTATAAATAAAGTTCCATCTATGAGAAAAACTTGGAGATAAACAAAAATGTATTAATAGCTAAATGTTCTGTCTAGTATTTTTACTGGTGAAAGATAATTGTCTTATTTTCTTCATCCTTCAAAATTCATTGAAAATTTTAAATGTTTAAGGAAATGTTCAGCTTTTTCAGCATTTCAATGGCTAGTTTTGCTTCTGTGTCTTTCAAATAAACTTAGTAACAAAATGTTTTGATGAAAGAAAAAAAAGTATGGTATCTTTACTAATAGTAGATTAAATTTATCTTCACCATACTGAATTTTCCTATTCAAGAAAAAAGTGGGTTTGAAATGAAGACTTCCTTTATATCTTCTGTTGGAGTATTTGTAAAAGCTATTCTAAAGGTTTTTTAATAACATGTTTACAACATTTTTGCACTTTTCCCATTGACTTGGTTTCTCCAGATTTGTAATCATATTGTCTACAAAAGAGACAGTATTTCCTTCCTGTGTACCAATTCTTTTGCCTTTAGAGCTTTTTTTGTATAATTACATATCAGCTAATACCTCTAATGATCATAATGAGCATCCTTTACTCATTCCAATATTTAGCAGAAAAACCCTTGGTGTTTCTCTAATCATTAAGAAGCTGCTATATCTATCATCTCTTTAACCAAGTAGCCACCCATTCCTACATGATTGAGTATGTTTTATTTTATAAGTGTTAAAATTTTCAAATATTTTTCATTTATCTGTGGAGAGATCATATGAATTTTCTAACACTAAAAAAGTAGATTATAATAATCAATTTTTAAAAAATATTGAACATTTTGCAAACAATCTCATTTAGTCATGGTTATAGTATTGTTTTAATGTACTTTGGATTCTGATTACTAATATTCAGTATATATTTTCCATTGGTATTCATAAAAAAGATTGTTGCAGAGTTTACATTTTAGGTTGTAATCTTTGTGTGGTCCTGAGTACTTCTTCTTGAATCTCCTAAAGTTTTGATGTACAAAAGCTATTAATGAGTCATTGGGTGCATATTAATAACTGTTCTGTCTTCATTGCAATGTTAGCTTTTATGTTAAAACTTATTTGTCACTTTTATTTTATTTTGATCTGATTTCTATCTTGTCAGGAAATAAGATTGCAACCCCTGTTTCAATATATTTTTGTCTGTTTTTTATCTTTATCTTTCTGAATCTCTTGACTTTATGTATGTTTTTGTATGTAACATAGGGCTGATTTTTTGGGGAAGTGGTCAATGTCTTTCTACTTCTTTTATCTGAAGCATTTACACATAAATACTTTACAAATAAGTGAAAGTCGCTCAGTCATGTCTGACTCTTTGCGACTCCATGAACTAGACAGTCCACGGAATTCTCCAAGCCAGAATATTGGAGTGGGTAGCCTTTCCCTTCCCCAGGGACCTTTCCAACCCAGGGTTCGAACCCAGGTCTCCTGCATTGTGGGCAGATTCTTTACCAGCTGAGCCACAAAGGAAGCCCAAGAATACTGGAGCGGGTAGCCGATCCCTTCTCCAGCAGATCTTCCTGACCCAGGAATTGAACTGGAGTCTCCTTCATTGCAGATGGATTCTTTACCAACTGAGCTATTAGGGAAGCCCTAAAGACTTTACAAATAACGTCTTTAATAAATGTTCATGGAAAGAGTGTACCTTGAATTTTTTTGCATATTCATAACAGTTTGTCCATAGCCCTTATAGTTGGAAATTGTTTTATCTGGGTATAAAATCATTGACTCCTTTTTTCCCTTTAGTCTCTAAATGAAAATAAGGTATTTCATTATCACCTGCCATAAACCATCATAATCAAAAAAAATCTAATAAAAATGTGACTTTTTCAAAGTTACTTTTTAGCATATTTATTTTGTTCTGATTGTTGGGATGGTGCTTCCTAGATATCCAAGTGATTTCCCTCCCTTTTTATTCAAGGTCCCCTAACTAATTTTACTAGCATTCATCTTCTAAGTGGGTGTTCTTAGAAATACATCTCCAGAAGTGTTCCCTTTCAATACACAATTTTGAAACTGCTTTCATTTCAGGAATATTTTATCAAAATGTAATTTTTAGATTTTCTCTATCCCATCACATTTTCTGCTATCCTGTCTCTCTTTTTAAATAATAAATCTGTATGGGAATCAGGTGATATTTAATTTTAAAATAAATGTTAAAATCTTGATTTTGAACATCGTGGTGGTAATGACCGAGGGTGAGGGAATCGGGGGGTGAGAGGTTTATGGGGTGAATGGAGAGGAAGGGGAGTGTAATACTCCTCTTGGCACAAAGAGAGAGCACTGCATTCAAAGCTGGCAGAGTTTGAGTTTTGGCTCTGCCTTAGATTCTCTGAACCTTGGGTCCCTCACAGTACAGTGAAAGCGAAGTTCTGCTATCTCACAGTATGGTTGTGAGAATCAAATGAGACTTTGAATTTGAAAGAGCTTTAGGAGCATTGAACAGTGTAGAAGACCACACAGCTCTGCGTGCAAATACGAAAGTGAAATGTGGCCCCCATCACAGGAGTCGGCCTGGGGAGCAAAGAGTTTCCGGCAGAGGAGCAGGGACAAGCACACAAACCGACTCCTGCTTCTGCTTTTCTTTACCCACTGGAAACCGTATCCTCTTCTCCTCCTGCCCCGGAGGGAGAGCTCATGCAGAAAAACCACAGGCTCGAGTCTTCCCTAGCCTCAACAGACTGGGGACATCTGTTCAACAAGGGTGATTATGAATGCAACCTTGGCAGTCAGTTTCCTTACTGATCCTTCGTCTCAGAAAATGTAGCATGAGAAGGTGCCCTGAAAAATCATCAGATATCCATCTTTTTTCCCTTTGGGAAGATTTACAGAAAGATCTTTCTTCAGGGGGTACTGAGAAAAACATGGAGCGAACAAAAATATTCTAGGATCCCATGTAGACTTTATACAAACATGAATCACACTGTGAGTACTATTCTGAAATACAAATATTTTGCTCTCAACAAATTGTGACTATTTATATCATGGTATATGAAGAAAATATTGTTGTATTTTTCTAAAAGTCACATGAGAAGGTAATTCATACCCTTCTTTATGAGATTTACTTGTTATTTTAGCCTTTCACTTTAGAGTGTTCTGATAGTCTTCTGTCATTGGTATATTAATATTCAAGGTCGCTTCTCATCAGCTTCCCTTAGAGATACTCTTAGTGAAAAGTAGAGACTAGTTGATGGACATCATTTTAGGATCTAAGCCCCAAACATCTGATATTTGGTCACTGCCAGATGCAACACTGTGAAGTTATTGATATTCCTATTCTATATACTACAGCATCCCTAATGCAACATAGGTAGTGGGTCTCAAAGAAAGCTATAATTTTTATCATTATCAATAATAATTGCTATTAGAAAGAGGGTATTACTCAGGGATTCAAAAAAGGGAAAGATCCTTTCACTTAGGGCAAGTAGAGAAAGCTTTATAGAAAAAAATGATGCTTGAAAGCAGCCTTTAAAGCAAAATCATTTAAATGCAAAGTATATGTTGATTGAGAATTCATTATTCACACCAAAATGAATTTGTAAAACATTTTCAACCTATTAAAAATGTATCTGTAAATATACTAAGAATCACTGAATTGTACACTTCAAAAGAATGAATTTTTATGGTATTATAGTTGATTATATTCCAGTAAAACTATTGCTTAACCATAAAAAAAAATTAAGGTTAATTCTGTATGAAAATAGGATAATCACTTACTAACATTTTGAGTAATGTAAAGAAGCTTAGAAATTACCCTGGACCACTACTTTATTTTATTTTACTTTATGTTACTTTATTTCATTTCATTTTATTTCATTTTATTTTCAGCTGGGTCTTTGTTTTAGAGGGTTCAGTTCATTATGCTTCACAGTTCATGGCTTACAATCGTTGTACAAGGCATTTCTCTTGCTTTATTTATTACTTCCTCCTATCGGCTTTTTATATTCCCATTCTCCAAACTCCTCTGTGGTGGTCACCAGAAGTGTCCCTGTCTTGGCATGACAAAGAATGCTTCAATGAACATCCTTATACATGGGCCCTTACATGAGAATTTCTTTGGGATTAAGAGCTAGGGGTGAAACTAATATCGGTGTTCACAGTTTGACTAAATACTAGCAATTTGCTGTCCTAAATGGCTGGATCTGTCTACATCCCATCAGCACTGCATAAAGGTCCCCTGTGTCCCCCGAATACTTGGCATAATCCATCTTTCTATTCGTTGTCCACTTATGTTTTTGTGTTAGCTGCGTTTTCCAGACTATCCATGATTCCATTTGGGTTCCTGGCTTATCATGATTACTTTTCAGCAACTCTCCATATAATCTAAATATTTGTTTCTTGTCTGATTTAGATATCATAAATATATTCTCTCAACCTATCATCAGGCTGTTAACTTTTCATTGAAATGTTGAACAGTTGAACAGAAATCCTTAATATTGATGTAATCGCCCTTCTTTACAGGGTTTGGGGGGTTTATGTGTTGTTTAGTTTTGTTTTTAAAAAAACCTTTCCTCATTCATCCATTCATTCAATAAATGTTATGGAGTGCTCACTGTGTGCCAGGCACTGTTTTAGAAGCTGGCAGCACATTAGGGAATAAACAGAAAGCACTGCCTTTCTGCAACTTGCTCTCTAACTGGGAAGGACGCATCATAATAACAGACACAATAAACAGGTGAATTACATAGTACGTTAGGAGGCAGTAGACCTGCGGAGAAAAACGTGAAGTAGGGTAATGGAGATCAGGACTGTCAGTGCACAGAACTGAATTTTTAAACGGGATAGCCTGGGCAAGCGTTATTGACTTAAATATATAAATTTTCCTCTCAATGTTGTTTTAAACTTAGACTTCCTTACCAGCTGCACTGGTGGGCGAGATTCCTCTTGGGTCCCTTGGAGTAAGGTGCTAAGATCCAAGGCACACCAAAGTGCTTTTGCTCATGCTTGGATGTCTAATTTGTTGACTGGAAAGAGGGATTAAAAGAAGGAACATCTTACGCCACCATGCTGCTGACGTCACTGAGCCTAAATTTAGACTTCCTGTGAGGCCTAAATCATAGTCTGTTTTTATAAATGTTCCATGTGTACTCAGAAAAAGAATGTGTTCCTTCAATTTCTTGGGGGGGGGGGGAAAATATATATATATATATACACACATATGCACGTGTCCCTCATATATATTTGGTACATACATATGCCAAAACCCATTGATGTTCAAGTCACTCATATAAAATTATGCACCATTTGCATATAACCTCTACACATCTTTCCATATACTTCAAATCATCATTAAATAAATATTGTAAATGCAAAGAGCTGCTGTGTAATTGGTTGCCAGAGTGATGTGAAATCAGGTTTTACTTCTAGAACTTTCTGGAATTTTTTTCTTTCAAATATTTTTGATCCGTGGTTGGTTAAATTCATGGATGTGACCGGGGATCTGGAGGGGTGACTGTACATGTAGGTATCTACATCTATATCTAATCAAAGCTTTATTCATTTCATTGTTTATTTCCCTATACCTATTTTCCCTTCTTGACCTTAGTTTCTGAGAGGCATTTGATAGAACTTCCAACTACAATAGTTGATTTATCTATTTTCCCTTTCATTTTACAAAGTAAAAGCCCAGGTAGGATTCATTGAATTAAAATGTTGATTCCCTTTTATCTTCAAGCACTAGCTCAAACTGCAGGAAAAAAATATTTTATTACATAAGTTTGTAGAAATGGACTGTCTATTGTGTCAACAATGAAGCACAAAGGAAGTTTAAAGCATCATTCTAATATTGAATCTCAGAAGATTTTGAAATTTCAATTTTATTTGTAGTCATTGGACTGCTGCTGCTGCTGCTGCTAAAGTGCTTCAGTCGTGTCCGACTCTGTGCGACCCCATAGACGGCAGCCCACCAGGCTCCTCCATCCCTGGGGTTCTCCAGGCAAGAACACTGGAGTGGGTTGCCATTTCCATCTCCAATGCATGAAAGTGAAAAGTGAAAGTGAAGTCGCTCAGTCGTGTCCGACCCTCAGCGACTCCATGGACTGCAGCCTTCCAGGCTCTCCATCCATGGGATTTTCCAGGCAAGACTACTGGAGTGGGGTGCCATTGCCTTCTCCAAGTCATTGGACTATATGGTCTTAAATTAACTCATACAGATTAAAGTGGAAATGGGATACAGCATATTTTGTGACATAAATTGATTGTATAAACAGGATGAAAGAGAAAAGTCTCAAACTCTGCCACTGTTAATTCAAATTGTAACAGGAAAAAATTACTAAAATTTAAATAATATTGTAGTAAAGGCCTCTGAATGAGTATATCACAAAACAAAACATTTATTGAATTTGTTGTTTTCATTTGATGGGTTTTAAAATTATACCACTTGGGTAGCAGATTTTCTTTTCCTTTTTAGAACTCTTCCTGACTGAACAATCCTACTGCTCTTTCCCTTTTCTGAGCTGCTATTGCCCTTACTTAGAATCAACACCACCTAAAGTGACGCTTAGCTTTTTCCTCTTGGACTCCATTTAAAAGAACTTCTTTAAAGATCAGCAGCAGTATTTTGTTAAAATAAAATATTGTATTATGTATAATGTAACATGAATAAAAATAATAAATGTGGTCCTCAACACTTCAATCTTCATTGTTTGTTAGGAAATACTTTTTTTGTAACCTTGAGGTACCTTGATTCTATTACTGAAATTTACAAATAAGGAAAAAAGGAAAGCCATACTTATTGGTTATTTGTATGTGTTTTTAACAGCACTCTCTCTCATTACTCTAACAGAATTGGGTTTTATTTTATTTTACTTACTTATTTTGTTCAGTTCAGTTCAGTCGCTCAGTTGTGTCTTGACTCTTTGCGACCCCATGAACCACAGCACGCCAGGCCTCCCTGTCCATCACCAACTCCTGGAGTTTACCCAAACTCATGCCCAATTGAGTTGGTGATACTATCCAACCATCTCATCCTCTGTCGTCCCCTTCTTCTCCTGCCTTCAATTTTTCCCAACATCAGGGTCTTTTCAAATGAGTCAGCTCTTCCCGTGAGGTGGCCAAAGTATTGGAGTTTCAGCTTCAACATCAGTCCTTCTGTAACTTCTGTAACACCAGTAACTTATTTTGTTACTCGCTCATTCATTCATTCATTTCTGTCTGTGCCGGCTCTTTGCTGCTGTGCGCTGGCTTTCTCTAGTTGCAGCGAGTGCCAGCTTCTCTCTGCTGCAGTGCAGGCTTCTCATTGCGGAGGCTTCTCTTGTTGCAGATCAGAGCAAGTGAACTCAGTTGCTGTGGCAGGCAGACCCTAGAGCACCAGCTCAGCAGTTGTGGCACATGAGCTTAGCTGCTTTGTGGTTTGTGGTATCTTCCTGGACGAGGGTTCGAACCTGTGTCCCCTGCATTGACAGGCAGATTCTTAGCCACTGGACCACCAGGGATGCCCACAGAATTGTTTTGAACTTTCCCTCTCTGAAGAACAGTGTGCTAGACATTAAGAGGGTCAGGGAAGGCTGATGCCAAGATGACTGAGCTCAGAGCCTGGTGACAGCAGAGGAAGACACGTCAGCCGAATAGTACATGGGCATAAAGAACAAGGGGCAGGAGGGCGCCTGGTGCTGAGTGTGACCCGAGAATCAAAACGGGTGCTTAAATGGCACATTTTCAGCTTCATCCCAGCAGCTCAGGCAACAGTAGACAACCCTACCTGCATCTAGGCAATCCCAGTTGGCATGAACAGCAACGAACTCAAGAACAGACCAAGTGCATGGTCTTTCTGGAGGAGGGAACAAGCTTAGGCTGCCTATAATATATGCTATGTACACAGTAGACTCATAGGAACTTGAAAACCCATAAGCTGATCTGCGAGTCTGTGATGTACCCCAGCCTTCTGCCGGTTTAAAGGTGCCCCAGGAAATTTTGATATCACCTGGTTGCAGCTTGAATGTTTCAGAACCACAAGTGCAGAAGCTCTGAAATTAGACATAGTGAGTTGAGTTGGGATCTGCCACTTATTAGGCATGTGGCCTTTGGCAAGTTACTTAATTTTTATAAGCTTTTGTTTCCTCATCTATCCAGTGGGACTAATTATACCCACTTTGAACGTTTGTTATGAGGGTTAAATGAGATAATACATGCAAAACATTAGCCGAGGGCCTGATGCATATGAACACACAGTAAATAATCACTATTGACAATATTTCCCATAGGATGGATCTGCCTGATGCCACAATAATGAAACCGTGAGATAAGGTGCCTTCAGGACACATTTCTCCATTCCTGTTGCCCCCTGTCAAGGAGCTAGGCCAGCTACTAAGGATATGGCTAGGAAGAGACCTGACTCACGGTGTAGCCTGGCCAGCATGGTTAGATCTGATGGAGAAGAAAATAAAAAGAATAAGGAAAGAAGTGGCTCTTAGACCAGAGCAGGGCACTGGAGATTTCTGCAATGATGGAATTGCTCTACATGCCTGTGTCTGTTATGGTAGCCACTAACCACATGTGGCTACTGAACACTTGGCATATGGTTAGTGCAATCACAGAATTAAATAGCACTATTGTTTCTCATTAACTTAGATTCAAAATTAAATAGCCACATGGGTCCAAGTGCTACCATATTGGACACCATTTCTAGAGGAGTCTGTGTACATCAACGGGCTCCTCTGAGGGCCTGGCTCTAGCTGGGATGTGTCAGTGATATCTGTGTGTTAGTCACTCAGTTGTGTCTGACTCTTTGCAAGCCCATGGACTGTAGCCTGCCAGGCTCCTCTGTCCATAGGATTCTCCAGGCAAGAAGACTGGAGTGGGTAGCCATTCCCTTCTCCAAGGAATCTTCCTGACCCAAGGATCAAACCCACATTTCAGGCAGATTCTTTACCATCTGAGCCACCAGGGGAACCCTTAATGATGCCTATACATCACAAATAAAGGATGCAAGTTTACACGATGCCATTTATGAAAGGAAGTAACCCAGAATGCCAAAATTGATCTTGAGTCATCGGTAGTCTACCTGTATGGAACAGTGCCCTCTGAAGATGAATTAGACCTAGATCAAAACCATCTTCTCTCTGGAGCCTTGTAAAATTCTCCTGGGTAGAGTTGGCTTCTCCCACGTGTGTCTTGTCTCCAACACTACTGTTCAGAAACCACCACTGTCCTATTGCACAGCATCAGAGTCAACAGTTTCCTTACTGACCATCACGTGAGCTCCTTGAGGAGAGGATCCATGTCGCATTAGTTCTTGTGTCCCCGGAGACACAAATTATATAGTTGATTAATCAATGTTTGTGAAAGGGAAAGGAAAGACACAGGAAAGAAGGAGGTGTTAAGAAAGAAGAAGGAAGGCGGAAAGGAAGGCAGGAGGAAAGGAAGGTGTCTGAGGGGTTAAGTAAGATTACTCTGGTATTAAAGACAGAAGCCCCAGGTTCCAGCTGTGTTCACTCCTCTACACCACAGTGGAACTTCCTGTCAAAGATTCTAAAAGGAAACACTCTTCAGACATGACCACGGGGTTCCTGTTTCAAGTTATGAAGCATCATCTGACCACAGCATTTTCTTTCCCTTCAGTAGCTCAGAAATTCATTCCTAAGAGCAGAGGAAATGTGTTTGGATGATCAGGAAGCTGTGTCTTATGGGATACGTGTAACTACAGACCGAAGAGATGGGCCAGAGAGCAGCTGAAATGACGTATCATTGAGATCAAAGCTAGATACGCAAGTGAAAGCAGCAGGGTTCCAATTCTAGAGAACTCCGTGCGGCACCGTCAACAATGGGTTGTCTTCCACTCAGAACATAGGGGGCCTCTGAGTGAGTGAGAAATGTGGCAAAAGTTCATATTTCCAAAAGAAAGTCAATTTGGGGTGCTGTTCAAGACGAATGAGATTAAAAAAAAAAAAAAAGAAATTGGAACTGTTCCTCCTGAGGGCTGTAGAAACACCATTAGACCTCACATGTCAGATTTTTAAAATAAAAGTCTATGGAACTATTACCTGCAACATCTTCCATCTTGGTCTTACAAAGACACCTGTGGGTTTGCGCTCCATCATGTCCAACTCTCTGCAACTCTATGGAGCGTAGCCCGCCAGGCTCCTCTGTCCATGGGATTCTCCAGGCAAGAATCCTGGAGTGGGTTGCCACGTCCTTCTCCAGGAGATCTTCCCAGCCCAGGGACACAGCCTTCATCTCCCACATCTCCTGGACTGGCAGGCCATTCTTTTACCATGGAGCCACCTGGGAAGTGAAAAGCCACCTGTATCATTTTAAATACACTGGGGATGGCTGGAGTGGGCATTGATTCAGCTCTTCTGAGTAGGATCTGTGGTTTTCAGCCACCTGAGCAGTTCAGGGTAGAGCATGGATCATTCAGTGGCATGGTCCATCCAACCCAGAGAGCTCAGCATCTGAGTTATGATGGATCGCCTGGCAGGTCCCTGCAGGCACTGACCAGAACCCAACCTTCTCCTGGACAAGTCCGTGCACCCCATGGCTCAGGTATCTGCCTTGAAAACCTAGACTAGACAAGAGGAACACGGACACAGGTCACTTGTCGAGGTGAAACCTTTTATCTTCAGCCTGTCACGTTATTTGTCATTTCCATATGGGCCATTGACAGCTGTCAGTCAAGCAAGACTTACCCCGCCATCAGCAAATCTCAAGGCATACAGAAAAAGAGACGAACGCAACCTGTCTTAATTAAGTGATAATTAAACATTCCAGGCAAAAACTTCCAATCAATCTGACAGAGCGCACCCGCTCAAAACAAGGTTTTGCAGCAGCATTCCAACCGACTGATAAGGTTTTGCCTGTCTGGGAATGGAAAAGAAAAATAATTAGAAAAAAGAAAAACTTCCCAGTCCTCATCATCTCTGGCAGATTTGAGGGGAGGATGAAGTGGGAAGATTCCCAAAGGGAATCAGGAAACTGGGGTCTCTCTGGGGAGTTGTATTCCTATTTCCCTGAGAGGGAAATTGGGTTACAGTGAGCACTGCGGGCAGACTTAAAGGTGGAAAAGTAGTCAGGAATTCTCCTACGAGAGTAGTGTGCTGGGCTCAGAGAGGATAAATGACAACAGAACCGTTGCTTCAAAAGATGAGGAAAGGCACACAGGCTAGTCACCCTGCACCTGTGAGCCTCCTCTCCTTCACAACTGCTCGCCGGAGGAGTCGCCATTCTCATCTCTCAGGGCACCGCCTGTGTTCAGACCTTGGGCAGCTCAGCTTGGCTCCCACCGAGACTTCTAGAGAAAGAGCTTCTATTGCTTAGAACACAAGTCAAGGTATAGGTGGTGCTTCTATTAAGGAGCTTGTGTGTGCATGCTCAATCGCTGAGTCCTGTCTGACTCTTTGCAACTCTGTGGACTCTAGCTCACCAGGCTCCTCTGCCCATGGGATTCTTCGGGCACGAATACTGGAGCGGGTTGGCATTCCTGACCGAGGGGTCAAACCCATGTCTCCTGCATCCCCTGCATTGACAGGCGGATTCTTTACCACTGACTCACCTGGAAAGCCCTAAGGAGCTTTAAAATATTATTCAACTCAGAATTTCCTATCTAGCAAGTTCATGACATGCAGAGTTAAATATAGAAAGAGCATTTAGACGAAGCCTATGTTATTAAGAGATGAGTTCTCTGCTTAACTAACATCATTAAATATTGAGTTGACCCAGAGTGCTAAATATTACTTTCTGGTGGGACCAGTGCCACGAAACATCTAAAATTTTTTTACTGTTTCCTTGCTGCAACAGATCAAGTTAAGCTACAGCTCCCCTGGCTTCATTTGACCTAAAGTTATTCTGAGGTTGCGTGGCTTTTCCAGGTTATATGCAATCTAAGACTCAGTCAGTTGATTGCTTTAAGTTCATGAGGCAGCCTGAATGGAGCTGACTGGTGACAGTGTGACAGTTCTAGAAGAAATTCCCAAGTTCTATTTCTATTTTGTAGCTGTCACTAATCTACACACACACACACACACACACATGCAGTGGAGGAGGGCATCACCAGAAGTGTCGGTATTATTCCTTAGAAATCTTACCATGAGGAAAATGTAGACATTTTCTTTTTCCCACTAAACTCTAAAATTAACAAGAGGCAAAATTGCAAAGAGAAAAACTAAAGTCTCTAATGGCCTGGGGGTCGAGGCCATCCAGAGAGGAGACCCATTGGACTAACAGTTGCCCACGTGATTCAAATGGGACAGTCTCTGTAGAAAGATTTATAAGGATTTAACAGTTTCCACCAATATTATAGGCTTTCCAGGTGGTGCTAGTGGTGAAGAATCCGCCTGCCAGTGCAGGAGATACAAAAGACGTGGATTCGACCTCTGGGTCATGAAGATCCCCTAGAGAAGGATGTGGCAACCCACTCCAAGACTCTTGCCTGGAGAATCCCGTGGACAGAGAAGCCTGGTGGGCTATACAGTCCATGGGGTCGCCAAGAGCTGGACATAACTGACGTGACTTAGCACACACACAGCAAAATCATAAAGGGTAGCCTAATTCCACACCTTCCTCTAAATATTGTTTTTCACTCTATTCTCCTTTGTTTCCTCTGAGGTAAGAGCCTAATGTCCAATTCTTTCTTTTTTTCATTCCCAGACAAAAGCAACCACAACATTTTCAGTGAACTTCAAAAGCTTTTGTGTCTCTGTGATGAGTTGGTGTGTTTTCCTCTATTCATGCGATTGGAATCACACTATGAAAGCTGAGAAAACTTGTTCTGAATTTTTTAAGAGGTTCATCATGTCCCACCAAAAAACTCACCCATGAAAAACAGGAATGTGTGCCTTACAGCTTCTGTCTTCTAAGAAAAGCGTTTATTGCTGGCTGAAGGAAAGGCTCTGATTGCCAGGGTGTGTTCATTCTCCAAGGACACTGAGCAGTTTCCAGCTCTGAATCTTGAGAGTTGTGTTCCAAATAAAATGTTTCTACCCGGAGGGCCATTTCCTTGTGGGGGCGGCCCTGTTGTCCCTTCCTCCCACCCTAATTAATTTGTGGTTCTGAAGTTCTTGGAGTTCCTGCATTTCCAAGACCTAACAAAAAGACAAAAACACATGGTTGATCTCACTGTGTGAACAGGTTTGGAGCGCAAAGTACATACAGCTTAAGTATTTGCCAAAAAGTCTTCCCATGACATCCACTCACTGTCCAAGATAATTACTCCTCTACAGGGGAAATGGGTACCTCACTGTAGCCTTGACACGTAAAGACATGTTTTCGAGCTTTTGTGTTTGTACCGGTCCTGTGTCTGCTGGCTCTAAGGTCCATCGTGCATCCTTTCCCTGTTTGGCTCTCTGGAGAGCGGATCTCTGTAAGTTGCCTTTCCCAGGCTCCCTTGCTCATTCATTGATTTCCCTTAAGGTTATGTCAATGGCAGCCCCATTCCTAGGAGATATTTTCTATAGCTCCACGTCCCACATGTTGGCCATCTGGACCCCGCCCCCCATCTCTTCCCTTTACTCTGTCACCATAAGAGTAGCAGAGACTTTTTTCAGCTCTTCCAGCTACTTTATAGTGAATGCCCCTTTTTAACTTCCCTCCTTTTTTATACCTGTCTTGGTCTCTTTGGATTTTCACTGGATCCTCACTGATAGAATTTTATTCATTCCAAAATTTCAAAGCATTCGAATACTGATAATTTAGAAAACAAGTAGTAATGATAATCTAATAATAAAATAAAACAATGCCCCACATATAGCAAAATGTATATGCTTATACCTACCTTGGCAGTAGGTATAAGCAAGTTATACTGTGAAAGAACGGAGCAATAAGAATGAACTTGCTGCTGCTGCTAAGCTGCTCAGTCGTGTCCAACTCTGTGCGACCCCATAGATGGCAGCCCACTAGGCTCCCCCATCCCTGGGATTCTCCAAGCAAGAACACTGGAGTGGGTTGCCATTTCCTTCTCCAATGCATGAAAGTGAAAAGTGAAAGTGAAGTCGCTCAATCGTGTCTGACTCTTAGTGACTCCATGGACTACAGCCTACCAGGCTCCACCATCCATGGGATTTTCCAGGCAAGAGTACTGGAGTGGGTTGCCATTGCCTTCTCCAGAATGAACTTGCCACCTTTATTTAGAAGTGAGGAGTTGGAATCCAGGAATGCCCAGGCACATAGGGCCTTAGGAGGGACACCATCGTAAAAACTCAGATCTCCTCTAGTTCTTACTGGTGCGACTTTGTTTATCAAAAGTGTGAGCACAGAGCACAATGGAGAATTCAGATAAGTTTCTTAAAGGCTTAAGGCCTTTGCTGTTGTCATTGCTGCAACAGTAACTAAAGGTGACTAACAAACTACAATGTAACAGGCTGAAGTTATCCAAATTCAGCTGTATAGGCAACTAGTATGTATCCAGAGAGATTTTCCTAGGAATAGAAACATTTCTTTTCCTCTCTCTGCTAAAATTAATTTCATATCTGAAACAGAGGAAGAAATAAGACTCATTGCTTTAATTTTTTTAAGACTTTATTTTAAAAAATTCTTTTAGGCCACTTCATGTGCATGTGGGAATCTTAGTTCTCCAACCAGGGGTGGGAGCCACACCCCCCGCATTGGAAGTGCAGAGTCTTATTTGTTTAGAGGGGTGTTAAGTTCACAGTAAAATTAAGACAAAGGTACAGAGAGTTCCCATATATACCCCGATCCCAATGTACACAGCCTGCCTCTTATCATTATTCCCTATAGCGTTCAGTTCAGTTCAGTCGCTCAGTCATGTGCAACTCTTTCTGACCCCATGAACCGCAGCACGTCAAGCCTCCCTGTCCATCACCAACTGCCAGAGTCTACCCAAACCGATGTCCATTGAGTCAGTGATGCCATCCAACCATCTCATCCTCTGTCGTCCCCTTCTCCTCCTGCCCTCAATCTTTCCCAGCATCAGGGTCTTTTCAAATGAGTCAGCTCTTTGCATCAGGTGGCCCAAGTATTGGAGTTTCAGCTTCAACATCAGTCCTTTCAATGAACACCCAGGACTGATCTCCTTTAGGATGGACTGGTTGGATCTCCTTGCAGTCCAAGGGACTCTCAAGAGTCTTCTCCAACACCACAGTTCAAAAGCATCACTATAGGGTACATTTTCTTTTTTAAAAAATTTTTTACTTTATTTTGCAGAGTACATCATGAGAAACGCTGGACTGGAAGAAACACAAGCTGGAATCAAGATTGCCAGGAGAAATATCAATAACCTCAGATATGCAGATGACACCACCCTTATGGCAGAAAGTGAAGAGGAACTAAAAAGCCTCTTGATGAAAGTAAAAGAGGAGAGTTAAAAAGTTGGCTTAAAGCTCAACATTCAGAAAACGAAGATCATGGCATCTGGTCCCATCACTTCATGGGAAATAGATGGAGAAACAGTGGAAACAGTGTCAGACTTTGTTTTTTTTTTGGGCTCCAAAATCACTGCAGATGGTGACTGCAGCCATGAAATTAAAAGACGCTTACTCCTTGGAAGAAAAGTTATGACCAACCTAGATAGCATATTCAAAAGCAGAGACATTACTTTGCCGACAAAGGTCCGTCTAGTCAAGGCTATGGTTTTTCCTGTGGTCATGTATGGATGTGAGAGTTGGACTGTGAAGAAGGCTGAGTGCCGAAGAATTGATGCTTTTGAACTGTGGTGTTGGAGAAGACTCTTGAGAGTCCCTTGGACTGCAAGGAGATCCAACCAGTCCATTCTGAAGGAGATCAGCCCTGGGGTTTCTTTGGAAGGAATGATGCTAAAGCTGAAACTTCAGTACTTTGGCCACCTCATGTGAAGAGTTGACTCATTGGAAAAGACTCTGATGCTGGGAGGGATTGGGGACAGGAGGAAAAGGTGACGACAGAGGATGAGATGGCTGGATGGCATCATGGACTCGATGGACGTGAGTCTGAGTGAACTCCGGGAGTTGGTGATGGACAGGGAGGCCTGGTGTGCTGCGATTCATGGAGTTGCAGAGAGTCGGACACGACTGAGCAACTGAACTGAACTTATTTTACTTTACAATGCTGTATTGGTTTTGCCATACATTTTCTTTTTACAATTGATGAACTTATGTTGTCAAATTGTAATCACCATAGTTTATGCTAGAGTTCATTTTTGGCGTATTTTCTGGGTTTACTCAAATGTATGATGACATATATCCATTGGCTCAGAGGGTTAAGAATCTGCCTGCAATGCGGGAGACCTGGGTTCAATTCCTGGGTTTGGAAGATCCTCTGGAGAAGGAAATGGCAACCCACTCCAGTAACCTCGCCCCAAAACCCCATGGACAGAGGAGCCTGGTAGCTACAGTCCATGTGGTCGCAAAGAGTTGGACATGACCGAGCGACTTCACTTTTCACTTTCAAATGTATAATGACATACATCCATCATTACAGTATTGTAAGAGTATTTTCACTGTCCTAAAAATCCCCTGAGCCTGCTCATTTGTCCCTACTCCAGTCTTTGACAATCACTGATCACTTTAATGGCTCCAGAGTTTTGCCTTTCCCAGAATGTCATATAGTAGGAATCACATGGTCTACAGCTTTTTCAGATTAGTTTCTTCCACTTAGTAATATGCATTTAAGTTTCCTCCATATCTTCTCACGGCTGGATAGCTCATTTCTTTTTAGCACTGAATAATATTCCATTGTCTGAATGTATTATAGTTTATTTATCCACTCACCTACTGAAGTACATCTTGGTTGCTTCCAAGTTTAGGCAATTATGAATAAAAGTGCAATAAACATCCTTGTGCAAATTTTTGTGTGGACATAAGTTTTCAGTTCCTTTGGGAAAATACCAAGGAGGGAGATTGCTGGATCGTATGGTAAGAGTATGTTTAGTTTTGTAAGAAATCGCCAAACGTGTTCCAAAGTGGCTGTACAAATTTGCATTCCCATCAGCAATGAATGAGAGTTGCTATTGCTCTGCGTCCTTGCCAGCATTTGGGATTGCCAGTGTTCCAGATCTGGTCCATTCTAATAGGAGTGTAGTAGTATTTCACTATTGTTTCAGTTTGCATTTCCCTGATGACATCTAATATGGAGCACCTTTTCATATGCTCATTTGCCATCTGTATTTATTGCCTTAATTTTGAAAACCTTAACCTGTGGTAAGAAACACATAAAATTGACCTTTAGCCATATTAAGTGTATAATCCACTAGTGTTAAGTACATTCACACCATTGTATAGCACATCTCAAAAACTCCTTTCATCTTGCAAAACTGAAACTATACCCATTGAACAGCTACTCCACCCTTCCTTCTATGCCTGATGATGGCAATCACCATGCTTCTTTTTGTCTCTGAATTTGACCAAATACCTCGTGTACATGGAACCATATAATGTTTGTTCTTTTGTAACTGGCTTGTTCACTTTGCATAATATCCTCAAGTTTCATCTGTGTTGTAGCTTGTCTCAGAATTTCCTTCCTTTTGAAGCCAGAATAGTATTCCATTGTATGTATACATCTCATTGTGTTTATCCATTTATCTATCAATGGACATCTGTGGTGCCTCCAACTATTGACTATGATAGAGAATACTGCTATGAACATAGATATACAAATATCTCTTTGAGACTCTCCCTTTAATGCTTTGGGGTATATACCCAGAAGTGGAATTGCTGGATCATATGGTAGTGACATTTCTAATTTTTTTTGAGGAATCTCCATAGGGTTTCCCAGAGCAACTGCACCATTTTTCACCACTCTTCTCCCACAAAGAGTGGAGAAAAGATACAATTTCTCCATATTCTTGACACCACTATTTTCTGGTTTTTGTTCTTCGGGATATGGTGGCCATCCTAATGGGTGTGAAGGGCTATCTCACTGTAGTTTTGATCTGCATTTCCATAATGCTTTGGATATTATGCATCTTTTTATGTACTTATTGAGCACTTGTACATCTTCATGGAGAAATGTCTAGTCAAACCCTTTGCCCATTTTTAATGGGTTAAGTTTTTGTTGTTGCTATGTGTGCATATATATGTTATATTGTTGAATCATAAAAATTCTTTATATACTCTGAATATTAATGCCTAATCAGATATATGATTTTCAAGGATATTCTCCTAATCTATAAGTTGTCCTTTCACTCTGTTGATAAATTTCCTTTGATATATAGAAGTTTAAAATTTTTACATAGTCCAATTTATTATTTTCCTTTTTTTCCTGTGCTCTTGGTGTCATATCTAAGAAATCATTGCCAAATTCAATGTCATAACACTTTCCCTATATTTTTTCCTCTAAGAGTTTCATGGTTTTAGCTCTTAACATTCAGGTCTTTGATCCATTTTACATCCATTTTTCACATATGATGCAAGGTAAGAGTCTGATGTCATTCTTTTGCATGTGGATATCTGCTTTTTCCAACATCATTTGTTGAAAAGACAAGTCTTTCCTCACTGAATCATCTTGGCCCCCTTGTCAAAAATCATTTGAACACATATGCAATTGTTTATTCGTGGGCTCTTGGTTTTATTCCATTGACCTCTATATCTGTCTTTATGCCACTACCATACTATTTTGATTACTCTAGATATGAAATAAGTTTTAAAATTAGAAAATGTGAAAAATCCAACTTTATTCTTTTTTTTTTTTTAAGATCGTTTTGGCTGGTCAGGTCCCTTCAGATTCCACATGAATTTTATTACAGATTCTTCTACATCTGCAAAATAATGTCACTGAACTTTGCTTTAATTTTAGATGCTTTTAATCACTGTGTAAAATCCAGCTTTTATCCACCACTTTCAGAAGACTTTCATGGCTTTCCAACCTCCTGAAGATATTTTATTAGGATATTTCACTTTAGCTGTCACACAAGAAAACCTAAATAAAGGTTTATCTCTGGTTCTTATCGTAGGATGAGGTGGATTGAGCAACTTTACAGGGCAGCCATCCCCCACGTGGGCACTTGGGGATCTAGGCTGCCTTCGTATTACAGTCTTGCTGTTAAGGATACACACGCTTTAAGTTTGCCCCAGCAGAGGAAGAGGAGGATGCAAGAGGCACACTGTCCTCTCTGCTGAAAATCCACACAAAACTCCATTCACATTCCGTGGAAGGGAGTGAGCCGTACAGGCTTGGTCCCGTTAACTACACAGGAGATTGAAAAATGTGCAAGAGTGTTTCATTTGTTAAAAACTGTCTCTAACACCAGCACAGACTGTGATACCTTTAATTGGATACTTTATATGCTTTTGAAAGACATCTCCTGTATTATTGGCTTGCCTGCTTTCTTAATTTTGTGTCAGTCATGGCTTCCAGTTCTACTGTAGAAGAGAAACAATATGTCACCCATCTCTGTGTCTCCCTCCATCTCCAGGAAATGTCTTGCCTATAAATGGTTCATCAACATTCAGTCAATAAATACTTACTGAGTTTTTATTATGGGCACCATTTTAAACATCAGAATATACTAATTTCTCCATACCAAGTTCACAATCAATTAAAAATTCACACAAATAAATGTAAATTTGCAACCATGCTGAATATTAGGAAGGGAAAAATACATTGTGTTAAAAATTACTCATAAGTAAATTTAAAAACAGTGATGTTGTTGAGTAAGCTGAAAAAAAATCATCATGCGGATTGTGGGAACTCTGGCCCCCTGGAGATTCCAAGAGGAAGAAGGTGAAGGCAAAAGCAGTGATACTGAGCAATTAGCAGGGTCTCTGGAACTCCCTGAAGGGATGCAGTTTTCAGATAACACTCCCGAGTCTCCTGTACTGTGCCTGGTGTGACAGGCAGCATGTCAGGAGTCATAAAGAAAAATGTCAGTGTAACTACAAACAGAAGAAACACACGTTTGGTACCTTTCCATCCTGTCAACACTTTTCGGTCATACTCTACTGGGATCATATGAATAATTTTGTTTTCTCTGATAGGAACCCACTCCCTCCCCACCCCCCAAAAATACACAATCCCCATCAGGTTGTTTTATATTACTCTATGAAAAGATGAACATCAACATGATGAAAAGAAAAGATAAGCAACAGAAATACAAGTAACAGAATATTTGTGGACATAATTATTGTAGATTTTCATATGGCATCTGTGATAAGAGTGTTGCCTCTGCCCACTCCTCTGTACTTGATGAACTATGAGTAGTTATCCTAAAATAGCAGGCATCTATGTCTTCCTCTGTTTTTATACGGGGACAGGAACGTGTCTCCTTGACTTACATATGTTGTTTTATTTATTTATTTTGCTCAGTCGTGTGCTTATGAGCTTTCTGTCTGCTCCCATGGCATAATCCAAATGACTTGGACTGTTTGTCATTGTCGGCTTTCGAGATGAGAACACAAAGACACTCTGCAGCCGTAAAAGCACATCAGTTAAACCCTAGGGATTGTCATTTAAAACGATTTCAGCAAAGGCTCCTCCTCTTCTTTCAGAATTGTCTGGGGAATTTTATTTGGCTTTTGCCTGAGTTATTAGACATGTTACTCATAGGCTGGGGTGAAATCCAAAACTGCATCAACCATAATTCACATACTACAGTGAATGCATATAATAAGCATTTAATAAAAACTGGTTGAAATTAAGTCAGTTGAATTGAACTGAACTGAACTGAAAAATTAAAGACTTGTGTGCTTCAACAAATTAGAACATTCTGTTAAAAATGGACAATCCAATCGCTTGCCCTACAGCGACATGGTCTGCCTCTGTACAGAGTGTAGGTGTATAAGCAACCACGTGCTTAGCTAGTCATGTATTCAAGCACTGAAGGCAGGTTATTTCTGTTGCATAATGTCATTGTGAGTTTCCTGTCTTTGTAACTCAAAAAATATGGGCCTTCACAAGCCAAGGAGGAAGGAATGAATTATTCAACAATGGTGTTGGGAAAATTGGCTCATTATCTGGAAGAAAATAAATTCTCAAGTTAGATTTTCACCTCAGACCACACAACAAAATAAATTCCAGCTGATACTAAGTAATGAAATGTAAAAAGTAAAAATCATCAAAAATTGGAGGTGCATCTGTGGATTCAGATTGATAGAAGGGAAGGGATGGGAAAGAAAAGCACCTCTGTTTTTATTTTGTATTTCTCCATAGTCTTTTTCAAAAGAGTAAGCAACAGTTAGGTGAATGTTTTATTGATCTTGGAGTGATGACTTTCAAAACTTAAAAGCAATGGAAGAAACAACAAAAGAAAAATCAATAAATTTGGCACAACTTATGTATGTCAATAAAAGCATGAAAATGTAAAAGATGCATGACAAATTGGGGAAACATTTGAAACAAATACTAACAAACTGTTAATATCATCAATGTATAAAAAACAATTAGCGGAGGAAATGGCAACCCACTCCAGTATTCTTGCCTCGGAAATCCCACTGACATAGGAGTCTGTTGGGCTACAATCCAAGGGGTCACAAAAAGGTGAACACAGCTTAGCGACTAAACAATAATAACAACAACATAAAGAACATATACAACATAGTAAAAAAGCATGCACTCTAAATCAGAGAAGGATATAAAATCGTTGTTGCATAGAATATATTTTTAAAAAACCCAATAAAGTAATAAATGTACAACAATTGTTACATGAGGATGTTTGTCATAGCTTTTGTAAAATAATATTAAAAACTAAGGACTTGTCTCAATGTGCAATAAAATAACATTAAGTGGAATATTGTTCAAAGAATATATATAATGGGGTGGGGATATTTTAATTATATAAGTGAAAAAAAAAGACTTCAGAACCAAATACAAAATGTTTGATTTTGTGACACAAATGTGTGTGTGTGTTATGTGCATGTATATACAAGAAAATGTTTAGAGGGAAATAAAAAATATTAGTAGTTCTTATCTCTTGGTATTAAGATTGTCATTTTTATTGTTTTTATATTATAATTACTGTTTTTTAATAAAATGCATGTGCTATTTTATAATCAGAAAAAAGCAAAAGAAGCATTTATCTTAAACTCAGTCTTTTTTCAAAAAATTCCACATATTAAGTTTGAAACCTTTAACCGAATATTACTATGGAACCTTTGAATGAATGACACTGAACGTTGTTTCTGTGCATTCTAACTTTCATGGGTTTCTGATTTAACACAGAGCACAAAGACAGTGAATTAATCTGACTGTAACCTGATCCACTTAGTGCCTCTGCCCACACTCTGTTTTCTCACTGTTATCTTCTCTCCTACTAGTCTGCTTTTTTTTTTTTTTTTTTACAAAAGTGCTAGCTAATATGGGACACCTTGAGAGTGTAAACTGCACTTTTTGAAATAGATCGTGTCTTTTTTCACATCCCTTGGAAATTTTTTAATGAAATAAGTGGAACAAATAGCTGAAAGGTAAGCCCTTGGGGATAAATTTTGTTAAATTTCTTTCCTCACTGGGAAAGTGAAGCTAGGCCTACATTAAAATTTTTTTTCATCATTTGGACAAGTCCCTCACTATTAATTGAATTCTTTCAGCTCCAGGTGTTAAGCGTTCAGATCATTCCTAAATAAACACAAATCACCCTCATGCTTTAGCCACTTACTATCTTAATATCTTCTCTCAATAGTGTCACCTCTTGTCTTCCCGCTTCCCTTGTACCATCCTTGGCTTCCAGTGTGTTTTGTTTTTTGGTTTTTGATGGGGATTTGAGGGGATAGCTTGTTTGTTAAGTAGAGCAGAAATATGGCTGTGCAGTGTAGATAAAGACGGTGACTTGAAAACAAAACTGGCAGAGGACACTTTGCAGTCCTGTGAGCCGGGTTGGTTAAAATTAAAAAAAAAAAAAGTTCAGTCCTCTATCTAACGTTACACCCTGAATAAATGTTTTTCCCTTGGTAATGCCTAAAATTTGTTTATCACTGAATGATCATTTGTAATAATCATTGCCCTTTCTATATAGCTGCCTTAAAAATGTAAATACTCCTAACAATGGACTAAAAATGGAACTAAATACGCCTGAAATTAGACTAAATACTCCTGAAATTGTATTAAAATTTGGACTAAATATGCCTGAAAATGGACTAAGTAGTCCCGAAAATGAAATAAAATTTGGGCCTAATACACCCGAAAAGGGACTAAATACTCCTGAAAATGAACTATAATTTTAAAATTCTCTTCCTACTTACACAAGAGATGAGCTTTCTCTAAGATTTCCTGTGTTATTAGCAAACCCATGCAGGCCCAGAAGCTAAAGCTTCCATAAAAGGAGGATGGGAGGAACAAACCAACCTTGTAAACTTTATCATATGGACTGGGCAAGACCCAGGCTTCCCAGGTGGCACTAGCGGTAAAGAATCCACCTGCCATCCACCTGTGCAGGAGACACAAGAGACACAGGTTCGATTCCTGGGTGGGGAAGATCCCCTGGAGGAAGAAACGGCAACCCACTCCAATATTCTTGCCTGGGAAATCCCATGGACAGAGGAGGAGCCTGGCGGGCTTCAGTCCATAGAGTCACAAAGATTGAACACAACTGAGCGACTGAGCCCTAGCACCTGGGCAAGCCCCACGCCTGTCCTTACAATGTGCTCAGTACCCTCACTCCCACCTCAGTGAGTGTTGTCAGAAGGTGAAAAGGAGAGTCAATTTATGAGGCAGGTGCAAGAAGCCAGGTGGAACCCTTGCTGCCCACTACTCCCTCTGTGCCATGAAGGTCCATGGACACACCAGTGAGAGTCGGTCATCTATAGAGAAGCCAGGTATGAGCCTCTGAATCAACTTCTTTATCAAAATAGGAAGGGAAGGGCAATGAGAACACTAATGAAAAACTCACATGTAGTCACCACCGGCCCTGCCTCAGCTAAAACAATAACACGTGACTCGCAGAACATGACCCACCAAAAAGGAAGCAATGCCACCACTGAAGGTATTTTTGGTCCGCGGTGGCAATTTTCCCCACCGAGGCCTTGAGGAGTGCCCTAGGCAAATGGAGAGAGACGAATGAGGCTTCCATGTTGGGAAGGCTGACCACGAGCTCATGTAATGATGTCCATCCATCTTCGACTTCCCTGCCCAAGCCACGCACTTGCGGCAGAACAGTACACCTCGTCCTCAGACAGGTGACGGAGCAGGATGACTGTGTTTCCTGCTCCCCTTCCAGCTGCATCACAGGAGCTGCTGATAAAGACGTGTGGCTTTTATGTTGTCCATCTGTGTCCCAGCAGCAAACAGGGAATTATGTGGTCCTCTTTGGGCGGCTCCCAGCCTAGAAAAATTTGTGTCCTAGGAAAGACAAGCCAACCTTCAGCTGACCTCTAACTGCTTTCACTAGGCTGGACTTCAACACTTCTAACAGTGCTTCCAGATCTTTTACTTCCATGAAACATGTTTGTTTATTTTAAAAGTACTAAAGAATTATAGTTGTCTTGCTAGAAATCCAGTAGAATCAAGCCTTGTTTGCAGAAAGTACTTGGAGTCCAGGGTGTATGATTTTACCCTGGGTTGTTTATTTCTGTTTAATCCAAGGGACTCCAGAGGGTGGGTCAAAGATTTGAAGGCAGTGTTTAAAAAGGACTTGGAGAAGTTTTGCTTTGGAAGGCCAGGCAAAGATTCGAGATTATTATCTACTTTATTATTTTGAGCACTTATGAGGATTTATTTGTGGTTGAGTGTATTCATTCTCTAAGGCTTTTATGCCCTAACAATTTGGCATTCATGTTTTTGGGGGACTTTTAAGCTAAACAACAGTACTAACACCTAATTTTGCCAAAGCAAATAGCACAGATATATTGGCCTTCTGTTCCTTCTGCTCAGAGGCAGTTGAATCGGATCAACTGAATTTCTACCAAGAACTTTGAACAGGAGAACTTAGAAGATACAGTTAACTCTCCAAAATTTCTTGCTTTCCTCAGCCATGGAAGTGGCATTTATGGGAACAATTTTGAAGCCAAAATAATCCACTCACATGTGGCACTGAAAGGGGATCCGGAGCCAGGGCCTGCTGAACTGTGACAACAAGGCAACTGTGCAGAAATAACAATAAAGGAGGGACTAAGCTGATGGGGTGGGCAGTGGGGGGGCGGTGGCTCCAGGACCTGCAAGTGCGAAAGGAGCAAGGTTAGCAAAGGAGGCTGCTTGAAACACAGTCCACACACAGGTTAAAATGATGTCTCCATATAAAAATAGGTTGGCAGGTGTCCTATGTAGAAATAGAGGGTAGCCAAGAAGAATAACTTTCTCACCTTTTCCCATAGGGAAGAAATATTTGGAGCTCTCTAAAGCCACCAAAATCACAGATTATGCTTCAGACAGATAGGGTAAATACACCCCCATGCAGACAAAGACGGTATGTACACTGGCCTTCCCATTTTTCCTCATAGTTACAAAGTCACAAAAATGTCAGAGTTAAAGAGAACATAGATACAGACTGGCCAGCTTAAGTGAAGTGAAGTCGCTCAGTCATGTCCGACTCTTTGGGACCCCGTGGACTGTAGCCCACCAGGCTCCTCTGTCCATGGGATTCTCCAAGCAAGAATACTGGAGTGGGTTGCCATTTCCTTCTCCAGGGGAACTTCCCAGCCCAGGGATCGAACCCTGGTCTCGTCTCCTGCATTGCAGGCAGATGCTTTATCTTCTGAGCCACCAGGGAAGAACATCTGATGGTTTCTCAAAGCCTTTCAAATGAGACTCATTAGATTTGACCACAAGCTCTTATAATTCTTCATGTGATTAATTGGAGCAAGCCTTGTGTATTTAGGGAATGTTTTAAAATCTTTAAAGATTTTCCTGTTTTGGGCAAGACTGTTTTGGCCTATTCCTAATACTTACCCCCATTTTGAAGTGTTGTAATATATGTGAGCCTTCCTTGGTGGCTCAGATGGTAAATAATCTACCTGCAATGCGAGAGACCTGGGTTTGATCCCTGGGTTGGGAAGATTCCCAGGAGGAGGGCATGGCAACCCACTGCAGTATTCTACTTGCCTGGAGAATCCCCGTGGACAGAAGAGCCTGGTGGGTTACAGTCCTCGGGGTTACAAAGACTTGGACACGACTGAGAAGCTAAGCACAGCACAGCTGCACAGAATGTGTGTGTGTGTGTGTGTGTGTGTGTGTGCGCTCGCGCGTGTGCCTCACACATGCATACTCGTTTATGAACCTCTCTCCCATACAGAGGTCATAAGAAGAGTTTGTAAACTTCGGTCATGTTGCTGGCTCTGTCCTTTTCATTCTTGCGTCTTCAAACCCACCTCTCTGTAGATGCTGCTACTGCTAAGTCACTTCAGTCGTGTCCGACTCTGTGTGACCCCATAGACAGCAGCCCACCAGGCTCCCCCGCCCCTGGGACTCTCCAGGCAAGAACACTGCAGTGGGTTGCCATTTCCTTCTCCAAAGCATGAAAGTGCTTGTAATGAGGCCCCTGTGCGATTTGCAGAGTTTTCTGCTGTTGTTGAGTCACATCTGATGAGAAAGAGACACTGTCAATGCTGCACAGTAATTCCTTAATCCCCTGTGCCTCAGTTTCCTTGTCTGTAAAGGAAGGATAATAATAATACCTAACATAGGTCATAGGTTGCCCCGTGGGTCAAATGTGATAATGTATGTAAAAGATTCAGAATAGTGCCTGACACACACTAAATACTTGAAATATTGGACTGTTATTACTGTAAAATGTCATAAGTTACGAGATGAGTTACCGTGGAATTGGTTTAGAATTCAAATCAAATCAATAAATATAAATATTCAAATCAAATCAATAAATATAAATATTCAAATCAAATCAAAAATAAATAAATCATTTTTACAAGCTGACATGCATTAGCTACTATTTGGAATCACTACGGCAGAAAATACATGTTCATCAGTGGACACTCAGTTTGTACGCCATTAAATGTTTATTGGCTACTTGAGTGGACCATAGGATATTGTTCTGCTTTCCCTAGTCTGGTACTAGGGACATTTAGATAGGAAGGATGCACTCATTTGAATTGGGACCTGTCCAGAACATGAAGTTAAAGAAATCTATTAATAAACATGACTTCAATAATTAAAGGTGCACACATACGCATCATGTATGCTAAAGTGACATTTTGTTAATAGATTGTCCTGGCAGTTTAGGGTGTTCTTTTAAGCGTTTTAGCAGCAACAAGCTGCTTCCTAGTCAAGCATCTTAAAATAACTATGTCATTACATAAACATTCTACATCCAACTTATGCCAACCCATGTTCTGTTTCTTTTGGAAGAGAATAAAATAAGATGAATAGACATGACCCAAACGCCTGTGCTATAGAATGCTAATGTTTTTTAAGAGGGTGGATATTCTAAAATTGGTGAAAAAGGACCAGTGTTAAAGATATGGCTGACCTTTGCAAGATTATTTTACTGCAAAGACTCTTTGGTTTTTACAAGCTGACATGCCAGAGTCAACATAAATAAGGTGCTAGGGGAATATTGCTATAGAGGTAAGAGCATAAACATATGTAGCTATCTCAGCCTGACCAACTGGGCCCTGGGAGGGGACCCAGGGACTCTGACAGAGTCCACACAGCTAAATAAATAGTAAATATGGCCTGGCCAACAATTCAAAGAGCAGTACATTTATCATCTTCAGGATTAAACTGGATTAGAAACAAATCAGATATAGTGACCACACTTACACAGGCAGCCGCAGGCTCCAGGCAACTAATTTCAGCCTCTTGCGTTAATGGAACTCAGGTAGCAGTGAGCCAGCTCAGACTGATGCCTGGGTCCAAGTCAAATAGATCCCAGAGGGAGAAACCAGACTTTTCAGTGAACAAGAGGAGGCATAGCAAATGGGGAATCAGTACCGAAAGAGATAAGGAAAGAGGAAAATATCTAAGGATGGTTTAGTCATTTAGCATGGAAGAAGCTGGGCAGGACCTAATGTGTAGTCAGCTAGATGCACTGGAGAAGAAGGGCAGAGGTCAGTGACTACATCTGTTGTCTAGGTGATATTCAGCCAGGAAAAGCAAGTCAAGAGACCAGGGATTAAAACTGGAATAAACCAGAAGTCTAACCACATGCTAAAACACTGGGGTAATACCTCCAGACATTAGAGCTTCATCGGAAGGAGAAACGCACTTGATATTTTAAAGAACTAGTCCCCTGATTGAATTTGGATTGGTCTTGTGACTTGCTTTGACCAATAGGATGTGATGGATATGACGCTGCATATCTTTGGAACAGAATCTTAAGTGATTTGCAGCTTTCACTTTTACATTTTGGGATGCTCTCTGGAAACTCAGAGGACATGCTGCAAGAAGCCCAAATTGCCTGAAGAGGCCACATGGAGAACAGAGTCCCTCTGGTAACCAGCCCCAGCTGAGTTCCCAACAAAGTCAGCACCAGCCTGAAAGGAAGTTATCTTGAATGTCCAGCCAAGTCAAGGCTCCAGGTTGCAACCCCTACCCACATTACATGGAGCAGAAGAACCACACAGCTGAACCCAGTCAACTCACAAAATCATGAGACATAATGAAATGATTATTGCTGTAAGCCACTCAGTTTGGGGATATTTGTTACATAGCAACAGAAGTGACTCTGTGAAGGTTTCAGGGGATGTAAAAGCAATAAAAACTAAGTAACAATTATATCAGCAGGCATTTGAAATGATGAACTTGAATCACTTTTAAAAAACTTAAATTTCATTCAACATACCCTCTTTAGGAAGACAGGGTTTTGCACAATATATGAAGGAAAAGCTTCCATTAAAAAATACCTAAAACTTAGCAATGTTTTATGGTTGAAAGCAAATTTAATTTATCTAAAGAGTTTACTTCTTGTTGTGTTTCTATGATGTAATTAAAAGTAGTATGGGGTGAAATAAAGATTTTGAAAGAAAATGTCAGATATTCAGACAGTTCCACACACAAAAGCATCACCAACAACTGACTGTGACTATCATATCTTCTTGAGACATTGCTGTTCCTTAATGTGCTTCTATAGTTAGACGTATGATTCCTTGCAATGAACTTCTCAACCTTAAGTAAGGCCTCTGCTCATCTTGGTTATGATTTATGTTTGCCATTACTTCTGTGTCTATTCCAGAGGCCGACAACCTGTGAAGCATCACATTAAGCCTAAGTGCCAAAGGATAGGAAGAGACTGAAGAATGGGTCAGATTTGGGAACAAGTTAGAAAGGGAGCCCAGGTTCAACCAGTCTATCCTAAGGGAGGTCAGTCCTGGGTGTTCATTGGAAGGACCGATGTTGAAGCTGAAACTCCAATACTTTGGCCACCTGATGCAAAGAACTGACTCATTTGAAAAGACCCTGATGCTGGGAGGGACTGGGGGCAGGAGGAGAAGGGGATGACAGAGGATGAGATGGTTGGACGGCATCACCGACTCAATGGACATGGGTTTGGGTGAACTCTGGGAGTTGGTGATGGACAGGGAGGCCTGACGTGCTGCAGTTCATGGGGTCACAAAGAGTTGGACATGACTGAGTGACTGAACTGAACTCAGAAGGGAGCCCAGGTTCTGAATCAATACCCTGATGGTTAATGTCACAGCCTTTGCCAAAACATCAAAGTAGGTCAAGATGAGCCACCACGAGTCAAGGTGGGACAAGGTGAGCCAAAGTGTTAGGAAATAAGGAAGTCAAGGCATAGATCAGCATTTCCCTGATTTTCTAAGATCAAAGCCATCCAAGGGTCTGGAAATTTTGACATCAAATAAAGAAAGGCTTAATGATCAGATTTCAGAGTCCAAGCTTGCCAAGGCCTAGAATCTAGAAATCATGAAGATCAAGTCAATTATCCCAGCAGTCAGAACTCAGAAGGAACCTCAAGGTTCTTTCCTACTCTTTCTGAGAATGACAAACGTTCACCAGAAGAGCATAGACCGTAGACACTTGTATAACTTGTACAATTAAAATAGTCATGCTGAGTCTAAAATGGAGGTTGAAGTCCTATTACTTTCTATTCTCTATAACTTTTAAGTATGGAGAGAACACTGCTGGAATAATTCCATTACATCTGTTCCCATCTCTTGGCATTTGCTGTCAATGAAGAACACGCTTTAGTTGGCACAGTGCACATAAGTTTGGAGGGGGAAGGTAATTCCCTTTCCAGAACGATCATGACTGACATAGATCTATATGATTACACTGTTGTCTTTACTATAAGGTGACTTCAGGAAGTAGGGCTATCTCCTTAAGTCATGAATTAAATACCCTCCCCATTCCTTCATCATCTGTTTCTCAAAGGAATTATTAGGTGAAAATAAATAGCTACTTGGAGGGCAACATTTTTGAAGAATCACGACCCAAAAGACATTTTGACTGAACCAAATTCTGACCATATATGCAATGGAAGAGTTCCCACTGCAGATCCAAATCTCAAGTAACAGCTTGTCAGTCCTCTCAGATAGTATTGACTTGAAGTCCCCTAGGATGGGCTGGGTACCCAAGTGAACACACTGGTAATCCATTTCATAAGAGGATTATGACTTAACCAAATGATGAGCCATAAACATTTCTGTAGAATGTGATGACATAAGTCTGTCCCACTCCTTCAGAAAGTTTAGCCAGTGAAACTCAGTTCAGTGGCCAGAACAAGAGTTATTTGGTTTTCATGAGATCTTCATGACTGAGTATGGGTCTGGAAATGGCATTCCTTCAGGTAGGAATATCTTAAAATCTCTTAAATGTGTCCTAATGGGAAGAGTAACCAATTTGTAAATGATGGCGCTTTTAAAGAAATTAAGCTTACAAATTCCAAATGCATGCAGTAACTCTAAGTTAACAAAATAGCGTCTAGCAAAATCCACTGGGGACCCGCTTTAATGAATAGAGGGATTAATTTTAATTAGTATATTAGTTGTTTGCTTATAAATGGCTGTAACACTCTAACTCATAAATTCCGAATTAGCATAATCCAAATACATTTTTGTTGTAAAGGATTCTCTAGTATCTAATTCAACAAACTTTTATTGAGAATCAACTCTATACTAGTCTCTGTGGTAGATATTACAGATGTAACGATTAATCAGACATAGTCTTTGCCTCAAGAAGTTGACAGTATAGTGAGGAAGGATGTAGCTAAATTATTATATAATGTGATAAATGCTGTTTCTGTGATAAACAGCATGCTTTCAGAGGACAAGGGAGGATGATATTAAAGCTACATAAAGAATGCATAAAATATTTCACAGGAGAAATAATATTGAACTTGGGCCTTAAAGACTAAGACCTCACCAAACAGAGAAGAGGCAGAAATGTACCATAGTCCAGACTAAACATGAACAAAGGGATGATGTGAAAAAATGAGGCATCTTTGTGCAATGACTGCAGCAAAGGAAGCCTTGGAGGAAGGCAGGAGATGAGCCTGGAAAGAAATGTGAAGCAGACCATGAATGCCTTTGAATCTCTTTGGAGTTGGGACTTTACCTTATAAACAATGAGAAGTTAGAAAGAGTTGGAAGACAGAGAGCAATTGGAACAGATTCCCATGCATGGAAATAATAACTCAATCAGAGGTTCCCACTGCTTCAGAGAGAATTAAGAGTTTTTTGTGGTAAGAAAGCAACATGAAAGAGTCCATTTCAGCTTTCAACTTCTAAAATAATAGTGAAAGGCACTGCTTTTAATTTTCAAGAACCAAGGTTTTGAGAAGGGGGAAAAATTTTTTTTGCATATCAAAAGGCAAAGCCAGGATAGAGCTGGCAGAATGTGTGAGAACACAGTAGAGAATTACTAATTACGGCTTAGTCTCTGAATCACTATCTCCACCACCCAGATGGCTTAAGACCGATAACTCACTAGTCCCATATAACATACGTTCATCAATCTAGAGTCTTTCTGAGATGATGATTAAAATAGTAAGGACAAGGTAATCGGGTCCAATCTAGAAGTGTTAATATTCCTATAGGGCAATTGAAAAGTTTGTCTAAACAAACTGAGAAGAGAATAGAACAGAGGTTGAAGAAAGAACACTGTTGCCCAGATAGGCGTTCTACAAAATTTGTAGGGTGTAGAGGGACCAACGAGGCTCCCTGGACTTGAAGGACCACTTGGAGAAGTGGGACGCAACCTGGAGAGAGAACCCAGCCTCCAGCTGAGTACCTCCAGGGGCCAGGGCCAGGGAACTTTGAGGAAGCTAATCCTGCCTTCCCTGATTGTCTCCATCTGAGTGGGCATCACCAGTTTTGCTTGCCCCATGGGGCTGTTTCAGCTGTCACTCAAGGACATCTCTTTAATAACTGCCTGCACTTGGACAGCAATGGAACTTGCTGAGGCCTTTAGACTGCTCAATTCAGCCAAATCCCACTATGTGGAACAGCCCCCTTCTTCAAAAGTCTAGGACACTTGTAGGCCTCAAGGAAGTGACTCCATAGAAGAGAAAGTAACTTCATACCCTGACTCAAAGGAGACTGGAGGGAGTGGAGATCGAATGAGTCCAGCTTGAAATTTCATCTCAGCTATATGCAGATGACACCACCCTTATGGCAGAAAGTGAAGAGGAACTAAAAAGCCTCATGTCAATCTATGCCAAAACCAATACAGAATTGTAAAGTAAAAATTAAAAATAAATAAATTAATTTAAAAAAATTAAAAAAAAAAAAAAAAAAGAAAGTGAAAGAGGAGAGTTAAAAAGTTGGCTTAAAGCTCAACATTCAGAAAACTAAGATCATGGCATCTGGTCCCATCACTTCATGGAAAATAGATGGGGAAACAGTGGAAACAGTGTCAGACTTTATTTTTGGGGGCTCCAAAATCACTGCAGATGGTGACTGCAGCCATGAAATTAAAAGACACCTACTCCTTGGAAGGAAAGTTATGACCAACCTACATAGCATATTGAAAAGCAGAGACATTACTTTGCCAACAAAGGTCCATCTAGTCAAGGCTATGGTTTTTCCAGTGGTCATGTATGGATGTGAGAGTTGGACTGTGAAGAAAGCTGAGTGCCAAAGAATTGATGCTTTTGAACTGTGGTGCTGGTGAAGACTCTTGAAAGTCCCTTGGACTGCAAGGAGATCCAACCAGTCCATTCTAAAGGAGATCAGCCCTGGGATTTCTTTGGAAGGACTGATGCTAAAGCTGAAACTTCAGTACTTTGGCCACCTCATGCAAAGAGTTGACTCATTGGAAAAGACTCTGATGCTGGAAGGGATTGGGGACAGGAGGAAAAGGTGACGACAGAGGATGAGATGGCTGGATGGCATCACGGACTCAATGGACGTGAGTCTGAGTGAACTCCGGGAGATGGTGATGGACAGGGAGGCCTGGCGTGCTGTGATTCATGGGGTCGCAAAGAGTCAGACACAACTGAGTGACTGAACTGAGCTGAACAGCACTGGAGAAACCCATTCCTGCATAAAGCACGTGAGTGTGTTTCAAGATATATCCACCTATAACCCTGCCTTCAGTAGAATTTTTGTAACCCCATAAAGAACTTTATTTGCCTCCACATAAGAGACTGGACTTCTGACTTCAATCCTTGAGAAGCCACCTGCGGATACTGCCACTCCTCTGGTTTTCATGGAAAAAGCAGGAGGGATCTTGAGGAAAGCTTTATGCCATTCAGGTAGTCACATGAAATGAAGTGAAATGAAGTCATTTAGTCATGTCCAACTCTTTGAGACCCCATGGACTGTATAGCCTACAACGCTCCTCTGTCCATGGGATTTTCCAGGCAAGAGTACTGGAGTGGGTTGCCATTTCCTTCTCCAGAGGATCTTCCCAACCCAGGGATTGAACCTGGGTCTCCTGCATTGTAGGCAGACGCTTTACCATCTGAGCCACCAGGGAAGTCTTTAGGTAGTCACATACCTCTAAGCAATTGATAAAAATCACACAGAACATGTAAAGACAGTTCTTTGCACTCATGAGTCATGGATATTTGAAAACATCCATTCTTCATGTTCAGTCCTAAAGGCCACTAACTCCCTAGCAAAGGTTCAAGCAACTAGGAGTACAAAGTCCTAACCTAGTTTAATGGATGAATCAGGACACAAATATACACATTGATTCTTCACCAGATTTCTTTATTTCCACCAAGATGAAGGAATACATTGAAGGCTGATAGTAGTAATTTTCAGATTTATAAAATGGCTGCCCAGTGCTGTTGGCAGGAGATATGCACGGAATACCCAGATTTTCTTCTTATTTGTTTTTCATGTACAAATGCCAACTAAAAGGGAAAATAAAGACACAAACCATGACCTCTGCTCTGCCCTCTTGGACTGTAGCATCCTGCAGAATCCCTCAAATTAAAATCTAAGGATGATGATTTTATAGGCACCCTGATATCCAAGGCATACAGGGAAACTACAACCTAAGGGGAAAATTCTTTTTTGCTTCCAAAATGGGACATGGATTGTGTGTAAGAAAACAACTTAGGAACCAACTAAATAACTCTTGACCTTTCTGGAGGTTGGCTAGGAAGAATAAAGCATCTAAAGTTTAAAAAAAAAGAAAAGTGGTATGATCCTACAGGAATTATTATAGTGTATGCCAAGTTGCTTCAGTTGTATCCAACTCTTTGTGACCCTACAGACTGTAGCCCACCATGCTCCTCTGTCCATGGGATTCTCTAGGCAGGAATATTGGAGTGGGTTGCCATGCCTTCCTCCAGGGCATCTTCCAGACTCAGGGATCGAATCTAGGTCTCATGTCTCCTGCCTTGGCAGGAGGGTTCTTCACCACTAGCGACACCTTGGAAGCCCCTGACCACTGCATGATTTCTATTTATTTATTTTTTAATGCTTATTTCTTTATTTGGCTATATCAGGTCTTAACTGCAGCATGCAGGCTCTAGAGCTCAGAGGCACTGTGGCCTGGTTGGGTTTAGTTGCTCCATGGCATGTGGGATCTCAGCTCCTTAACCAGAGATTGAATCCACATCCCTTGCATTGCAAGGCAGATTCTTAACCACTGGACCACCAGGGAATTCCCAGGATAATCTTTTTTTTTAATTTATTTTTTATTTTACTTCACAATTCTGTATTGGTTTTGCCACACATCGACATGAATCCACCACGGGTGCACATGCATTCCCAGGATAATCTTTAAATCTATATCGTCATGTGGTCTAAAATCAACAATTCTCTAGTCCTACATATACAACTTTATTTTATATAAAACGGAAATTTAACATCTGAGCTATTGAACTATAGCCTCACACCACAAGTGGATTTCATCACAAATTGGGGAGAGAATCTCCAATTGCCCCCCAACTCCAGGAAAGGCATTGGGGGTTTTCCATCCACACCACCTGCATCTCCTCCAGATGTCCGAGGTCTTCAGTTTTGCTTTGTGGTGTTTGTGGATGTCCTGATCTTTAATGAGGGGCTTTTCCACATGGGAGTTTAGAAAGCCTGTATCTCTGATGTGGGGTCTTAACTGCTGCAAGACCAACAAAGGAAGGACAGACAGAGGTTGATGAGGTTAGAAAGCATGTAGATATTTCAAGGAAGTTCTTCCTACATGTGCTCGAGAAAAAATGAGTCGTGCACAGAGGAAGCAGGGGGCAGGTTGTAGGAAGAAGAGGCTGGATGCAAAGCAGTGCAAGGAAGAGAATCTTGAACAGGAGAGGCCCAAAAGCATGAGAGCACCTGTTAGATGCTGCAGGTTGAGGGCCCGAGACACTGAGGAAGGTGTAGGAGCGGAAGGGGTGGGTTAGGATGACTTTCAGGCTTTAGCTTGGGTGGCAATAGGCTGCGACATCATGTTCCAAAGTCAGAAACAACTGAGGAAGGAAGAAAACAATTTGAAATTCTGGCAACAAAGCCAGATTGTGTTAGGAAGATGGATGACTGTAATTTAAGGAAATAGAGGTTTGAATTACCTGTTCAAAAGTCAAGACATGAAGAGAAGGTGAGAGGTGTAACATACAACCTACTGCACACTGGACTCCACCAGCACTTCCCTGGTGGCTCCGACGGTAAAGCGTCTGCCTACAATGTGGGAGACCTGGGTTCGATCCCTGGGTTCAGAAGATCTCCTGGAGCAGAAGATGGCAGCCCACTTCAGTATTCTTGCCTGGAAAATCCCATGGACAGAGGAACCTGGTAGACTATAGTCCATGGGGTCGCAAAAGCTGGACATGACTGAGCGACTTCACTTGCACTGCACACTGAGAAATCTACTCTGGCGCCCATTGCAGCCGCTGATGGTTGGAGAGGCATGCTAAGATCCAGGAGATCCTTCATTAACCTCCCAAATTATGGCCCAACCCTCTCTTCTTATTGATGCAAGCAGGTTACACACACACACACACACTTTAGATTCGACAGATACTTTCTACTGCTGCAATTTTTCTTGTTCTACCTCCAGCAGAAAAAAAAAAGGAACTGAACACCATTCTCTGTAGAATTCTCCTCCTTGGAAATCAAAGTTAATTAACATTTACTGAACCTTTCCTGGACACATGGCACAATACCAAATTCCTAAAGGAAAACGAGGATGGCTGTGTAGGCGTGGTACTAAAAACACATCAGAGGAGAAGGAGCAAGCCAGTTTAACAGGTTAGAGCACTTTTCCATCCCATGGCTGTGAGACTCTGGCCTACCAGTAAACAAACCCACTCATAATAAAAAGCTTCTGCATGCATAAATACATGGTATTTAATTTCTTAAAATAAATTCATAAGCTCAAAGATTGAGCCATCTCTTATCACCTCCCTGCAAGTTGTAAAAAATATGCAAGTAAAATATATTTTAAAAATTGTCCACGCTAACGTCTACAAGCTCCATCAATTCTCACAGGCCATAGCACTGGGCAACGTTGTGTTTGCAGTTTCACCGTAAAGTATGACACATGTAAACTCGGATCCCACATTCACTGGCTTCTCTTTGCTTGTGATGCTGGTTCTTAATGCAGGCTGCCATTAGCATGATGAGGCACTTTAAAAAATACACATGCTTGGGCTGTTCATGCACAGACTTTGTATCTGTGGAAGCTGGACCCAGCTGATGATAGCTTGGTTCATCCCCAAGAGGATTCTAACATGCAACCCCACGCCATCGCCCATATCTCTAGGCATATCAGTCAAACCTGACTCCCATCAACTTTTTGAAATCCACTGATACCTCCAACTATTTCCTACAAACACTAGTCACTGAGACAATGGCTGGAGCGTTCCTGCTTCTTCCATTTCCCATAGGGCCCCCTGGGGCATCTACCCATTTTCCCTCCTTTCTACAGACTTCTCTCCCAGTTCCATTTCAAGCCAAGCAGGAAATAAACCTGTTTCTAAGACATGTTATCTTGGTGCCAGTCTATCTCAGCATTTCAGTTTATTGGCAAAGAATACTGTCATTGGAGTTACTGCTCAAGGAGTCCATTATGACAGGAAAAGACAAGGTTATTTAGTCCAACTCATCTAGGTTTGGGTGTGGGGTGTAAGGTGTGAAGTGATTATATACTTTGCATACGATTCAAAGACCTCCAATGTATTGTTGCGTGCGTGCATGCATGCTAAGTTGCTTCAGTCATGTCTGACTTTGTGACCATTTGGATTGTAGCCTTCCAGGTTCCCCTGTCCGTGGAATTCTCCAGGCAAGAATACTAGAGTGGGTAGCCCTTCCCTTCTCCAGGGGATCTTCCTGACCCAGGGATCGAACCCAGGTCTCCTGCATTGCAAGCAGATTCTTTACCATCTGACCCTCCGGGGATGCCCCCCAGTAAAACCTCCCTCCTAAAGTGTTAGGACCCAAACTGTCTGCCTTCTGCATGGAGACTTCCCTGGGGAAGGGTACCTCCCACTGCATTCCACTGGGTATACACCTTCACTCAGTGAGTGGCATCTAAGCCTGGTTTCTGTCCTATATTCTAAGGCTCTTGATAAATGAGGATTGTGTGGCTGAAAAAACAGGCTCAGCTCCTAAGGCAGTCACGTCCACCTCACTGGCACTCGGCATCCTTACAGCTCGTCCTGGAGGAAGCAGAGGAAGAGGAGCCAGACCTCGTGTCAGGAGGACCCCGGACGGGGGTGGAGGGGGGCGGCGTGGGGCTCACACACAGGGGCGTGAAGGGGCCCCTGCCTGCCTGTGACTCTGGTTCAGACACCAGGCTTGCAAAAGTCAACACCATCTCGGTAACAGGCATGGGAGACAGAAATAACAGAAGGGAGTTTCTGACGTCAACTCCTCGTTGGAGATTTTTTTCTTTCACTGAAATGGCCAAGTATCTTAACACCTGTAGACAGAGTCTGTCCTTACCTCACAGTAGGAAAGAATCATTTTCATAAGTTCCCCAAGACAGAGCTTGCTTTTCACGCCAGCGTCGCTCCTGAGGACCCCAGTGGTGCAAGCGGGACAGCACGTGTTCTCAGGGAGCAGACTTGATTTGGGTCTCCCAGTGATTTACAGAACTGGCTTCGGGGGACATGAGCAGAAAGTGAGGAGAGATGGACACGTATTAGGAACTATAATTTGAAAGCTGGAAAGGCCAATTAAGATGCTCTGCGTGAAATCTGAAAGGAAACCATTGCAAAAGAATAAAACTTTATTAAGCATCAGCCCTTCTGGGGCTTCTGCGCTCTTCCCCTCCTCCCCCCTCCATCTCTTTCATATCCATGAGTGTGTGCATACACGTGAGTGGGCACACACATGCACACGCACACACACACACACACACACACGCTGGAATGGATTTTATTCACTCTTATTTTCCAGATGATAAAACTAAAACCAGGCAGGCCGTGTCAAGGTCACAGCCAATAACTAGAGAGAGAAGCTTCTAACCTACCCGTGTGCAGATCTGTGTTATTCCTATTTGCAGAACTGCTCATACTTCCTCGGAGAGTCTGTTTCTTTCCCCCGAATCGAGCAGCTCACTGGCTCCCATGCCTAAACCAGGAAAAAAAAGAGTGCAGAGGTTAAGAAAGAAGGCTGTCGGGTCAGAGTGTTGAGCTCAGTTCCCAGTTCTACTATCATGCTGCGCAATCTTGGGCAAGTTACTTAATCCCTCCACCCTTCAGCTTCCTTATCTGTAAAATGGGAGTAATGAGGATGCCATGTGCTTCAGAAACTGTTATAAAGATTAAAGAAGACAATACAGGTAGAACATTGAGAACAGTTCCTGGCATTGTAGGCAAGACATCAACTTTTACTGGGGTAAGCCACTGTGACTTTGGAGTTGTCTGTTTCTGTAGTCACTATCATAACTGATGTAGTTCAACAAATATGTTAAATTAATTTTGATTGAGTCATTATGCATGAAAGTTATGTGGCAAGAACTGTTGCTGAAGGGAACTATGGTTTTGGGGTTCCATTGTATCCCTACAGTCAACCAACTCTCCTGCCAAGAATAATTTTCAGTTGTGTTCTAAAGATGACATTTCTTCTGATGAATAACTTTATCTATCAATACATTCATTTGTTGATCATCAATATATCAGCACACTACAGAGCACATAATCCACCCAAGAAATAATTTTTTCCTCTTATTTCACTCAGGGATTTTTAGCAGCAAATGATCATTGATTCCGTTTTTTATAAAGAGCCTGTAGTACTCACAAATCTTCTATTTTAAACCTTCTTGAAAATAGTATGCCTCTAGATGAAAGGCAATAGAGAGATCTGAAACCAAATAAATAATAAAGTCCCAAGAAGTCCAGTTTCAATAAATGATGAGAATTCTAAACCTGAGAAAATCTGTCTTGGGTAATCCCATCTGAACTGACAGTCTCATTTTAATTTCCACGAATGTGCCTTGCTTACAGATTCTAACATCCTTTACTGGAGGAGAGACTGCCAGCCTTGACTCTGGGTTTCTATTGTTTCCTGGTGCATTCAGGGCTTCCCAGCTGACACGAGTGGTAAAGAACCTGCCTGGCAGTGTACGACATGCAGGAGACACGGGTTCGAGCCCTGGGTTTGGAAGACCCCCAGAGCAGGAAATGGCAGCCCCGGGGGCTTGAAAACATACCACTTCCTGTAGCGTGCAGCTGACGTCTACAGTCACCTTTAAGACCTCAGCTCTTTGAAGAAAGGGAAGCCCCAATAAGAAATTCATTGAATGTTAGTCAGAACAAAAAGAGAGACCCATCTCTCCCTCTGTCTGCAAAACTAGATGAAACACACATGGTTACCACTGTGGCTCATGACAAACCATGGTGATCCTCTGTAAAGATTCAAAATGACAAACTTCACAAATGCCCATCCATTGCCAACCCATCCATAGCACATAAACACATAATTAACTTTCTAAACACGGATACTGTGGAAAAATGCATATTAGTTTCTTGATATTCTGCCCATTCCTGGCCACTTATATAAATATTGGGTTGAGAAACTTCTTAAAATGCACAGAATTGACTTGGTCATCTTCAATAGTAATTGACTAAATAGATAATGAGGGTCTTTTTAAACCAGGTATTATGGACTCAATAATCTTTAAGGAACTTTTGCATCGCTTTAACCCAAGGTGTCAAGACTTAATTAGAATTTGAAATTCACGGATCATTGACCAAAGCACATAATTGGTCTGCGCAGATGCATGACTGCAGATCACCAGTGAAACAGCTCCTTAGAACCACCACTCAAAATAATATGTTAAAGGCATGTGGATTTGTCCACTTGGAATACTTCTCATGAAGAATTCGCCATTTCAACATCCTTAAAGGAGGAATTTTAATTTTTTTCCCAGTTGATGTTGGAAAGGTTCTCTTTACAAATGAATAACAACTAATTAAATTAAAAGGAATGATAGAAAAGTTTTAAATCATCATTTTTTACTCTAATCCCCACCCATGAAAGCATTGATTCAGACAAGGCACATCAATGGGGTGACCAAACCATTGAATAAGACACTGTGAGGAAGAAATGCTAGTCCCAGGGTGTCTTGTGCCGTCCCAGTGATTAGTTGCTAATTGCAAAAGAATGAAAGAGAAAGCTTTTATGGCAAGTTCTGGACATCTTTTTTTTTTTTTTTTCTGATTATAGGACAGCTTTATTTCTTTTTTTTTTATTTGTTTATTTATTTTTTATTTTACTTTACAATTCTGTATTGGTTTTGCCATACATTGACATGAATCCACCACGAGTGTACATGCGTTCCCAAACATGAACCCCCCTCCCACCCCTCTCCCCACAACATCTCTCTGGGTCATCCCCGCGTACCAGCCCCAAGCGTGCCATATCCTGCATCGGACATAGACTGGCAATTAGATTCTTACATGATATTATACATGTTTCAATGCCATTCTCCCAAATCATCTCACCCTCTCCCTCTCCCACTGAGTCCAAAAGTCCGTTATACACATCTGTGTCTTTTTTGCTGTCCTGCATACAGGGTCATCATTGCCATCTTTCTAAATTCCATATATATGTCTTAGCGTCACTACTGGTGGATTCCTCTCGATGATGTTCTGAGATATACTATGCAGTACACAGCAACACCTATGAGATCTTCTTGTTGACAATGTTTGAAAGTGAAAGTGTTAGTTGCTCAGTCATGTCTGACTCTTTGTAGCCCATGGACTGTAACTCACCAGGCTCTTCTGTCCATAGGGATTCTCCAGGCAAGAATACTGGAGTTGGTTGCCTTGCCCTTCTCCAGGGAATCTTCCCAACCCAGGGATTGAACCTGGGTCTCCTGCATTGCAGGGAGATTCTTTACCATCTGAGACCTAACCCACAGTTTTTAGGAAGAACATAAATCACTCCAATCAGGCTAATCCTCGATGGGGGATAATCTCCAATGGAGGGGAAAAAGGATAAGGATCCCTAGATGATAAAAGTGTCCCAGGCTCTGAGAGTAATTTTTTTTAAGATTTGTTCCACAAGAACCAGTGGAATAGTTGCAGAGTCTCTCAAAGTAACTATTTTGAAAAGGATAACATCCATTTGAACACCCAGATCTTGTTATTTAAATGAAAATTAGCCTATATTCATATACACACCACACAAAACATTGAATTACATTAAACAGTCTAGCCCATATGACCCAACAATGAGAATTTACCAGAAAACCTATATCAGCCATTTTCAAAATTTATTGTGCATCAGCCACATGTGGAATATCTGTTAAAAGTACAAATTTTTGAAGCTGGTTGAGTCAAAAACTCTGTAAGTATCCTGATGCTGTGTAGCTGAATGAAACATAAATGAAAATTCCTGGATGCCCGTACTGTTGGGCTCTGGTCCTGGCTCCATCTTATGAAATCTTTAGAACGCCATGCAACTTCTCTGGCCTCAGAATCTCCTGGAAAGGATGGAAGCTGATTTCTGAATACTTCTTGTTCTAGAGTCCTTTGCCCATGTCAGACTCTTGCTGCTTTTGCTCTCTAGGTGGCCAGAGAGCAAAGTAATATTAAACATTATTCTCAGTCCATGTATATAGACACTGAACCCCAAATTGTCCTCTGATTGGCTGGACATCCTGAACTCTGGACTCACGTTTATTCTCAGGACTAAGATAATCATAACAAGAATGGCCTGGCCCAGCTGGCAGTCTCCCAGACCTGTGAACTTGATAATGACTCCACAAGGGGAAGCACTGTAGACAGCTAGAATCGGGTACTTCAGGGAGGCCTCTAAGGGTGGGAAGGGAAAGATTTGTTGAGGGGAGGTAGGAATCTGACTGCAATGCAGGAGACCACAGTTCAATTCCTGGGTCGGGAAGATCAGCTGGAGAAGTGATGGCATACCCACTCCAGTATTCTTGGGCTTCCCTTGCTGGTAAAGCATATACCAGCAATGCGGGAGACCTGGGTTTGATCCTTGGCTTGGGAAGATCCCCTGGAGAAGGGAAAGGTTAACTAATCTAGTATTCTGGCCTGGAGAATTCCATGGACCAGTCCATGGTGTCACAAAGAGTCAGACCTGACTGAGTGACCCCACACTTTCACTTCCAGGGGACTCCAGGCGAGAACAGTGTGAGCATAAGTACAAGGCTAAGAATGGGCCGGAAGGCTCATGGGTCACTCTACCGTGATCAGAGCATTTGTGTCCAAAAGTGGTTGGATTCAAGAGAAGTATCCTAGAATTCAGATCAAACTTTAGCTCTGCTTATATTCCAACATCAGAGCCAGCGTTGAAGAGAAAGCTCAGTGAAGAATTTTCCAAGTGTGAAACAACACTACAATCATGCATGAGAAGAAGGCTCTCTCATCAAACTCACACGCGGCATATGCTGCTTAAAATTCATCCTATACATCCACAAGCATAAACATCTGCAAGCAAACAAAGGTAACTGAGCGGGGAAGAGACTGTGTGCTTCCAGAGACCTCCCTCCCTCAGAAGTGGGTAGCAGCTTCAACTGTGCAGGCAGGAGACATTTGGTGGGGACAGGCGTGCTCTGCCAACTCAGCCTCTGCCATGTCATGAGTCACAGAACTGGCAGGCTCCAAGTACACAGGCAGTCTTAAGGCCCTCCACGCCTGCCAGCTCTACTGAGTGGATGGGACCCAACCAATGCCCACTTCTTCTGGAAGGATTATTTTGAATGAAATTTTTCCTTCGAGGGCAAAAAAAGACATACGCGATTTCCTTTAGGGTAGCTTGATAAAATGATCCCAAAATTCAAAAAGGAAAAAAAGAAGTCTACTTCACCCACGGCTGGGATTTTCCCTTAATGCAAGATTCTTTAGACTAAAGGGGAGTTTGCTGGCTGCCAACACTTCCAGGACAGGCTGCTGGCACCAAGTTCCCTGAGAAAAGCAGCAGATGGCCTCTGGGGAGCTGAGGGAGTCAGCCAAGATTTCCCTGGAGAATCACTGGATGGATGTCCCAATTACTTTGGGCACATGAGCCCTTGGCCCTAACCAAGTCCAACCTTCATTTAGAGTTTTAAAGCCCAGGGTCTGTGTGAGTCATCTGCCACAGAAGATGCTGGTCCCATCCATGTAAGAGGAATCGACTCTTCTTCCCAAGGCCAGCCTCAGTCGTGTGAGGCATCACTATACCTAACTTCTTCCAGACCAAGCCTTGAATCAAGTGCTGTTAATAATACTAATTATTATTAATGATAATTAATAAGATCAGTTGACCTTCTGGGTAGGGCTCATCTGCTCTGGTCATACCAAATGGGCTCATTGGTTTATGCACAATATTTGTTAACTTCAACAAGTGCCATGCATTTGATCAAATTGTTTAATCTTTTCTGGTGATGGCTTTGTATTTCTGGAGGGGGTTCACAAAAAATAAAAAGAGAGTTTTGTCTTTTACCTAGAGCAGCCAGGACTTGCGGTTAAAACAGGATTTAGCCTGAGTCAGCTCACATTCTTTGGATACTCATTCCAGTAAGGCATCTACCATTCTAGGATGAAGGAAATGAACATAGGATATCACAAAAAAAAAAAAAAAAAAAGAAGCATGGCCACAGCTCTCTTTTAAAAATCATCCATAAACAGGTATTGACGAGTACTGATTCTGATCAATACCATATTCCAAGACATTGACTGAATGAGGGAGAATGTTCTTTATCTCGAGGATGCTTATCTACCAGGGGAGCTAGGACTTACACAGGAAATATCGTGCAAGGAAATAACACCAAGCATCATTGGATAGATCAGTTTTAGCGCTTTGGAATAGACAAGGTACCGTTTTCCCACGTGTCTGTGTGGTTCATTGCAGGGTTTTGAAGTTTGGCTGTCTCTTCAAGGAAAGCCTCTAATATCCACTAGACTTAAGATTGCAGATACCTGTTGGAGAAGATGGATGCCATTCACCCATCCCTCAGGAGAGGAACTGTTAATCACCTTAGCTGAGCATTTTGAGCTCGATGCAGTACCGAGTTGTTGCAATATAGGCTGTCAGGCCATTCATTTTGGAAAACTTCAGAGGTACTGCTCTTTGCTTGATAGATATGAACGTGTTTTGCACTGTAAGTTTCTGTTTTCCTTATTGCTTTTCTGCTTTTAAAAACATTTTTGTACTGAAGGCAAAGAAAGGACATCACAGAAACAGGAAGTAAAGCAGGGCAAGGACCTGAGTCTCCCACCCAGCTCTGCACGTGCCTGGCTCAGGTGCTCAGTGACCCTGCTCTCTTGGCCTCCTTTGCCATAGAGCTCGTCTCTGGATTTCCAAATCCTCTTCCTCGTTCAAGACCTCCATCAGATACCATGTCTAGGAAGCTCTTTCAAATCTCCATCTCAAGCAAGTACAGTCTTTCCCTAGAACATTCACTGATTCTCTAACAGCCTTTAGCACTTCTTCCCACATATAAACTTATGCACTTATATATTGGTTTCTATAGTATATAAACCACACATGTTGTAAACATCATAACATCCCCTGCTGCATCTAAAATCTATCACAGTGTCTAAAAGCACTCCACATTTAGTAAATGCTTATTGCAAATATTTACTGGATGAATAAATGAATTATCAATGCAGGGAGATTCTTCTGAAGAATCTAACATGTATATCAATCAGGACACAAAAATGGGAACAACATCGTGTATATAACTGAAGCAGATTTACACCCTAGATAAAAGTGGTCAATACTTCAAATCACTGCTCAGTTCATTTGGCTTAGTATATTTCTTTGCTAGGCACTCAAAGATCTGGCTAAAATTAAACAATCAGCATACGAACAGAGGAACTCTATTTAGACCATCCATCTCAAGACTGCTTCTTTAACAGGCACTTCTTCCTTACTTTCCCTTGAAATTGGGAGGAAAAATTGGGAAATGGCCTTATTAAAATGTGGAAGTTTAGTGGGAATGTGTTGTGGACAAGGCTCTCTTTTGTCTATGATTTGAAACCCAGTCCTATTGATAACTTTTTAAATAAGAAAAGTGAACTATCAATAAAGTAGTACTGCCCCACCCAACTACTAAGACAAATAAAGTAGGTGAGAGACCACCTTATAAGGTGGGAGAGAAATAGGAATTCCCTGGTGGTCCAGTGGTTAGGGCTCCAAGCTTCCACTCCTGGGCACATGGGTTGATCTCTGGTCAGAGATCTAAGATCCTGTATGTTGCATATAAAACAAACAAAACATGAGGGAGAAAAGACATAAAATAATGCAATCTACCAGCAGGCTGAAATGAATATTGGTAAAATGGCATGCTTATTAACTGGAATGCCTTTTCCCTAATGACCAAACTTCAGGTATAACAGCTACCATTTCCTGAGTGCCTACTATATGCCAGGCAAGTGGAAAGCCCTTTTAATATATTGTCTCACTTATTCATCACAGAACCTCAAAGTCAATATGATTGTTCCTATATTACAGGGAAGGAAACCAAAGCTTACGGAGGTTAAGAAACTCGGCCAGTTAACATAGGAAGAGTGTGCTTTAAACATTCTCAACTACCACCTTCTGCCCTAAAAGCAAATCTTGGGATTCTCCATTTCTTCAATATTCACAAGCTTAGACACACACGTGTCCCAGCTTAGTCTCACCTCAACTCTCTTATTAATCCGGGCCAACTTTAAAGACTGACTTGTGAGACTGCAGCTGAGAAATGGAGAAAGGCCCAAGAGTTGCTGTCCTCAACACATGAAGTGAACAGCTCACAGGGAGGCAGCTCATTGTTGACTGGAGTGTTTAGGAATGTTCCTGGCTCCAGTGAGCGCTCCTACGACACCATGCTTTTATTTTGCATGAAGAGAAAAATGCGATTAAGGCATGCATTCACCATGTGCAGACGAAGACCCTCCTGCTTGTTAAGAACGCTTTGAGGTAAAAAGGGACCAAGGCCTCCTTCTTTCACCACTCTCCCTCCTCCAAAGCGCCCTCCTGCGTGCCCCTTTCCACAGGGAAGAGCCCACACAAAACACTTGGCACCGGGTGACCTGGTGAGCCAGGAGGCTTGGTTTTTCTAGATGAAATTCAGCTGACTTGGTAGCCTAAAAAGAGATGAACCTGGAAAAGCTTCAGCTAAGCAATCAAAGATCCCTCTCTTTCATCAGACATAACTGAGTTCTGGTCTCTCCCCTACTGCACCAGCTGCGTTGAAAGGAGCCTGTAGGGACCTCCCTGGGGGTCCAGAGGTTAAGAATCCACTTGGCAATGCAAGGGGCGTCGGTTCCATGCCTAGCTGGGGAACTAAGCCTGTGGGCCACAACTGGAGAGTCTGTGGGCCACAACGAAAGATCCCAGATGAGGCAACGAAGATGGCGCAGGCCACAGCTAAGACCCATCGCAGCATATAAATAAGTTAGTGTTTTTTTAAAAGGGCCTGTAAATCTACCCCAGATCTGGCTGCTGGGTGAAAGTCCTGGTAAAGCACACACAGGGCCGCTGGGAACAGCAGCCTCTCCACCCCCAAGAGCTCCATGCTGCCTGCTGGGGAGGGAGGACCATCCTCCGGCTTCTGTGGGCTCTGCTCTCTGCTCAACGCGCCTGCGAAGGGCAGAGGCAGTCAGAACAGACGTGAGCCTGATCATCGTGGTGTGTAAATCCTTGCATTTTGAACCACGCCATTTTGCAATAATCTGTTTTGCTCATCAGCACATCAAGAGTGTGTTTTCTTGTTTTCTTAGGCATATGGTCATGGCAGCTTTCGATGTAGTCCAAATAAAGTTCTAAATATGAACTCACAATAGCAAAGTCAACAAAGCTAGAAGCGGCTCATCTCTGGGTGCTCGAATTTGCATCTCAGTGTGAGAGGCAGGACTTCAGAGGCCAAGGATTAATAGAACTAATCACCTTATTTCCCCCAAAGGTTTGACCCTGGGTGTGATTTGTGTCCACAAAGCTGATATAATGATGACCAATCCCTCTTATTAATGCAGCTAAAAATGGAACCCATGTAAGAGCTTATGTAACTTAAACGACACACGACAACTAAAGACTGCTTCTCCCATGAGCTCTTAGAGCCAGAGTTAAATTGGCCTCTAATGAAAAGTGTAAATTTGGGGGCATTTCTCTTCCTGTCTGCACTGCTCCTTCATTAAGTTAGATCTTTCAGCTTCAAGAGCATAAGAAAAATACAAAAACACAAGGTGAAGCCAGATTTATAAACATCTTTAACATCTTTCCAACTAAGTCTTTGGTGCCCATGGCTAAGTGTTACTATCATTTGAAATAATTCTATTATTACTATTAGAAATAATTGTAGCAGTTAATTTGTCAGACGTCTATTATTCTGAAGACTCACATTTTATATAGTAAATAATAATACAGAAAAATCTTTAAAAATTTTATATTGCAGGATATAATATTCTTTTCACGTCTCTCAAGCCAGAAAGTTGCAAAAAAACAAAGCAATGAGAAATTATTTGCGTATCATAAAATGTTGTAGGCTTGTACATAAGCCTGGGGGAAAAACATACATATTTACTCATGAATCCCATCTCAGTTACACCTTTGCTCATTTAGAAGCTGTGTTTAGGTTTTGAAATCACTGGACGTGCTGTTTCATTTGTTGATCTTTCCATGACATTTTAGGAAAGATATTTTTAAAGCCCAAGACAAGTCAAATGGTTTCTTTTGAATTACTTAGTTCTCAGTTATTATGTAGATGCTTGATTGAATCTGATGAATGATTTTTTGAAAGAAACACTCACTAAATTTATGAACCGAAAATTTTACAAACAAACTGGCATGTCTAGACTGAAGGGTGTACATCTCTGGTCTGGAGTCACATTTTGCTTGTTCTGCAGAGTGGGATTTTAATTTTGTTTAAGCTTATTTGTTGCTAACTTTTTAAAATCAAGTGATTTTCATTTTTAAAATTCTCATCTCCTGATTTCTTTGGGGAAAAAATCATTTTCTGACAATCCTGGACCTCCATTCCCACCACAGGCAGGATCTGAGTGGCAGGTGCCTGCTTTAAGGGGATCTTTGACCTTCAATTCATCGTCATCCCTGCCCAGTCTGCTCACTAACCTATCTCCCACCTGGGCCCCATAGGCACTTCAGTTTGCAGGTCCTGATGTAGACACAGCCTGAATGTCTTCCCAGCCTCAGGGGTCTGGCAATGAGAAAGAAGCTCCATCCCATCATAGATATGGAAGATGATTATGAGTCAAGCAATTTGGCTAGAAAAGGTCACCAATCTCTTCTAATGGAAGGATAGAATAATAAGACAAATAACAAAGTGAGAAATAAAATGTGAGCTAGTGACATGAATGGTTGTCAGTCTCTAAAGAGGTTTTACTTAAACTGAGACCTGAATGACATGAACACCTGGAGGGGAAAACATTCTGGATGAAGAGACTGGCTGGCTTCAAGGAGAAGAATGAGGATGTGTGGATCGGCAAGGGGCAGAAAGTTCTGGGAGACTTCCCTGGTGGTCCAATGGCTAAGACTCCACACCCCCAATGCAGGGGGGCCCAGGTTCAACCCCTGGTCATGGAACTAGATCCCACATGCTGCAACTAAGACCTGGCAACAAAATAAATAAATCTTAAAAAAAAATAACACAAAGAAATGAAAGGTCCATTGACAGCACAGGATGAGTGAGGCAGAGAGTTGTTCAAGATGATGTCTGTGAACTCTGCAGGGGCGGATACCATATGGTCCTCTTACAAGAGAATTCCTTATAGAATTTGAATTTTATCCAAAGAATGATGGGAAATCCAGAGCAGGTTCTAAACAGGGGAGTAACACGAAAGAAGCTATATCTTAGAAAGCTCATTCTGACGCTAGATTGAGAAGGATCAAGGGAAGGTGAGAAACGTAACCTGGGAGACCACGTGAGAGTTCAGCGCTGTGTTGATCATCGGCATGATAGTGGCTCACTCCCTGTGCCGAAGACTGCAGTTTAATTGTTCTGGAATAAGACCTAAGAAAAACGTTTTATCTTTATTGTTTTACTTTTACTTAATACCGGAGTATTACCGATTAACAATGCTGTCATAGTTTCAGGTGGACAGCAAAGGGACTCAACCACACATATACGTGTATCCATTCTCCCCCAGACTCCCCTCCCATCCTGGCTGCCACATAACAATGAGCAGAGTTCCCTGTGCTACACAGTAGGACCTTGTTGGTTTTCCACTTTAAATATAGCAGTGTGTACACATCGATCCAAACTCCCTAACTATCCCTTCTCCCCACGTTTCCCTCTGGCAACTATAAGTTCGTTCTATAAGTCTATGAGCCTGTTTCTGTTTTATAAAGAAGTTCATTTGCATCATTTATTTTTAGATTCTGAATATAAGTGATATCATAGGATATTTCTCCTTCTCTGTCTGACTTACTTCACTCAGAATGACAGTCTCTAGGTTCCTCTGTGTTGCTGCAAGTGGCATTATTTCATTCTTTTGTTTAGTTTTGTTTTTTTAGTTTATTTATTTTTAATTGAAGGATAATTGCTTTATAGAATTTTGTTGTTTTCTGTAAAACCTCAACATGAATCAGCCATTCAGTACAATTCAGTTCAGTCACTCAGTCGTGTCCGACTCTTTGTGACCCCATGGACTGCAGCACGCCAGGCCTCCCCATCCAACACTAACTCCCAGAGTTTACTCAACCTCATGTCCATTGAGTCCATGATGCCATCCAACCATCTCATCGTATGTCATCCCCTTCTCCTTCCACCTTCAATCTTTTCCAGCATCAAAGTCTTTTCAAACAAGTCAGTTCTTCGCATCAGGTGGCCAAAGTATTGGAACCTACTCACCAAAGAAAGGACAGAGCTGGGTGAATGGCATGACACCTCCGGCTACGGAAGAGGTCCCCCTGTAACGAACAACATCTTAAAGCAGCAACACTGCCCAGGACGGGGCACCTCTATTTCACTGCCATCTGAGGAAGAGGCTTGTGTAGCTCAGAAGGCAGACTGACAGAACGCTGACCCTCAGAGGCTCTAGTTCAGCGTCTGAACCATCCAGAGGACGGGAGTCTCGGGTTCTGTTGCTATTAACTGAGCTATTACTCTGTGCCAAGTGACCTACGAGATGCTTCCTCAGGTTATCGCCTCCCATCCTCATAGAAACTTTAGTTACAGTGTTATCCCTATGGGATAGGAGAGCAGAGGCTCCTCTGAGAGGTCAAGTGACTTGCTCTAGGTTATTCAGCTGGTCAATGGGAAAATGGGTCATTTAAAAAATGAGGTTTTCATTATTACCATATAATGTAAAGCACTTCTCGGTCTTTTGGATAAGATGGATGCGCAGCATAGGGGCTTCCCAGGCGGCACAGTGGTAACTAATCGGCCGCCTACGCAGGGGACCCAAGAGAAGCAGGTTTGATCCTTGAGTCAGGAAGATCCCCTGGAGAAGGAACTGGCAACACCTTCCAGTACTCTTGGCAGAGAAATTCCAGGGACAGAGGAGCCTGGTGGGCTACAGCCCATGAGGTTGCAAAGAGTCAGATATGACTGAGCAACTGAGTGCAAACGTAATCCATGATCATTCAATTCACCAAGTGGGGTGAAGAGGCAAGCAAAGATCAGGAGAAGTGGTTGGGGGCCGAACTGAAACTTGGGACCGTGAAAGGTGAGCAGAATTTACATGGGAAGAGAGGCGAGGGGGTGCTTTTCAAGTGGGGCAGAGAGAGAAAGCAGGGATGGGAAGGCACCCTGTGTGTTCAGAGGACCTAGCAGAGGCCTGGCTGGCTGTGATGAGGGCTCAGCCTACAATATGCAGAAGCAGAGAGATGCCTCCCGGCGCAAAGCAGCAAAGGAAGCCTCCTCTGTTGAATCGTTGTCTTTGGCGGCTGCGGCACAACCCTGAGGAAATGAAAGGGAGCCTTCCTGCTGCCGTCAAGGGCATTCTCCTGGATGACTGACAGCTCTGCCGCCAAGCCCTGGTTCCCTCTGGGGGCCCTGACCCCTGTGAGCCCCTGGCGCCACAGACCCAGCAAGGGTAGCTATTGTCTCTTTCTTTCACTTCTGGGTTCTGCAGCCACTGGACGGCCGTCTCAGCTGCCTCAAGTGCAAACCTGAACTTCTCAGGTTGTTGGGGGGTCAAAGCGCCACAGCTGGGGCAGAGCTGGGGAAGGGGTCCTTGTGAGGCTGATCAGCAAAAGCCCCGTGACCCCACGGCTGTCCCCTCCTTCTGGCCTGCTTTTCACTTGGTGGGTTCTGGACCACATCCTTCAATGGCCACCCCCTTCTTTGCAACAGCTGGAGTAGTTACCCGGAATCCCAAGGAGGTGACAGGATCTCTTGCATTCAGGAGCACAGGGCCATCATCCTAAAGGGGAAGCGAACTGAACCACCAGTGCGTAAATTCCCAGTTTGTCCCTCTGTGCCAGACAGCTCCAGAAAGCCCAGGCCAGCGTGGTTCCTGTGCCTTGTTCGAAGATGTCTGTGGCTTTCGAAGAATTCAAGCTTTGTCTTCCAGTCAAAGAGACACTCAAAGTTAAGTTTCTTGGGACTGGTTAGCAACATCTGTGACAGCTTCAAACTGGAGCTGAAGGATGTATCATGGAGAATTCTAGAAGCCAAAGACTCTGGGGGATTCAAAATAAGAGCCACCACTCCATGAGCACTTACAATTTGCTTCCCTGTTGCGTATAAATCATCTCGGTTAATTTTATTTAATCCTAGCAACAGCCCTTTCATTCAGTCATTAAGTATACATTTGTGAAGGGCCTGCTATGTCCCAGACACTCTGTTCTAGTGGTTGGAGACATATAATGAATATGATGAACAGGTAATCCATAGAGTGAGGTAGGAATTGGAAGAGCTATGGAAATAATTGATTAGAAGAAAGGGGTTCCAGAATCCTGGAGTGTGGCAAGGATGAGGTCCCAGATCTCACTGAGAAGATTCTTTTTAAGAGACACAGGGAGGGGGCTTCCCTGGTGTCTCAGCGGTGAAGAATCTGACTGCCTTTTCAGGAGACACAGGTCCCATCCCTGGTCTGGGAGGCTCTCACATGCCACGGAGCCACTGGGCTCTTGTGCCACAACTACTGAGCCTGTTCTACAGCTGAATCCCACGCACTCCAGAGCCTGAGCTCCTCAACAAGAGAAGCTACCACAATGAGAAGCCCGTGCCCCGTGGCTAGACAGTAGTCCATGCAGTAACAAAGACCAAAAAAATAATTTTAAAAAAAGAAACCTAGGGAGAGTAAAAGGGGGACCCATGCTGTATCATGGGGGAAGGATGATACAGGCAAAGGCAAGGAATGCTGATTTGGGTCAACACAACAAGGAACAGAAAAGAAAAAACAACTTTTCGAAAGAATGTTAAAGAATGTATTGAATCTGAGATAAAGTGAAAATTAGATATTATTTGTATGATTGGCAGAATAATGGCCCCCTGAGGGTAGTCCATGTCTAATCCCAAGAATCTGTGACTAGGTTCCTTTACATAGCAATAGGGAATTAAAATTGCACATGAGATGAAGGTTGCTAATCAGCTGATGTTAAAAAATGGAGATTACCCTGGATTATCCAGGTGAGCCCATGTAATCATTCAGGGTCTTTATCCATAGCTCAGTTGGTAAAGAATCCGCCTGCAATACAGGAGACATGGGTTTGATCCCTGGGTTGGGAAGATCCCCTGGAGAAGGGAAAGGTTACCCACTCCAGTATTCTGGCCTGGAGAATTCCATAGACTGTATAGTCCAGGGGGTCGCAAAAAGTTAGACACGACTGAGCGACTTTCAGTTTCACTTTCAAAATTACAGAAGGGAGGCAGAAAAGAGAGAACCAAAGAGATGGCAGTGTGAGAATTTGTCCCAACATTCATGGATCTGACATGGAAAGAGGGGCCATAGGCCCATGAGTACAGTGGCCTCTAGAAACAAAAAGTCCAGAAAATAAATTCCCGCCTAGAACCGCCAGAAAGGAACACAGCCCAGCTGAAACCCTGAGTTTAGTCCAGGCAGCGTTCTAACACACGGAATTGTAAGGTAATACATTTGTGTTCTTTTACGTCACAGCACAAGCATGAATGCTAAGTTGCCTCTAGGGGATCTTCCTGACGCAGGGATCAAACCCACATCTCCCGCACCTCCTGCATGGGCAGGCAGGTTCTTTCTTTACCACTGGTGCCACCCAGGAAGCACCCTGTATGTCACAGAGTTTGTGGCAATTTGTTCAAAGTCTATAGGAAATCAACACAAGCATATCTATAAAAACTTCCCGAAGAAGAATCACCCTTGGGCTTCAGGACACACACGCACTGGCAAGTTGGTTAATCTCTTGGGATCACCCAGGGCAAACCAGCTTGACCAGTTTCTTTTCTTGGGTCATCTCTCTCTCCATTCAGATTGTGTCTTGTCTGTTTGAAGAACATCACGGCCAGTGTGGATGATTCTGAGTAAGAAAGAAGAAAGTGGAGGTAGGTGGACTCTGAGTGGTGATGGGGGCCAGGGCTTGCCGGGTCTCCTAGGCAACTGAGACAGATGTGCCCTCTACAGGGAAGATACAAAAATCCCCAATTTACAGAGGAGAAAACTGAGAGATTAAGTAGCTTCCCCAAGTTTAGGCAAGTGAGATTTTACTCCAAGCCTCTTTGTCTTAAAGTCCTTGCTGTTATAAACCCAGCCACATGGCTCAGAATAAAGGAAGGATGAAGACTGACTCCTAGTGAGACCATGACAACATCTGTATGTCCCCAACCCCCGTGATAGTTTGTTAAGGTGGCCCCATTTGTTCATGTCACCGTGCTAGTCAAAAGCATTGCAGCATTTATTTAAAAAAAAAAAAAGGTTATTATTTCAGGATTTAACTGGAGCCAGGCCTCACCATAGCAAAAACCTTCACTCATTCTCATTCCCTGCCTGTCTTCCTCTGTTTTCCCCTCACCTCCTGCCTTTCTTCCATTATTGAGGGCCAAATGGATGCTTCTGACTTTCCAGCTATAGATTTTGTGCAATTAAATAAGAAACTTCTATACAGTTTAGCTGGATTTGCTCATGACCTGACTGCATTTTTAACCGCCCTGAACCTGAGGCTCTGTGCTTCTTCCCACCCTTTGAGCTTCTCTCTGTGTGTTGGTCTTCTCTCTGTGTGTATGTAGGTAGCAGACTCTCTGTTATTTCTGCCTGCCAGTGTTCCTTTTCTCTTGCCAGAAGTGTCCTAATTTTTCCACAGGATACACCCAATGTATCCAGTCTCTGTAGCTCTGTCAATCAAGGTGTCACACCCTCTCCTGGCTCTAGATTCAAGCTCGGCCAATCAGACTTCCTGTATTTGAATGCAGTGAGCATGAATCAAGCATGGAAAACGGTTGAAGCTGGTTCATCCTGGAAGCTCTAAAGAGATCAACATATTCCATGGTCTGTGTCTTTCCTTGAAGCCATGAGTGGTTGGGGAGTTTTCCACAGATATGATGATCCCATTTGCACTTTTTCTAAGACTCAGTAAGCTCTCTATAATATTGCAAAATATTTTTAATTTCCCTTGTTTATGTTAACACAAGTCAGTGTTGGCTACTTGCAATTAAAATAAACAAAATTTCCTGGTGATCCAGAGGTTAGGGCTCTGTGCTTCCACTGCAGGAGGGGGAACTAAGATCTTGCAAACTGTGCAGTGCAGACAAAAAAAAAAACAAAAAAACAAAACTGATAAAACCTTGACTGTTGAGTAACCAGCTTAATTTACTTGGGCTTTAATATTTTGTATTTCAAAGACTCTTACCTCTCTATGTAACTAAATAAGACTCTACTCACCATTAAGATGGAGATTTTGCTTAACATGGAGTATATTTTTCTCTACATGGGTGTTTTTTTCTAATACTAAACCCCATGTTAGGAATAAAGCAATCCATCTTGCAATTTTTCCAGTAACCAGAATCTCACCTTTATTTAGTCAGCTTGTTGTGGTTGCTGTTGTTTTGTTTGTTTGTTTTGGAGAAAGTAAATTGAGATTTGGTCTATGTCAAGCCAGGATCCAAAAGAGAAAATTTCAAAGCATAAAGACCTTAACAAAGGAATACTCTGTCATTGGAGGAGACATGTAGACGGGGGCCTGACCGAGACTGTCTTTCTAACCTACACACAAAACCAAGCTCCTATTCCATGACAGGAAGAAACGCTTATTAGGTGCAAAGATATACATCATCCCCATTACTCATCCTTTTAACCTAAAAATAGTTTTCTCCCTAGTGGATCCAGTTTTCTTAGAGGACAGCATTAACATCTTCCTGAAAGAAGAGCTCCTGAGAGCTGAGGATGGCTTATTCATTTCCTTGGCCTCCACTCCATTGGGGCTGGTTCTTCTCCCTGTGCCTACCAGCCTCCATCAAGTCCTCAAGCCTAATCAAATGTGCCAAAAAGAGGTCAAAAAGCCCTCACCCAACTGGCCAGGAGACATGAAGGACAACCCCAGTCTTCCTGAAATGAGTTTGCCTGCAATGTTTTGCAGATTGGGCAATCTCTTTTAAAAAAAAAAAAAATTATTATTAAATTATTTTATCAGCTTATAAAGTAATCTTCAGAGAGTTCTCATAGTAGAGATTTTTAAGCGTCCTTTGCATGTAATTATATACAGAAAATACTTATTTATTATTTTTAAAATTAATTTTTACTGGAGTATAGTTGCTTTAGAGTGTTGTGTTAGTTTCTACTGTACAGCAAAGTGAATCAGCTATTAAGTGTCCTTTTTTTGCAACTTTATTTACTTGCCTATTGACTGGGGTGGGTCTCCGTCGCTGTGTGGGCTTTTTCTCCAGTTGCAGTGAGTGGGGGCTTCTCTCTAGCTGCCGTGCCTGGGCTTCTCGGTGTCCTGGCTTCTCTCGTTGCAGAGCGCCGGCTCCAGGCGCTTGGGCTTCGGTCATTGCAGACGTGGGCTCAGTAGCTGTGGCTCCCGGGCTTAGTTTCTCCGCGGCTCGTGGGATCTTCCCCAACCAGGGACTGAACTTGAGTCTCCTGCATTGGCAGGCAGACTCTTTACCACTGAGCCAGCAAGGAGGCCCAGGGGTCCTTTTTAATAAGCAGTCATCCGTAAAACATGGCAAACAATTCTTGGTCAAAGTTTCCTCCTGATTATTATAATATAAAATTATGATGGTGGAGAATTTGAAGCTTAGAGGGATTTGAATTCCATGACATTTTGTCTCCTTAAGGAAAAAACAGTCCAGCCCTCATTTAACAATGTCTCTTCGTTGCTCTGAGCCAGTTCCTCCTCGGCGTTATCTGATTTTGGCAGATTCACCAGGAAGACAAGATTCCAGTGCCCACACTCCTCAATCTTTCTGGAGCCTTATTTATATCTCTATGTCAACAGAGTGAAGAGAAGACGATGTTTCACTTGGAGTAGCCCACAGCTACTGGCAGACTCCTTAATTAGTGTCTGTGACCAGTTAGCATTGTTTAGATTTCGCTCAACACGCTTACCCAGAAACTTGCTCCTTCTCGGCTGCTGTGGTAGGCGCCAGCTGTCTTTAATCTCCCAGGACCCAATTCACAGACCAAAAATTCTGTTATGAGCACAAATGTCTGAGAGTGGGTATTTGTTTATTTTCTGCTGAAGAGACAACCCTTATACATCTCTGCCATTAAAAATAAATAAGTCGATAAATAAATACCCAGACCCAACACAACAGACAAAATCCGGAGCAGCTCACTTCCATCTAAACCAAACTAAGTTTGGTTCATGTGGAAATGGCACCTCTTATTGGTTAAGAAAATACTCCTTTTCTCGGAAATAATAAGCTTATCGCAGAATTCTGTTTTGAAAACTAAAACGTATCCTTGACAAAGAGGAAGGACAAAGAAGCGTATGGCTTCAGACAAAAAGGTCATAATTTCTGTTGGCCAAGCCATGCACATTCCATTTCTCATAAAATTTCTGCTACTGACTGGTACCTTCATCCATCTTCTGTTGTCCTAAATGTGTGAACAGAAATGTCTACAGACTGTATTTGCCTGAACAAGCAGATGCATTCCACTCCGGCAGTACTTGGGGAAACAGGGCCCAGGAGATCGTTACCAAGGTTATGTGCAGCTGAATGCCAGCAGTGAGGCGACCCCAGGGGCCCTGCAAGAGGCACCTTGTACCATGGCCTCTGTTTCTATGACATCATCATTTCATAACCCCAGCTCTCAGGACGGTCTCAGGCATGAGGTGGGTAGAAGGCTTCCATAGAAACAGAATGACTAGAACAGACAAGAAAACTACATGATCCTAAGGCTTTCAGTATCGTTTCAACATAAAATTAGGTCACAGGTATCAGAAGGATTCTGAGAATTCCATTCAACGGCTGCACATCACCAAGGATAAACCAGCACAGATAGCTGGAGACCGATGATAGCATGAAGGGCCGTTAGAGATCCTTGAGAGGCTAGAAAATGCAAGTTCAGCCCTGCGCTGCCCAGGAAGGAAGGGAGCTCTGAGAGAGAAGAGGTAGATGCTCTAAGTGTTTGTGTTTCTCCAAAGCAGCCAGACTATTAAAAAAAAAAAAAAGGAGAGAAGGTCAATGGCAACAAACAGAACACAAAGAGGAAGAAACATTCTGTAAAGATTTATAAATATGTTTATAATTTGCAGAGAAGTAACCTGTTGATAGTAAGAGGTGGAAAATCCTGAGATGTTGAGTGAGTGATGTGAAAAATGTGAGCCTAGTCCTGGTTGGGCTTGTCTGGTGGCGGCTCAGATGGTAAAGAATCCACCTGCAATGCAGGAGACCCAGGTTCAACCCCTGGGTCAGGAAGATCCCTGTAGAAGGGAATGGCTACTCACTCCAGTATTCTTGCCTGGGAAATCCCATGGACAGAGGAACCTGGTAGGCTACAGTCCATGGGGTCACAAAGAGTCAGACACGACTGAATGACAATCTTGATCCTGGTACAAAGATGAAATGAGAAACACTCCCACATGGCCTCAGCTGATTCACTCCTCAGAATGGAATCTCAGGGTAGGGGCTTAGAAAACTTGTGATCATCTTTGGTGGGGCTGCACTGGCCCCACAAAGAACTCTTCCAAGAATATATATATATATATAGGAAAAGCTAGCTGCAAAATGTGTGTGGCCATGCGGGTTGCCCCTTTTTATAGTTCTGACAGATATTCATGGATAGAATCATGAAAGGCTGGAGAATGGGATGGTACCCTTTTAATCAACCATCTGGGTCCTTAAGGAAAATATGTGCACAGAAAAAAAAGTAAGGCACATTTTTTTTATCCCAGGAATGTGTATTAAATGCCCTCTATGTGTCAGGCGCAGGTGGCAAGAACACAGTCCCTGCTCTCATGGGACTCACATTCTACCTCCAAGTTCATCGAGAAAGTGTGACCTCAGATTAGCAACCCAGGCGGCCTGCTCTGCCTGTCACTTTCCCGAGACCACCCTGAGACGCGAGAATGGCTACACCTGCCGCTCTCAATGGTGAATGAGAGAAAGTGAAAGACGCCGAACGTTTGCCCTCACAGCGAAAGCAGAACTGGTGAAGGCCACCTGTCCCAGCAAGGGAGGCGGGGAGGAAGCTGCCCACAGCCTGGCGACGGCCTCGGGATGCCGAGCAGAGGATGCTGCCGGGCCTCATCCCCTGGGCAGGCACCCCAGGGACCCTGCCGGCCTCGGGAACCCTGGAGGGGTCAGTACGAGTCCACATCCATTCGTGCTATTGCTGGCCCATCAGGAAGTCACATCTGCCTCTTTGTGGCCGCAAGGACTGTCACACACCAGGCTCCTCTGTCCGCCACTATCTCCTGGAGTTTGCTCAAATTCAGGTCCGTTGAGTCGGTGATGTGGTCTCACCATCTCATTCTTTGCTGCCCACTTCTCCTTCTGCCTTCAATCTTTCCCGGCATTGGGGTCCTTTCCAAAGCTAGGGCTCTAACTCAGCACAGCAAGAGAGCTGAAGCCTCCAGGCAGTGACAACTTAAATGTCCTAAAACTGCACCGATCCTTGAAAACTCCTCTTTGGGTCATAGAGAGAAGTTGGAAAGAAAGAAGAGAGGTGCCATGAATCTTCTAGCTCCCCAAATCAATATTCAGTCTCATTTTGGTTTTTTGTCCTATTAACCCATGTGTTTGACAGTCACACCAATGACCCACAAGGTTCCTTGTCAAGGGACTCCTTCGAAGAACTGCACGTAACCCTTACCATGATTCTTATCTTGTCTCTTCTAGCCGACAAGATGGTCCGTCTGAGCCCACAACATCAGCTTTTTTGGCCATGTGCCATAAGGGATCTTCTCCAACCAGGGACTGAATCCCTGGCCCCTGCTTTGGGAACTCAGAGTCTTAATCACTGAACCACCAGGGAGGTCCACACAGTGCCTTTTAAATACCTGTTTTAAGTCTCAATTCTCTGACCCAACCTCCAAGGTCAGTATTCAAGCAAATAACAGTAACATAAAATGCTTCAAAGTGGGATTGAAAATAGAAGAGTCCCTATTATTTTCACCTTGTCCTGGGGTTCTGAAATCATCATGTAACAGAAATTAAATTGGTCTCAACACTGTTCATGATCTTGACTCAGTCTTTTTGATCTTGACCTGTAATTTGTCCAGCGTACACTTTGTACCCTTCAGTTTTCTTGTCAGCTCCAGCTCCTGGCTTCACCTATGGATTCCTTTACCTTGGCTTCAAAAGCGCAGTCTCCCACCTGGTCTGGCCTACCTTCTTCCCGACCTGTTTATATAGCCCCTTCTTAAATCCTACCTCTTCCATGTGGCTTTCCCCAGCCAACTCTAGTCCATGGCTAAACTCATAGCTATAAGCTTTCTGGACCCAATTCCAAAGGGTGGGTATGTGAGTTTCCCCACCTCCGCCCCCGAACCCCAATCCAACAAGCAAGTCTCCAATATCAGCTGGGTACCCTACTGTTTGGCTTGATTCCGACACTGTCTACCTGGAGACGGATCAGATCCCACAGGTAAGGGCTCAATCTCGCAAGACTTGCCCCCTACCACCACCATGTCAGCTGCCAGTTATAAGTTCAGGTAATTCCCTGTGCCTCTGATTGACTGGCTGTGGATTGGAAAGCTCCATGGCCTCATCCTAGATAGATTAATTAACCAGGGCAGCTCACAGAAATGAGAGGAACATTTTAATCGTTAAATCATTGGTTTATTATAAAAGGATGTAACTGAGAGACAGCCAGATGGAAGAGACGCCCGGGGAAGGTAGGGGGAAAGCGCTTGTGCATCCGTGCCCTCTCCAGGTGGGCCCTTCCCCCGAATCCCCAGACATTCGCCAACCCAGAAGCTCTCCAAATCCCATCCTTCTGAGTTTTTATGGGGCTTCATTGAATAGGCACGAGTGATGGATGAAATCGTCAGCTGTGGGAGACTGATTCGACCACCAGTCTTTCTCCCTTGCCAGAGGTATGTGTGTGGGAAGTGGGGAAGGGAGAGTGGGCACTAAAATTCCAGCCCTCTGATCACATAGTCGGATCCCCTGGCAATCCCCTGAGCCCTCTCTTTAGATCACCCAGTGAGAAAGTGTTAGTCACTCAGTCGTGTTCGACTCTTTGCGACCCCATGGACTGTAGCCTGCCAGGCTCCTCTGTCCATGGAATGCTCCAGGCAAGAATATTGGAGTGGGTTGCCATTCCCTTCTCTAGGGGACCTTCCTGACCCAGGGATTAAACCTGGGTTTCCTGCATTGCTGGTGGATTGTTTATTGTCTGAGCCACAAGATAAGCCTGAGTGCTTTCCAAAGTCACCTCCTAACACAACAAAACACACCTTGATGACTCCCATCACTTAGGAAACTCCAAGGGTTTAAGGAGCTCTGTATCAGACATGGTGACAAAGACCAAATATACATTTCTTATTATAAATCATAATATCATGGTAGTTTCCCTAGCATTTAGCATTTATGGTCATTGTACACATGCCTTGCTTCCCTGATAAATTACAACTTCATAAAGAAGTCCTTGGTGAGCTTAAAATATCTAATACAGCATCTTGCATATATTTAGTACACAATAACCATTTTCATTTTTAAAACTGCATATACCTTGTTTATCTTACAGAAGATTTAAACAGGTGGCTTGTGTATATTGATTGATTGATTGGCTGATTCATTAAAGGTATTGCTCATCTTTTATTAAAAAAAAAACCCTTGGGGTGCATACAGTATGAAAGGCCCTCAGTAAATGAGACAGATCACCATTGCCAACCTGCTCAATCATGGGAGGCACAGTTTTTCAGTAAATTACAGTATAGTGTAGAGCCTTTTGCTGCACAGGTGTGAAATTTGAGGTTAAATTTCCTCCTCCACCTATAACATACATAATGAAACAAATATAGAAACAAATAATAGGGAAGTAAGTTATAGATGGTCCTTTAGAAGTCAATTTCATCTGCGCATCTAACCATAAAAGCAGCATCTGCTCTGCTAAATACAGGTGTTTTATATCCTTGTCATTAATTGGAGGGGATGTCATCATACATCAACAGTTAAGGTTGGTTAAAGTGCCACTTATCTCAGGGGCTGTCATTAATCAGGTTCTTTTCAGCTTGGTGACTCCAGAGGCTTGACTTAAAGCTGCTCTATGTGAATAGGTTTCCCTATGGGTTTAAGGTGTCTTTTTATTGTCATTTTGAATGAAAAACCTGGGACCCCAACCTAAGTGGCCATTAAGGTAGCTGTGTTGATGCTTCAGAGAAGGGAAACATTTTCCCCCATCATCATTGGCCCCCCGCCCCCTCCCCCTTACCTCCACCAAGTAGCCACGGTGGAGAGAAAAAGCACGTCAGCACAAGCTGTCCCCTCATCGTGGTTTAACCCACTAATGGACTTCAAGAAGCCCACTACAGGGCGTCCGGCACTGAAACAGAGCTGGAGGGCAGCGGAATCCTGGGGACGGCGGCACCTTCTCTTTCTGCCTGAACCCCTACGTCACCCAAATTCCTTCCCGGCCACTCCAGACCCGCAGTGTGATGTCCACCCCAGTCAGGATTCTAGGAGGCGTGCTTCCTGAGTCTTTGCTTTCACTGGAAATGTCTGTCCTTCACGCCATGCCTTCAAGGCCATTGGAAGCAGCATGAATGGTTTCAGGATAAGTTGCGGGGACAATAAGAGTAGCTTTTAAACGTATTAGGCTTTATACTTTCATCACCTTAACTCTAAAAGTTAAAGTGAAATGTTCAGGCATTATGTTGATAATTCAGGCCCGGTGGGGGTGGGGGTTGGGGGGTGGGCATTTAGTCCATATCAAATTTTCATTCAGGGAACCCCTACTCTGAAAATAAGTGAAGTGAAAGTGGCTCAGTCATGTCCGACTCTTTGTGACCCATGGACTGAATTCTCCAGGCCAGAATACTGGAGTGGGTAGCCTTTCCCTTCTCCAGGGGATCTTCCCAAACCAGGGATTGAACCCAGGTCTCCCACATTGCAGGCGGATTCTTTACCAGCTGAGCCACAAGGGAAGACCAAATATACTGGAGTGGGTAGCCTATCCCTTCTCCAGCAGATTTTCCTGACCCAGGAATTGAACTGGGGTCTCCTGCGTTGCAGGCGGATTCTTCACCAACTGAGCTAGTCCCTGCATGTCCCACGTTGGGTCTCTGACAGCCTCAACCTGTGCCAGACAATGGAAGAGTGAAGAGGGAGGGAGCTTTCATCACCCATTCATTCACTCGGCAGATACTTACTGCCTGTGAGGAGGCACTGTGTTGGAAGTGGAGGAGGCAATGAGATGGGAAACCCACACAGCCCTTGCTCTCAAGAGTTTCCTGTGTGGACGGGATAGAAATGAAGCAAATAGCCACTCAAAACAAACAAAAAAAAAAAGGTGTAAAATTACTTTTTTCTCTAGAAGAACATGCTAGATATTCAGGCAATCATGCAAACAGACATGATCGGAAGTATGAAACAAGGTTGGCCACAGGAGGCCAAGGAGTGATGAAGAGGGCTCCTGCAGAGGGAAGAGCAGGCACGGGCCCTGGGATAGAAGAAAGCGAAGCGAATCCCAGACCCGGGGCCCCTGCTGTGGCCAGTGCTCTAAGATGGGGCCCGAGAGCCTCATGCCCTGGAGGCACACACCCTGCATAATTTTAAAAATTGGGGTATAGTTGCCTTCCAGTGGCTTCCCTGGTGGTTCAGATGGTAAAGAATCTGTCTGCAATGCAGAAGACCCCAGTTCAATCCCTAGATTGGGGAGATTCCCTGGAGAAGGAAATGGCAACCCACTCCAGTATTCTTGCCTGGAAATATCCCATGGACAAGGAGCCTGGCGGGCTACAGGCCATGGGGTCACAAAGAGTCAGACAGGACTGAGCGACTCACACTTTCACTTTTCTGCCTTACAATGTTGTGCTAGTTTCTGCTGTACAACAAAGCGAATCCATCACATGGACACATATATCCTCTCCCTCGTGGACTGCCCTCCCAACCTCCCCACCCCTCTAGGTCACTTCAGAGCACCAAGCTGAGCTCCCTGCTTTATGCAGTAGGTTCCCACTAGCTCTCTGTTTTACACAGGGTAGTGTGAAGATGCCAAGCCCAGTCTCCCAATTCATTCCACCCCCTCTTCCCATCTCGTGTTCATAAATGTGCAAATAGGTTCATCTGTACCGTTTTTCTAGATTCCACATATACGCTGAGACTTAAGTATGATGGACATGATTAGATTATTTTATACAATACAGCTAACTTCTAGAAAGGAAGACTAAATGGATCTGATCGAATCATGTGAGTCTTTTAAATCTGAGTCTAGATGTCAGAGGAAAACAGAGACTCAAAGCACGAGGAGGACTCAATGCACCATATCTGGCTCGAAGATGGAGGGGGCTATACGACGGGGGATACTGGCGACCCCAAAGGAAATGGGGCCTTGGTCCTACACTTGCAAAAAACTGGATTCTGCCAACAGCAGGAGTGAGTTTGTCATTGGTTTGCTAGGGCTGCCATAATGAAGTACAGCAGACTGGGTAGCTTCCACAGAAATTTATTGTCGCCCAGTTCTAGAGACAATTCTGAGGTTTGGGGTGCATTTTCAATTTAATTCTCACAAACTTTTTCATAGCCTAACCTAATCAACAGTGAATCAAGACATTCAGATATTTAGTGACATCTTCATGATCATTAGCTCAGAGGGAGTATAGCTGAGATTTGAATCCAGGCTTGATTGTCTTCAAAATTTATTTACTCAATGCACTAAAACTGTGTCCCCATCTTGCCACAGTCAGTGCTGTTTAATAGCACACATATTCTTGGGCCAGCCTTGGAAGAGTCCTGTGGATTAGGCAGGACAGGTATGAACAGAGAGAAGACTGTCTTGGCATTAAGTGGTCAGGCAGGAGACGAGAGAGGGAGAGACTGGGAGTTCGCGATCCACATGTGCACACGGCTATGTTTATTAATAAAATAGATAACCAATAAGGACCTACTGTATAGCACAGGGAACTCTGCCCAATATTCTGTAATAACCTAAAAGGGAGAAGAATTCGAAAAGCAATAGATTCCTGTACATGGATAACTGGACCAATTTGCTGTACATCTGACACAGGCCTAACGTTGCTAATCAACTATATACCAGTGAAAATGAAAATAAGAAGCAAAGGGTCAGGAGGACTGGCCCCACTGAAGCTGAGTTGCAGAAACTGAGCAAGTGTCCAGTCACCTCCCTGGCTGGTCCCCTTCCTTCCCCGTCTTTTTCTTGTCTGTATAAACTGTCGGTGCCCGAGGACTGGAGCAGTGGAGGTGATAAATTCTCTCCAGCTTTAGGGCAAGGTAAGTGTTTTTAAAACTCTTCTGAAAACACCCAACCTCGAATTGTCCTCAATACCACCTGGGGGCATTGCATGCTCAGCTGGTCAGTACTGAGGACTGGCGGACGGCAGAACTAGGAATGAATCCTGCTGAAACATCCCAGGGTACTTTCAAAGATTTGAAGAAAACATTCAAGTTCACTCATCAACTTAGCCATAATCACCAGCATGAGAAGTGGGCATTAAGCCAATTCAAGTGCCCCCAAACAATGGTAAACAATGTATTTCCTTCAGTGAATTATAAGAAGTTACAGATCTTATTATGTTCCCTAGAGAATTATTACATTTTATGTTCTTTACTTTCTTATAAAAAGAATGGTCTGCTACTTTTCTAGCTTTCATTTACATGCCTTTGATAAATTACTGTAACCAGATGAGGGAGATAAAGTAACCAGTCTATTAATTACAATGATTATTATTTAATGGAAAATGGGATTCTAGGCAAAGTGTGTAGTTAGAAGAAAGCATAGCAATGCATTATATAGATGCGGTATTTTGTCTTAAAGAGTAAGATAAGTGTCCAGTCTGTTCCACAATCTAAAGAATATGTTCATTAACTCTGCAAGATTTATATGTATAATTGACCATAATATTTTAACACTATTTGCTTGATTTGGCTGTACATGATGAACAAGGAAAAACTGTAACTTCAATTAAATTGAGTAAATCCCTCATTGAACATATTAAAGGCCAGGTCTCCTCAGAATTGTGGAAAGCTGAGGGTTGAGCTATGGTTTAAAAAAATTTTTTTTTAATGAAGCACGTATTATTTTAATTTAAATTCATTGGCAATTTATATTTTAAATTATGGGAGCTGGAAGGAAAGCATCCTCCACATTGCTTATCCTCATAAGGCTCTAGAGATAAAGAACCCGCCTGCCAATGCAGGAGACAAGAGTTGAGAGTCCGATCCCTGGGTGGGGAAGATCCCCTGGAGAAGGAAATGGCAACCCACTCCAGTATTCTTGTCCGGAGAATCTCATGGGCAGAGGAGCCTGGCCAGCTACCGTCCACAGAGTTGAAAAGAGTCAGACATGGCTGAAGCTACTTAGCATGCACGCACAATCTCAAAAAACAGCCGAAAGTATGATTTGGGGGGTAAACCTTGATGCTTCCCAAGAGTAACTTAACATTATGGTCAGACTCTGACTCAACCACCAGCATACCTCAGATCTTGTCTCTCTTTCCTCGGCTATTGAAAATGAGAATGATAGAGACTTCTTTGGTGGCCCAGGAGTTGAGAATTGGCCTTGCAATGCAGGGGACTCAGGTTCGATGCCTGGTCAGGGAACCAGGATCCCACATGCCACAGAGTAACTAAACCCGCTCACCACAATGGGAGAGTCTGCACCGCAATGAAAGGCCCCATATGAGGCTATAAAGATCCTGCGTGCCACAACTAGGACGTGACACAGCCAAGTACATGAAATAAATATATATATATTTTTAATGAGAATAATAGTTGCATGTGCCTCTGTGGAGTTAAATGGACTGAAGCCGGAGCCTGCAAAGCATGGTCAAATTCAGCCAGCTGCCTGGTTTTGTATGGCTTCAATCTCTATATATTTTTTAATGGTTGAGAAAACATTTTTAATCGACTCTTTGTGACATATGAAAATTTTATGACACAAATTTCAGTGTCCATAAATAAAGTTTTATAGGAACACAGCTACACTTATCCACTTAAATTCTGTCTACGGCAGAGGATGAGATGGTTAGATAGCATCACCGACTCAATGGACGTGAATATGAGCAAACTCTGGGAGACAGCAGAGGACAGAGGAGCCTGGCGCGCTGTGGTCCACAGGGTCGCAAAGAGTCGGAATGATTTAGCCACTGAACAACGACAACAAATTGTCTGTGGTTGTTTGAGTGGCTTCAATGACAGGATGGTGTGGTTGTGACAGAGACTCTAGGGCTGGCAAAGGCTCAGATATTTACTCTCTGGCCTTTCACAGAAAACGTTTGACTATCACTGGGCAGAAGGTGTACCACAGAAGTTCTCAAAGTTTCTTACCTGTTAGAATTGCCTGGGGAGCTTTAAAAAATGCATTGTCCATGTCACATCCCGAATGATTAAATGAGAAAGAACCTCTAGGGGTGGGCTCCAAGCATAAGATTTTTTTTTTTAATTTTCCAGGGAATTTTAATATGCAGTCAGATTTGAGAGGCAGTGGGTTAATATGCTATGTCAGGTATATGAATGTAACACGTCATATGACCTTGATCATTGTTAGCTGAACTGATGTGAAAAATCCTCTTTTTTAAAAAACTATTGATGCATTTCAATAAACAGCTATTAAACAAGCATTAGGTGCAAATATTGTATTTCCTTCTCCTCCCTCTTTCCTGCCTCTCTTCTCACCTGTGTGCAAGAATTAAGACTGGAAGAAACACAAAGATTCCTTCCAGGTTTTGAGATTCTAAACATTCACACATTCAGTGATTTATATTTTTATTTAATATTCCAGACATTTTCAGTGTATAATACCAAGTTCTATACAGTTCTCAGGGCAGGGCTATGAAGATGTGCTCTCATATTTCTAAAGAGTGAACCAATGTTCCAACAAATAGCTCCCTGTGTTAGAGTAGAGACCCTTCGAATCTTCTAAGGTTCTTGTAAGTGCATGCATGCTAAGTCATGTCCCACTCTTTGTGACCCCATGGACTGTAGCCCCCCAGGCTCCTCTGCCCATGGGATTTCTCAAGCAAGAATACTGGAGTGGGTTGCCATTTCCTACTCCAGGGATCTTCTCAACCCAGGGATCGAACCCAAGTCTCTTGCGTCTCCTGCATTGGCAGATGGTTTCTTTACCACTGGTGTCACCTGGGAAGCCCAAGGTTCTTGTAAACAGTCTTGTAAATATAACCTAACTAGCTCAGTAGTAAATTTCAGGACAAATAAATGCATGGCATGTTCAATAGGTGATGATGAAAAAGAACACCTGAAGGTGTGTAATCGAGCAGCCAGATAATTGATTGAGTAGATGCATAATATCCACATTAAAATATTTCAGAGAATACTAGAGGGAAAAAAATTCAAAGGACAATGATTTCAAGAGGGCTGTGACCTTGTTAGCAAGACAGAACCAAAGCACATTAAACAATAGAAGATTCCAGTTCCATCCTGAACAGTTTACTTTTTTGTCGCAACCAAGGAGCACCCGCTAAATCTCCCCACTAGGGAGATGGATATGGACAGGAGTGGAGATAAGGCTAGGACAGAAAGATTAAGTACATGGGTTTTGAATTCACACCAGCGGGATTCTAATTTCAGCTCCATCATTCACTTGCTACATAGCTTTGGACAGATTACCTCTCAGTGCCTCAATTTTCTCAGCTGTAAAGGGGGGATAAGAATTTCTATCTGATAAAGCTGAGCTTGGGTCATTTGTAGAGATGTGGATGGACCTAGAGACTGTCACACCGAGTGAAATAAGTTAGAAAGAGAAAAACAAATATCGTATATTAATGCATACATGTGGAATTTAGATAACAGTACAGTTGAAACTACCTCCAGGGCAGGAATAGAAACACAGACACAGAGAAGGGACCTACGGACATGGGGGGAAGGGGAGGGTGGGATGAACTGGGAGATTAGGACTAACATATATGCTGTGCTGTGCTTAGTCACTCAGTCTTGTCTGACTCTTTGTGGCCCCATAGACTGTAGCCCACCAGGCTCCTCTGTCCACGGGATTCTCTAGGCAAGAACACTGGAATGGGTGGTCTTTCCCTTCTCCAGGGGAGCCTCCCAACCCAGGGATCGAACCCAGGTCTCCCTCATTGCAGGCAGATTCTTTACCATCTGAGCCACCAGGGAAGCCCGTATATACACTACTGTGTGTAAAATAGATAGCTAGTGGGAACCTGTACTGCCCAGGAAGCTCAGCTCGGTAGTCTGTGATGACTTCGATGGATGGGATTGGGGAAGGGGGTGGCCCAGGAGGGAGGGGATATGTGCATACATACACCTGATTCATTTCGTTGTACAGGAGAAACTAAAGCAACATTGTAAAGCAACTATACTCCAATTTTTTAACAGCTGAAGCAATAATTTTTAAAGTACATATTAAACCTGGGTTGTTTCCCGCCCCCCCCATTCTTCGGCCCCAGGGCTGGAAGATGGTCTTCATAGCTCAGCTGACAGAGACGGACCCCTCTATGCTGTGAATTTGGCTCTCATCTTCTAAGTTCCTCATTTGAACACCGTCCTTCATGGCCAAGTATGAATTCCTCTAAGAAAAGAATTGCAACTATACAGACACTCCTCAAATAATATCACTGTCTTTTGCAAAAAGGCCTTGCAAAGCATGAAGTTGGTGTACACTGAAAATATATGTGCCTAACTAAGGTCTTTAAATTACCATGGATCTTCTCCATGATAAACAGATAACAGTTCTATTTCCTACTGTCCAGGTATATCTTCAGCAGCTTTCAATCCTGGAGCTGATTTTAACTCTTGAAAATGTCTATGCGTATTGATATGTTTCGTCCAAAGTCAATCTAGTTTCATTCTTATAAGGCTTTCTATGCTATGTAATCTGCACATATTTATTACTACTTTCACATACATTTCTGTTGCTTTTGTATCTAGTAGTCTCACCACCTATTTTTTTTTCATCATTTAAGTTCCTACATGACCACCCACAAGTTGCCCTATTCTGAAAAAGATCACTGTGCCTTTGCTTTCCATCTTCCAGTGTTAAGACTTTGCAATGCTTATTAGGCTAATTGACATGCATTTTCAAATGAATCAATCGCCCGTCTCTTTGTGAGTAAATCTTCCATTTCCATAAATAGCTATTCCTTTTGAACCCTATTTTTGTTACCCCTATGGGTTTACAGGTGAAAGACATTTTTCATGCTTTTTAGACACCATCATTCAAAACCCTTTTCCCTAATACGTAAGCCAAATAAGATTTACGGACAATAACGGCTCTGCTGCTGCTGCTGCTAAGTCGCTTCAGTCGTGTCCAACTCTGTGCGACCCCATAGACAGAAGCCCACCAGGCTCCCCCGTCCCTGGGATTCTCCAGGCAAGAACACTGGAGTGGGTTGCCATTTAGGTATTTTCATATTTGATGTTTTCATCTTCAATTACAAATTCTTCTTACTCTTACACGCTGGTCTTGCTGTAACTTTGTTAAGTTTTAGTTCTGTATAAAATAAAGCAAAGAGGAAAATAAAACAAACTGAAGTCATGCAAGAGAATGCAATGAGAATTCACATAGTAATAGAGACCACCTGGGCCTGAACAGAAAGACCTTCTCTCTACTAGGTGCCAGCTGCTGCCCCCTCTCAAGTCCTAATATTCATCTCTGCCATGAACACTTTACATTTCCATGTATCAGACAATTATTCTTGCGTTGATAAAATTGTATTTTGTCTCTTATTGAACAGCTCATAAAAGGTCAAAAGTGAAAAAGTGTTCTTCACTCAGTCATGTCCAACTCTTTGCGACTCCATGGACTGTAGCCCTCCAGGCTCCTCTGTCCGTGGAATTCTCCAGACAAGAATATTGGAGTGGGTTGCCATTCCTTTCTCCAGGGGATCTTCCCAATCCAACCCAGGGATTGAACCTGGGCTCCTGCATTGCAGGCAGATTCTTTACCATCAGAGCCACAATTAGGACATTATATAAATCAAGCTCACTTAAGTGATCGCTGTCAGGATATAATTCCATAAGCAACGGTGCAGTTATGCATTAATTAACATTAAGAGATGTTCATGATATGCTGCTAGTTCATAAAAGCTGGTTTCAAATCAGTGTTTAATCATATCCTTATGTGTCTATCGAAAAATTAGAAGATAAATATTAAAATTTTAAGGGTGGTTTTAGTGAGAATTTTATTTACTTCTTCACAATCTACTCTGTGTGTGTGTGTGTGTATGTATGCACGCGTGCATTTAGTCACTCAGTCGTTTCCAACTCTTTGCAACCCCATGGACTATAGCCCGCCAGGCTCCCTTGTCCATAGGGATTCTACAGGCAAGAATACTGGAGTGGGTTGCCATACCCTCCTCCAGAGGATCGTCTAATTATTTTCAGCTTAGAAATGGATTCATACGTTATCCCATTAATAGGACAACAGAGACAACCCATGTGACTGTGTACATTTTTTACATTTATATAGATAGATGGATCACCAAGAGACCCTAACCTCTGCTCTGCACATTTTATTTATTTAGTCAGTGTTGATTGATTTTTCTATAACAATAACACTCAGGGACCTTCATGCCTTATCTACATAAATCAAATAGAAAAGGGTGATGAATGTCCAAGAAATCTAGTCACGTATAATATTTGTTATCTGTTGCTGAATAACAGATTATCCCCAAACTCAGCAGCTTAAAACAGAAAACATGTATTATCTCACTGTCTCAGTGGCTCAGGCATTTGGGCACAGTTTAACAGGGTGTCTCTGGTCCAAAGTTCCTCAGAAGACTGAAGTCAAGATGCTGATTGAATGTGTGGTCCCATCTGAAGCCTCGTCTAGGGGAGCTTCTGTTTTCAAGCTCATTCAAGGGGCTGCTGTCAGGATAAAGTTTCTCAGATGCTGAATCACATGGATTTCTGCAGAACACAGCTCTCGACGTGGAAGCTGGCCTTCCTCAAAGTGAGTCAGCAAGAGAACACGAAAGGGCATGCAAGATGGAAGCCAGTTTCTGATAACTAAATCTCAGGAGTAACACCCCATCATCCTTGCCTTATGCTATTGATTAGATGCCACCACTTGGTCCAGCCACACTGTGGGGAAGAGGATCATACAGGGTGTGAATATAGGAGGTGGGGCCACTGGTACTGGTACACTGAAGGTTGTTTGCCATACTGGCCTAGACCTGTGTATCACATACTTCCTCATCGCATTGGCTCACCAGCATAATTCAGGTAACTTGCCGCTTTATTTATGCCTGTACTACAAGGCAGCCATTCACTTGGAAAAATCTCAGCAACTATTGTATCTACCAGTCTAGTAACTGAACTTAACATAGCATATTTGGCAAAACGAAAAAAATGATCTTTCAAAAGAGTTAAATCTCTTAGAGAGTAAAATGTGTCAAAAATAAAATCTTTCTCCATGTCATCTAAAAGAAGAACAACTCACAAATGTTAAAAACAAAAGGTTGGATAAAGATACATCAGGCATTACAAGGAAAACATAAGTCAGAGGTTGTAATATCAACATCATGGAAATAGTTCAAAGTAAAATATTAAATGGGACACAGGGGGCCATTTTATTTTTATAAATAAATACAAAGTATTTTTGTATTTGTATTTGTATCTCAAATTTGTATTTGAGACTACAAAGTAAAATAAAGGTATAAACTTACTGTGCACCAAATCACACTTATCAAAATGCATATCAATTTATTTTACAGAAGAGAAACAATCTTTTTACCAAAACCTGTTAAAACACAAGAAAGAAAAAACAGTTGTTTAACCACTTACATTTATGCCAATCAGTTACAACCATACAAAATAAAGCATCAATAAATGAAATTCAAGTAAAAAGCACAAAAGTTAGTTATTCATGATGAATATGATGGTTCAGCTTGGAAGTGGACTAATATATCACGTTAATAGGACAAAGGATACAATCCACGTGACCATCTTGAGAGAGGGTAGAGTTAGAGGATGTGATGAAATTCACCATCAATCCCTTTTTTTTTTAATTGTCAATAAAGTAGTTTTTCCTTAATATTATTCACAGAAGTATCTACTCCTGACAAAGTTTTCTAATAATATCAAGACTGGTACAAAGATTTCCATTATCACCATTTCTGTTTAAGATTATTCTGCATTTCTAGTTAATACAACTAAACACGAAAACAAAATATGGTAAAGGAGAAAGAAAAATGGCCAGGAATTATGGATGTTATGGTTGCTTACCTATGAAAAATATTGGAGAAAGGAGATTTATCTGAAAAAGGATTAGAACTGACATCTGGGTTAGTATTCAGCTGGTGCGCCATAGGAAGGCTGCACAAACCATTCACACCCAGGATCTGTGCTGACTGGTTGGTTCTCAGGCTCCACCAGTGATTAAGTATTTGTAATTGTGGCTGCTAGTAAGATACATCATTAAGAAGGCTAGCAATGAATCAGTAGGTAAAATCAGCAACTTTCCTTACAAACCAATTGCAATCAGTAAAAAAATATAATGATACCGTGATCTTACATATAGTAGTAACAAAAGACATAAAATGTCTAGGAATGAACTGGACAAAAAATATGCAGGAACCCTTGAATGAAAAGTATTAAGTTTTACTGAGGATCATATAAGCAGACTTGAAGACAGAGAAGTTTTATTCCTGTAGTAAGAATACCTGTTGGGGCAGGTTCTCTGCAAATTAATCTTTAAATAGTGACTCAATCCTTCTGAAAATCCAGTGGAATTTCTTTTTGGAGCTTGATAAAATTCTGGTAGAATAAACATGTAAAAATATTTTGAAAATGAAGAGTGATAAGTTGGGATTTTCCTTAGCAGATATTTGAATGTGTTATAAAGCCACAATACTTAGAATAATTTGACATTGGTGCCAACACAGACACAGCAGTGAAATCAAGTAGAAAATCCCAAAGCAGCTCAATGTATATTTTAGAATTTAGTGTATGATAAAGATGGCATTTCAAATCTGTGGGGAAAAGATAAATTATTCAATTAATAGCTGACTATTTTTGTGACCTTGGAGTTGCACATGGCTTTTTAACATGACACTATGAGAAGAAGTCATATAGGAAAATCAGAACACTTTTACCTCCAAAAAATTCTACTGACAAAAAGTAAAGAGCAAAATAAACTGGGAAGATTGTTTAACAAAGCAACATCAATATTTCTTTGTTCATCGATCTATTCCTAGATCCTGCAACCATACCTGGCACATAGTAGGCAGTTGAAAAAATGGCTACATAAAGAGGCCTTGCCTGTCAGTAAGGAAAACATGGACGCTTTTAGCAATGTTAACAATTACAAGAGGCATGAGTCAAAAGAAAGAAATATGAAAAGGCAGGAAAGCCCTTTAAACATTACTAATCTCACCAGCAATAAGATAAAGAAAAATTAACAGTTCACCCCTTTTCATCTATTACTGCCATTTTTTGTTATTCTGAACTGGCCAAATGTGGAAAGAATATTTGTCAACTGCTGACATAAATTCATAAAGTCTCTCTCATAGAAATTTGTGCAAGGTAATTAAAAATCTATATATAAAACTGCAGACTTTCTGACCTAGTAATCTCACTGTTAGGAATTTTCCCCTAAGGAAATTACTAAACAAATGTGCACAGATGTAAATACAAGGATATTCATCAAGCACTGTTACAAGAGTAAACAGCTAGAAAAACTAAAAACACGTGCTCAAAAACAGGGACTTAGTTTCATAAATTTGGGTACACTTCTTTGATGGAATATCTCCCGGCCAGGATAAGCAATGATGCAGTTATGCATTAAGTAACGTCAAGATGTTTATGATCTACTGTTAGGTTAGAAAAGTTGGTTTCGAATCAGTACTATGTAAAAATCATATCTTTACATGCCTACTGATAAAATGGAAGATAAATATTAACATTTTAATGGTGTTTTCATGGGGATTTTTTCCTTCTTCACTGTCTACTATACGGTCTAAATATTTTCAATAGATGTAATACTTCTATAACAAAAGTAGTAATTTTTTAAAACAGAAGAAAAGTGGCACTTAATATTTTGGAAAGAAATCTGATGTTTCTGTCTCCTGAGCTTACTGTTTTACTTTGAATGGCATGTTTTCACTAGACCTTTATAACCTAGAGGCATTTTCTAGATGATAGTGTCTGGTTACTGCTGCTGCTACTGCTGCTAAGTCGCTTCAGTCGTGTTCGACTCTGTGCGACCCCATAGACGGCAGCCCATCAGGCTCCCCCATCCCTGGGATTCTCCAGCCAAGAACACTGGAGTGGGTTGCCATTTCCTTCTCCAATGCAGGAAGGTGAAAAGTAAAAGTGAAGTCACTGAGTCGTGTCCAACTCTCAGCGACCCCATGGCCTGCAGCCTACCAGGCTCCTCCGTCCATGGGATTTTCCAGGCAAGAGTACTGGAGTGGGGTGCCATTGCCTTCTGTATCTGGTTACTACTCTGTGGAAACCCCTAAATTATTCTCCATCTTCTACCACTATATTCATCTACTATCTCCAACCCTTTCACTCCATTTCCCTATTTTATTTTTTAGTTTTCTTTGTAATGTTCCATGGAAAAATATTTTATTAACATATTTGCCTACTTCTTTATTATTTATGCTCCTCCATCATAGTGTAACCTCCACAGGGGCAGGGATTCGAATTGTTCATGTTCAGAGGTATTTCCCAGACTGGCATATGGTAGATGTTCAATAAATACATGTTGAATGAATGAACAAACCAACAAGCTGGTTATGGAAGAGTTGATTTATTGTGTGTGTGTGTGTGTGTGTGTGCATGCGTGCGCATGTGTGTGTGCGTGCGAATGTGTGTGTGCGTGCTCAGTCGCTCAGCTGTGTCCAACTCTTTGCAGCCCCATGGACTGTAGCCTGCCAAGCTTCTCTGTCAATGGATTTTTCCACGCAAGAATACTGGAGTAGGTTTCCATTTCCTGCTCCAGGGGATCTTCCTGACTCAGGGCTTGAACCCACATCTCCTGGGACTCCTGCACTGGCAGGCAGATTCTTTACCACTAGCGCCACCTGGGAAGCCCCGTACTTTGTATGATTAGGCAAATATTCTCTGCTTCCTGGAAACTTCCTGAATTACACCTGCTAATTTCCTCTATCAAGCATTGATGCTGATCTACCAGGCAGTGGTGTTTGGTAGACATCACTCAAGTCTAGAGGTCAGTGGAGCTGAGATGCAGTTCTTGATCTGAGCACAAATGAGCTTGTTAACATGTCAATTTTGCTGTCCTTGCTATGCAAGACTGGCTCTGCCGAAAGCTGCGAAGGGGCCAGATACCAAGCCGCTCTCCTTGTTCCACCCCTGTGCTGTTTCACCTCTTCAGCAGGGGTCATATTCTCTCCTGCGTGCCCCCATCCTCTCCCATTTGACGGACACAAAGGCTGCTTAAGTGTCTCTCGGGTGTGCCCCGCACACCTCCAGAACACTGACTTGCATCCTCGCATTTATGATCCTCATCACTTGCCTCTTGTGTGTTAGTCGTTCAGTCATGTCCAACTCTTTGTGACCCCATGGACTATAGCCCACCAGGCTCCTCTGTCCATGAACTTCTCCAGGTAAGAATACTGAAGTGGGGCTGCCATTTCCTTTTCCAAGGGATCTTCCCGAACAGGGACCTTCCCAACCAGGGATTGAACCCGGGTCTCCTGTGTTGCAGACAGATACTTTACCATCTGAGCTACTAGGGAAGCCCCAATAATTAGTTAATTCCTTCACATATCTCCCTGAATGAAAGTCATTCAGTCGTGAACTACTCTTTGCGACTCCATGGACTGTAGAGTCCATGGAATTCTCCAGGCCAGAATAGTGGAGTGGATAGCCTTTCCATTCTCCAGGGGATCTTCCCAACCCAAGGACTGAACCCCAGGTCTCCCGCATTGCAGGTGGATTCTTTACCAGCTGAGCCACAGGGAAGCCTGTGCCTCTCATAGAAACCCACTTTCAGAGCAGTATCCAAAAAATCTCACACAGACTGTCCTATGCTACCTGCTTGCTCATCAAATCAGGGCAATTTTTCTTCAGTCTGCAAAACAGGAATCTCTGGGCAGAATCATTGGCACCTAGTGACTTATAAAACTGAGATGACAAAAACAGGCTAGACAGTTATAAGACACATTTACCAGTCAGCCATGTGTGATCCCAGAATAAAGCTTTAAAAAAAAATCACAATGTTTTCCCATGAAAAATAATTTGATTAATAATAGATGTTACCACTAGTCATTCAAGTCTTTAAACGTCACGAGCCATGTGAAAGGTCTAAGAAGTTGGATACACTCCTAGCTCAGTGGACTCAAGATCTAAATGGTAAATGTGAGATATTATTATCTGAGCCTCCAGGACTGCCTTGGCACTGGGAGGAATGGTATGGCAATCTCTGATTTAATCCTCCCCTATTTTTTTTTCTTTGCAGATATTTATAACAGCTGTGGAAAGGTATTCCTAGCAGCAAGCTGGCATGCAATTTCTCAGGCTGAGAGCAAATAAATAGAAAAAAATCTAAGTGGATGAATTTGCTCAAGTTTTAGAGCTGAAAAAAAATCACAGAGGAGTTGAAGCTCAGATCTAGAGAGCATTAAATGATGTCAGGGAAGAGGTAATTATCTGAATAATCCAACCTCCAAGCCCCTTTTTCTTCAATTTTCTAAATAACATAGGCCAAATCTGATTTGCTCTCATGTATGGGGTTGCCGATCACTCCATTTGAAGACACTGCGTACAAGATTACCAAGCGTGGACTTGACTTTCCAGAATCAGATTTATCTGATTACAGAAGCCTTTGGTATTTAAACAGAAAACCTTCATTTGTAATAAATTTAGCTCTTTTCTTTTCGGGGGGAGATGAGGGGAGGGGAATTATGTACTGTGTGTTTTTCATAATTTGAAAACATATTGTAAGAATGTAATTAAAGGACTTTAGGAAAGATGGTGAAGGCACTTATGTGTCATGGGAGACAACCTGACCTGGAGGGAAAACAGGTGCATTAAGACTGGAAGACTTCACCATTCGTTTCTACATGCAACTTCAGATACTCGGGAAATAGCGATTAATGGCAAAGCTTGAAAGGGAAGACAGTCCTTGAAACATGCATTCTGGCCAGCTGAAGAGTTACTAGCAATGACAGCATCTTCCACTCAAGCCACATAGCTGGGCCAGTGACTGCATCCACCCAGCAGTGTTATGCAGTGCCCTACAGTTATCCCTGGGCCAGAAAGATCCCCTGGAGAAGGAAATGGCAACCCACTCCATATTCTTGCCTGAAGAATCCCATGGACAGAGGAGCCTGGCAGGGGGCACAAAGAGCTGGACATGACTGAAGTGACTTCACTTCACTTAGTTGCCAAGCCACTTTAATAGACACCGTCTCATCTGATTGTCATATTTTCCTTTTGAGAGGAACAGGCAGAATTTACTTCTCTGGACATAGAACCAGCTTCACACCTGACCTGTGAATATCTTCAAATAAACCAAACCAGTCAGTCATATGGGCCAGGGTAAGAGTCAAGGCTGGAAAGTCTCAGAATTTCAAAATCCTTATGGGCATATGAGTGTTGTGTGGACACACTTCCACAGCCTCCACTCCATCTACAGTTGCATCTTAAGAGTAAACAATTAGTTGCTACTCTGCTACTAACTGATCATATTGAGCAGTTTTGTGTAATTTTCTAAGCATATCACATGCATTATGTTTCATGCTCATAATAGCTCTAAAGGGCACTCAATAAATAGCCATCAAGTGAATGGCCTGACTTAAGTCAATTAAGCAGCGCTTGGTGATATGGCTTTTCCTTCACAACCCATAGCATCATGACCTTCATTTGACTCCTTCTGAAAGTATCTGGATGCTAAGAAAAGAAGGGAATATAGTAAGAGTTACATATGTGAGCTATTATTGCCTAAAGATGAGACAGTTGTGTGGCTTATTATGAATATGGTTGTCAGCAAGAAAGACATTGCCCCTGTTTTATCAAAATTTAATCTAGGGGATAAGACAGAAATTTGAAAAAGCAGGAACTCTAAGATTCTGCCATAACTGGTAAGGAAGTAGATGTATTAGGCAGTGTAACTTAAGTTAGCTGATGTAATAACCAAACCTCAAATTTCAATGGTTGGTCACAGCAAGTATTTATTTCTTACAATTATAGCTGCAGACGGGCAGCTCTCCTCCCAAGGGTGACTCAAGGATTCAGATCCTTTCTTCTGGCTTCGCTTACCCTCCAGGACCTCCCCAAAGTATTTTTTCCTAAATTCTCGCTATCCAGCTAGTCGGGGAGAGGAAAGAAACAGCCTGGAAGATAACGCACCTGACCCTTAACCAGTCCTGAATGTTAGACACACCATTGGAGCTCTCATTTCAGCTATGAGAATGAGCCGTAATGCTCCACCTGGATACGAGGGGGTGGGAAATGACGCTGCTGAATCGACAGTCACTTATCAGCCTAAGCTCTGTTCAATGGAAGGAAAAACGTCACTTGTGACTCGGGTGTGCTTCTGTCACAGGAATGTGTGAGCCTGTATAGGTAGGGGAGTCTAACCAACACCGGAGATTGGGGAAGCTTCTTTGAGGAAGTGATGTTTTATCTCATGCTGATCAGCCATGCTGAGCAGGCTGAAGTGTATCTTAAAGCAGTGAAGGCAAACTGCATTGAGCAATGCGATCCGCTATAAATTTCAGAAACATCACTCTGACTCTATCATAGACATTGGACTCACAGAGAATAGGGCTCTTGGAAGAGGATGCCATGACTCAGATAAGAAATGATGAAGATCTAAACTAAAGATGTAGTAACTGTGCTGAAGAAAATGAGAGAAAGTACTTGAGTCCACTGGACCGAGTGATAAATTGGACAGAGATAGGGAAGGGAAGCCAGCAACAGTGGTCCAGGGTCGAGGGAATGCAATGCAATTAAAAAGAAATGAAGGAAGATGGTGCTTGTGGGGAAGAGGATGTTTATTTCTATTTTGGATGATGCTAAATTTGAAGCAAAATACTTCATGAAGGAGATGCAGGTTTGATCCCTGGGTCAGTAAGATCCCAAGGAGGAAAAAAGGGCAACCCACTCCAGTGTTCTTGCCTGGAAAATTCCATGGACAGAGGGGCCTGGCGGTCTACAGTCCACAGAGGTTGCCTGTAGAGCTGGACATGATGGAGACTGAGCAGGCACTCACTGGGCATCCAGGTGCAGAAAAAAAAAAATTAGGTCTGAAATTTCAGGATTGAAATCTGGGATGGAAATCATCAGCTTCTGTCACTCTGACTTGGAAGTCATCCGCTGACTTGGAAGTCTTGAGGGAACCTTGGAAGATTCACGTGACCACCAAGGCTACCCTACTTGAACTTCATCTCATGGGTAAGGAGCCCTTCTCATTGGATTTTCAGCTTCCTCTCACCTAGGAGACCTCATTGCTGTTTTCCCTGCCATCCTGGCATCCTGTCTTCCTCGGCTCTCTCCTTGCTCAGCCACCATCTTGGTGATGGCCTCCATGCCTTAAACAAGCTCTGTTCTCCCTCAGAGTCCTGTTCCTCCTCTTCTCATTTTTATTGTTTGAAGCATAAGCTCTCTATGGCCTCTGCAGACTGTTGATGGCTGCTGTGCATTTCTCCACTACAGAAGTACTCCCTGACTCCAGCCAAGTCCTCCCCGCCCCATGCTGGGGTTGACGGTGACATTTCTGAGCACCAAGTCCTGCCACTCTGCCCCGGGTTCAGAAAGCACAGCAACTCCTCGACCAAGCAGAAATGAAGAGCTGCCTTTGCCCCAGCCTGGGGTTGTTCTGTCTCACATACCCACATTTGCATGAGTCCTCGGCTTGTTTCCACTCTGCCAGTTTTGCTTGCGTGTCTGGCACTAGGGGTGGCTCCCAGGGCATTTTGCAGCCCTCTTCTTTTACCCAGAAGGAAAGCAGACCACTCTGACCCCAATTTACTGGTGAATGCCAACTGACAGGTGGCTGGGGTGAAGGGAGGGGGATGATCCTGCAGGGCACTCCCAGCAGGCAGAGGATCGGGGTACCAGACTGGCACCCACAGTCGCAGCTTAAAACCGTCAACGACAGCCAGACTCCTGGATGCCGAACTCTCCTGTCATTCCCCCGCAATCTTGGAATCTTCTCAGAGTGGTTTGAATACTAATGCAAAGAGAGGTTCTCAGAAGCCACACTCATTCTAGGAATCAGAGGGCTAAAACAGTGTCTCATACTTTTCTAAATCCATGCAATGTACAGATTCACCCCCCAAACCAATCTTAATCTCCCCAGAGATGGAGGAGAGAGCGATTGCTAGACATGTACCAGAAACAATACTCTGCATCTTGATACCTCCCAGCTTCTCCACTGTTATTTCTAATATATTGGGGTGTAGGGTCTTACTGCTTGTGCAGCTGCTTGTGCAGCTTTCTAAGGACTCCTCTTGCAGGGGTAGCATGCTCTCTCCAACATCACAGAGGCCAGATGAATTTTCATGGTAGGACACATTAGCATCCGAGTCACTTGATGCTAAGCTTTCAGTTCAGTTTAGTCGCTCAGTCGTGTCCGACTCTTTGCGACCCCATGAATCGCAGCACGCCAGGCCTCCCTGTCCATCACCAACTCCCGGAGTTCACTCAGATTCACGTCCATCGAGTCAGTGATGAGTAAACCTCTCCCTCTAGATGCCACTCTCAGAAATTCACCTTCTCCTCTCCTGAGATAGGAAGATCCCTCCCCTCTCTGCCTCCAAGACTGCTCAACATCTACATAACACCCTCATAACCTTTCTCTTTCCCAGTCACACCCAGCAGCTTCCCCTTGAACTCCATGTATCCAGATCTGCCCATGGCCTTTGGGCAACTTTGTAACCAAATGGCAACAGCTTATTTGCTCTAAGACACCTTCTGGATATTTCTTGCTAGTCTCTCCACCTTTTCCCATCCTGCCCTTTGCCTTAGGAGGCTGAATCTTAAGGACTGAGTTATGGGGCTCTGTGGCCTGACTGCAATGGGAGTTTGGCCAGTGGCAGCTCCCAGCAGGAGACAGAGGCTGGGAAGAAAGTGAGGACGGAGTTCGTATGGCCCAGTCCCATCCCTGCCAGGCAGGCGTGGTGGCTGCCTCCCTCTCCTCTGGGTCGTCGTTCCTGTTGGGGGCCCTCTCCTTGTAGCTGCCCTCTCTGGGGTCTCCATAGCAGCCCCTCCCCTCCCTTCAAGCCTGGGGAGGCAGTGACTCCACGCTATTACCAGCCCCGGAATACTGCAATGCCCCTCCCTGGCTTCCCCAAACCTTTGTAAAGATTTCCTTGATGAAACTCCCCACAAATACCAAGTTTAACTCTACCCTCTATTTCCTGCCAGAACTCTGACTGATGTAGGAGACTCTCACTACACCATGACGAAAGATTTTTGTTAATTTATTTCAACTTCATTGAACAGCTATTGACTGAGTGCCTACTGGGTTTCAGGTCCCGTTCTTCTCAAAGCTGCTGCTGCTGCTAAGTTGCTTCAATCGTGTCCAAGTCTGTGCAACCCCATAGACGGCAGCCCACCAGGCTGCCCGGTCCCTGGGATTCTCCAGGCAAGAACACTGGAGTGGGTTGCCATTTCCTTCTCCAATCTTCTCAATGGTCTTATGGCAATGAACAAAACAGAAAAAGTCCCTGCCTGCATAGAGATTATGTTCTAATGAGGGAAAACTAACAATTTAAAAAATAAGTATGCAAACTACGTGACACGGCAACAAGTGGTAAGTACAACGAAGAAAAGAAATACCAGGCAAATGGAACAGGCCTGACGGTGGTTGGGAGGCACGCATTACCGTTTTATGAGTAAACAAAGACAGTCTCCAGGAAAATAGACTTGGGTGTGAGTGTAATGAGGACACAAAGAAGCGTGGTACAGGAGTGCCCTACATTAGAAACTGCAGGTCACAAGCTTTCCAAGGTGCAAACGTGTGTGCTAGCTGTTGCACTGCACTACTGTACTTTTTAGGGTGAAAGTGAAAGTGAAGTCACTCAGTCGTATCTGACTCTTTGCGATCCCGTGGACTGTAGCCTATCAGGCTCCTCCATCCATGGGATTTTCCAGGCAAGAGTGCTGAAGTGGATTGCCATTTCCTTCTCCAGGGGATCTTCCCAACCTAGGAATCAAACCCAGGTCTCCCGCACTGCAGGCAGACACTTTACTGTCTGAGCCGCCAGGGAAGCCCTTAGACTTTTTAGGGTACTGAACTGTAAGTTTAAAAAATGTTTTATTTTTTTATGTGTTTGATTTTATGTACTTTTTGTCTGAAAAGTATTGTAAATCTATTACAGTACAGTACTATATAGCCAGTTATGTTAGTTGGGTATGTAAGCTACCTTTGTTGGACTCATGAACAAACTGGATGTACAAACGCACTTTCAGGATGGAACTCATTGGTGTGTAGGGCACTTAACTATACGTGGAATGGTGCCTGGAAAGAGTTTACATCCAGATTGCTGGTAATGAGCCAAACAATAATACATTAGCTGGGTTATTAATTGGTTGACAAAATATCTGGAAAATTCTGCCTAATTAATTGATCGGTACCTAGAAGGGATTTCAAACGACTGCCATAAGATTATGTTTTCACTGAAGCATTCAAATTTCTTGTCAGTGACCAGACGGCATGCCTGTGAAGGTAGCCACCATGTACTCCTTATAAAGAGCCATATTTAATACATAGGTTAGAGGATAGTAGGTGTTCAATAAAAAATTAAGTGAATGAATATATAGGTTTTGCAGATAACATGAATCCAAGAAAGATAATGATTTTGATGGATGAGAAAATTAGGAATTAGCAGTGTAAAATGATTATTCTTTATAAGAATAAATGCAAAGCTATGGAGGTGGGTCCAAAACACCAACAAGGCATCCTAAAAGCATACTGGATGAAGAAATTGAAGAGTTTCCCTTAACTGTGGACTCAAGAATCAGCAGCAAGCTGATGAATTTGCATGGGAATCTATGCAGACTTGGGCTGTGGTAATGGAGATACGACATCTGAAGAAGATGCTAGTCCCACTCAGGAGTGTACCAGTCAGACCATAGGTGGAAAATCACATTCATCTCTGGGTACCAGCTTTAAAGAACAAAACACCAACTAGAGTCATTTTAGAAGATGTCAAAGTGACCAAAAGTGCTCCAGAAAGATCAGGTAAATAACCCAGGGAGCTGCAAACTTAGGCCAGGTATGGCGGTGAATAAAGGCAGACTCCAGTCCTCTGTTGTCGTGACAAAGGAGAATCAGACTCTGAGGTCTCTCCCAGGAGAGGAAAACCTAAGACTCATAGATGGAATCTATATTCTATCAACAAAAAATTCATTGAACATCCTACCTCCAGGCAGGCAGTATCTTCCTGTACTGTGCTGAGCCAGCAGACAGTCTCTGCCTTCAAGAAACTTATAATCTAGAGAGGAAACTGACATGAAATAAACAATCCCAATATATATGTATATAAAGAGTTGTGAAGGATGAGAAGACAGTGTGATCAGAATTCTGGGAGGTTTTAGGGAAATATTTATTTTGATTTAATTTTTGTTTTGTATAATTTTGTTTGATTTAAGAGTTCAAAGGAACTGAAAAACAATATTGTTGAAGCCTAGTGAGTAATTGGCAGAATAGTTGAATAATGGGATGCCAATTAAGTGTTGGAGCAGATGAGGGAAAAGATACTCAGTAATGGGTTAAACCAGGGTGGTGGCAATGCAAATAGAGAAAAACTCTTCTATTTAAGATATACTTTGGAGCAGAAATCTAAGTGGCTTTAGCATATATTGGACAAATAAGTCATAGCTTCACCAATTCACACTCTGATATTTTGTCATTATCTGGAGAAAACCTGATACAAAATGTTTTACAGTTAGTATCTGTAAAGAAAATGCTCACTGAGTCAATGAAACAAATCTGAAGGGAAGGAATCTGGAAGGGAACATTTAACCTACTTCAGAGAATAAATATTTTTAAGGCCTTAGGCAAATGCCATCACTTAAGCAGACTCGCAGGATCTCTATAATTTGAAATAAATGTCTGAAGTTCAAGCTTCTCACAGATCCAAATGAGTCTTTACCCCACAATCACTTATTCATTCAAAAATCTTTCTTTAACATTTAAAATATGCAAGGAGCTGTGTGGGTTGCAAAGATGAATCAGGAAAAAAGCTGGAACAAAAGTAACAGGAACACAGAATGCGTCCTAACTTAGGGCCTCTATGATAAGTACAAACCACATGATCCAGGCAAAGAGTGAAAGTCTTATTTGTGCTGTGCTTTGAAAGATGGCAAGGGTGGGGCATTCAGAAAAGATAAGCAGGCATTCTAGAACCATCAACAGTGTGAGCTCAAAGTAGCAAGAACATCAGGAACACAGGCTGGCCCAGTAGGAACATTAATGTGTGCAGTAATAACTAGAAAACATCAGCAAAACATTGAGTTGATGAAAACATGACAAGTAAAAAAGTAATAAGTTTCTCCCCAAACATACCTGATGCATCATAGATCCATCCAGTCATATAAAGGGATGGTATCTTAACGTGCAAACTCTTCAATCCCATTGGTTTTCATCATGGCCTTGCTATGGCGTGGACATCTGAGCTAGGACCTAGGACTCCAGTGATCTTAATATCCGGGTTTCTGATCATTAGACCCTATTTCCACTTTAATTTCCTTTCCAACTTGGAGTGGTATTGTCTCTTTGTAATTAAGCTTTGAGGCCATCAGATACTCCACCGATTTTCCTTGAAATGGCTCCCTTGATAGGGCTCCAAGATCCCAAGTAAGCCCATGGGCATTTAGTTGGGGCACAGTCATTGAGGTACTCCTGAGTTTCCTCAGGTTTTTTCCTATCAGTCCCAATCTAGGCTGCATGCTTCCAAGGTGTGGCTGAGTAGAGCTGGCTCCGGGGATTTTATGCCCAAATGGAGACAAGGAAATGTGGGATCAATGGTTACACACAGAGAAAATTAGCAGAAGACATTGCTTCTCCTGCCTAAAGAGCTGATCCATATCCTTTCGTCCAGAAATCCCCAGATAATTTTTTTTGAAAGACATTCTCTCATAATATGACTTCTTTCCTTTAAAAACCATGATTTTTTTTGGCCAAATGTTAGTGTCTATTTCTTCTGAGCAATTTACTACTTTCAAAAATGACTCTTCAGGATCAAGAGCTTGCTGTTGTTCAGTTGCTCAGTCGTATCTGACCGTGACCTCACGCACTGCAGCACACCAGGCTTCTCTGTCCATCACCATCTCCCACAGTTTGCTCAAACTCATGGCCACTGAGCCGATGATGCCATCCAACCATCTCCTCTTCTGTCGTCCCTTTCTCCTCCTGCTCTCAATCTTTCCCAGCATCCGGGTCTTTTCCAATGAGTTGACTCTTCACATCAGGTGGCCAAGGTATTGGAGCTTCAGCTTTAGCATCAGTCCTTCCAATGAATATTCAGGGTTGATTTCTTTAAGATTGACTGGTTTGATCTCTTTGCAGTCCAAGGGACTCTCAAGAGTCTTCTCCAACACCACAGCTCAAAAGCATCAGTTCTTCAGTGCTCAATCCTCCTTATGGTCCCACTCTTTCATGACTACCGAAAAAAAAAAAAAATACCTTTGACTATACAGACCTTTGTCAGCAAAGTAAGTAGGACTAAACCTGCACAGGACAAAATCTGTGACCTTAACCTCATTATGGCTCTGTCCTAACCTGAACTTTCTGGCCTTAATAATGAGGTAATAAGACTCAAGAGCCTCAAATAACATACAGCACTCAGCTGTCTCCGGCAGCCTCATCGTTATGCCCAAGATGTCACCATTTGTCTGGTCCTAGGGAGCTCAGTGCCTGCATTTCCCTGGAGGGCCACCTAGGGAGTTTCCCACATTGAAGGATGGTTTATTTAACTTATCACAGCAAGTGCTAGTGAAAGATGGTGAGGTTCACAGAGTAACGACCACCTGTCATCTCTTATTAGCCAGATATTCCACGCTGGAGATTTGTTATATTAAGAGGTACTGAAATTACTTACATCAGATAACTGAATTATAATTAAATGTTATGTAGATCGTTAAAACACCGTTGTTTCTGTAATAGGGAAACATAAATAATGGCTTCAAAACAGGCTGATTACAAAATTAGGTTATTTCTAGACGCTGTCAGTTTGTCATGAAGTGGAGGCCTTGCCAGACCTGTCTGACCTCACAGCTCATCCTCCACCCGTGCTCTGCTAACAGCCCCAGCCCAGGCACTGGAGAGAGCCTCGCAGGCTTCACAGGCTCGTGGGGTAGAGATCTCAGAGCAGAGATCTTCTGTTAATCCCTGGGGCACCATGGAGCCCAAAGAGAACCCACATAAGAACGGACTCCTCACCCATAAAACCTCTAGCTCCTCCAAGGGACTTTACTGCAGGGGGAAAGAAACTCACAAAAAGCTCAGGGATGGTAAAAATCACCATCCTAAAGTGTTTCTCCATTTCAGGGTCAGTTCAAAATCTCCCAGGGAAAATCTGAGCATGGGGAGTGAAGTCTTCATCATACTCAAGTTTAGCCTTCTCTCTGTTCCCTTTTCCAGGGTGATCTCTTCCCAGAAGAGCCCAGCTCACCACAGGACCCCCTCCCCTGAGTTCCTGGAGCATGTGGTGTTCACACCACTCATTACCCCTTTGTAGACCTCTCTAGAACCACCATGCAGTCCAGTCCTTTTGTCTGTCTCTTCCACTAATATTTACCTTTCACATGTCAACCATTTCTACTCTGTGTAAAAGCATAAGTCATGCCAGAGAAAGACAGATATCACAGGGTATTACTTATATGTGGAATCAAGAAAAAGGATACAAATGAACTCATTTACAATATAGTCACAGATGTAGAAAACAAACTTATGGTTACCAAGTAAGAGGAGGGAAGGTATAAATTAGAAGATAGGGACTGACATATATATGTAAAATACATAACTCATAAGGACCTACTGAATAGCACAGAGAACTGTATTCGATACCCTGTAATGACCAGTACGGAGAAAGGATCTTACAAAGAGTAGGTATGTATAGGTATAACTGATTCACTTTGCTCAACACCTGAAACTAATACAACGTTGTGAATCAACTACACTCCAATAAAAATTTTAAAAATAAATTCTGGAGGGGGGGGAAAGGCATAAATCATGGGAGATCAGGACCTTGTTTTTTGCCCTTCTGGTTCACCCATAGAACCTATGAAGAAATGAAATTTGTATTTTGAGGCAGGACAAGAACAATTAAGCATATAGGGACGGAGTTTCTGTTTAGGAAGGTGAAAAATTCGGGAGACGGATGATAGTGAGAGTCACACAGCAATGTGCCGCTGATCTGTGTGGTTAGCTATGGTTCAAATAGTCTTTTATATTATGTGACTTTTACCACAGTGAAAAATATTTTAAAAATAAAGTTTTTTAATTAAAACTTTAAAATAAAATTCTCTCTCTGTTTGTTTGGGCCTCCTCCTTCCCTGCTATGCAGAGCACATTTACATCATACACTAACCAGAGCTCCTCAAAGATGGGGATGCCTGATCCACCGTAAAGATTTTTTTTTTTCTTTCTTCTGACCCCAACAATGTGACTTCGTAAGAGAATAGTGTTCTTCCCCAGCTCTGTACAAGGTCATGGTGACTCACTGTTCACTTTGTACATGCTTACCCGTGGTCCTTGGGAACTCTATGTTAAGTATCAGCATGTCATTTTTATGCACGATCCTCTGTCTCAAAAATGCATATGACTGTGCCTTCAACTTCTAACAGGTGGAAGAGTCCTCAGAGCTTCTGAGAGTTTGTTTCTTGGGTTATAATTCTCGCTTTGGCTTGAATAAATTGTCTTTTCTTTTCTTCTTAACTCGATTGCTTAATTGAATTTTCATCAAAAGGACCTGTCATACAATAAAGTAGGTATACAAAAAAAAAAAATCACCTGCTGTTTGGTTAGAAAAAGGTGGTATTGGAAAAAAATCACAAAATCAAGAGAAACTTTATGTAGCAAATACATAATAATTCTGTGTGAACACATACATAAAGTTCAGTACAATTCAATACGAGGCAATACTGAAAGCATGAATCAAAGAAAATTATAGGGACCTCCTTGGTGGTCCAGAAGTTCAATCTCTGGTCAGGGTGCTAAGATCCCACCTGCCTCATGACCAAAAAAAAGTAACATAAAACGGAAGCAATATTGTAACAGATTCAATAAAGACTAAAAATGTTTCACATTAGAAAAACAAGTTTAGCCTACTTTTAATTACTTTAAGGAAAATTATTATGTCCTCAGGACCTAAAGAACTCAGATTCAGTTAAACTGTGAATGCAAAACTCACATGAATACCTAAGGTATTCAACTTAATACATGTCTGTAATAAGTTGTAATAGAAACAAAAGTGGGAGCTTGTAAATGCTTTCAAGTTCAGAAAAGAAATCTTGTTTGCAGCAATACTGACTTGGTTCCCACTTAGGCATCACTTATCCGTTACTTTGGTTACCTGGCAAACATACCCAAGTGGTCAGAGCATCAGTGACTATACATATGTTTGGGGATTCTGTCCCTTGTCTACATTTGCTATATGGATTATTTCTCCCCTCAACCGCACTCATCATTAAACACAGCAGCCTGATCTGCAGCCTGAACCCTCAGCTCCTCGTAATTCCTCCTGTGTAAACCTGCTGGATCGTGTAGTACAGCAAAAGAGACAGGCTTTTATTCTAGGCAGCACAGGGCCAAATTCTACCCCTTTGCTATCAACGATGACAAGGGTAGATTAAGAAGTGTCTATGGCCTATTTTTGAAGTGTGAATAATAATATATCCTCACAGTGATGCTGAAGCTGAAGCTCCAATACTTTGGCCACCTAATGTAAACAGCTGACTTATTAGAAAAGACCCTGATGCTAGGAAAGACTGAGGGCAAGAGGAGAAAGGGGGAGACAGAGGATGAGATGGTTGGATGGCATCACCGACTTAGTGGACATGAGTTTGAGCAAACTCCAGGAGACAGTGAAGGACAGGGAAGCCTGGCATGCTGCAGTCCATGGGGTCACAAAGAGTCAGACATGACTTAATGACTGAACAACAACAACCACAGTGATTTTTGGCAGGTCCAACAGGTATTCAATATAAGTTATTTCCCCTCAGTCACTCTGGCCAGACTCTCTGCTGGGAGCTGGACTCTATGTCCATCGCCTCCACCACTAGCTGGACTCTTACTCTAAGTCACTAACTGTAGGAAACAAGATCCTCCATTATTCTGCCTGCAAATGCCACCCTGCCTGCAAACACCTGCTGGCATTCTCTGCCTGCCAGATTGGATCCACTTCAGTCTTGGATCGGAGCCCAGATACAGGTCAAAGTCACCACATGACTTTGAGGAAGTGTAACTTGGAGTCCCAGCCAATACCACCCTATCCCTGCCCATGGCCGTCTTCACTTCCTCTGTCTCCAGCCTGTGCTCAAGTCCCAGAGTGAAATATCTACTTTAAAGGATGACACTGTCTGCTGGCCCCTGGGAAGTGCAAACTGAGGCCCGCAAAAGTCAATATGATTCCCACTTGCATCATCTGACCTAAAGTCTAAAAGCGCTTTATAATGTTCTTTTGTTATATTGTAAAGCCCTATCAGAAAAAATTAGATACAAATATTATGTAAAGAGAGGAAACATTTATATAAGGATTATATCCAGATCCTGTCTGATTAGGAGAGGTTAAAAAAGCAGTGGTTAAATGCAGAAATTCATAAGCCCAGTAGTCCAGGTTTGAAACCTGAATTCATTGTGTCACCTGGGATAATTTATTTAATCCCTCTATTCCTCAGTCTCTTTATCTGTAAAATGAGGATATGAATAGAAACTAGCTCATAGAAGGCAATGGCACCTCACTCCAGTACTCTTGCCTGGAAAATCCCATGGACGGAGGAGCCTGGTGGGCTGCAGTCCATGGGGTCGCTAGGAGTCGGACACAACTGACCGACTTCACTTTCACTTTTCACTTTCATGCATTGGAGAAGGAAATGGCAACCCACTCTAGTGTTCTTGCCTGGAGAATCCCAGGGATGGGGAAGCCTGGTGGGCTGCCATCTCTGAGGCTGCACAGAGTTGGACACGACTGAAGCGACTTAGCAGCAGCAGCAGCATAACAATTTTGAGTATTAAATCAACGAATGAATTTTTTATGGCGTATACAAGAGACTTACTTTATTTTTCTTAACTTTTTCTTTTAGATTGGAGTATAGCTGATTAACAATGTTGTGACAGTTTCAGGTGAACAGTGACAGGACTCAGCCTTAGATACACGTGTTCATTCTCCCATAAACTCCCCTCCTACCCAGGCAGACAGGTAACAAAGAGCAGAGCTCCCTGTGGCATACAGTAGGTCCTTGCTAGTTATCCATTTTAAATATAGCAGTGTGTTCATGCTGATCCAAACTCCCTACCTATCCCTTCTCCCTCTAGGCCTGTGAGTCTGTTTCCTAAACTAATGCATTCAGGGGACCCAAACGACGTGCCCACCATGCGGTGAGTGGCAGGGTCCGGGTGATCCTGATGGTGGAGACTACTGTCAGCTGATGCACTTTGCCGGATATAGACGGGAAATTCATTCCAGTTTCAAAATGTGCATTATAAACAATTCTCAGATGTGGGGTACTGTCATGAGTTCAATTGTTCAATTACAACTGAGGTTGTTACACAACCCTCACCATTTGTTGGAGTCCTAACCCCCAGCACCTCAGAATGTGAATGTGCTTGGAAATAGGGTCATCGCAGATGTAAGTAGTTAAGGTAAGGTCACACTGGGCCCCTAATCCAATACGACTTTTTATGATGAAGCGATATCATTATGGAAAGGGGAAATTTGGATACAGCCACACACATAGGGTCTGGTCACTAAAATGAGAAGGTCTTGCTTTGGGAACCACCACACTATGCACCATACTGGCGTCCCAGAGACACACCCCCTGGAAGCATCCCCACTAATACAACAGGGAAACACACACGTCGTGCAGACATCAAAGTAGAGGGCAGAGTGATGCACCTAAAAACCGGCCAGTCCAGAGATTTCAAACGACCTCCACAGCTAGGAGAGAGGCACGGAAGAGTCCTCAATAGGGACCAACCCTGCCAACGCCTTAATTTTGGACTTCCAGCCTCCAGACCTGGGAGACAGTACATGTCTGTGGTTGAAGTCATCAATTTACGGTACTCTGTTACAGCAGTCCTGTGACAAATACAGACAAATTACAAGGACAGGTCCAGGTATCAATTTTAGTTGAGGTCAGTCAAGCAAGAGCAGACACCTGCGTGCACACTCATTCAATGTGTGATCAATGTGCATTGAGTGGCTGGACGATTTGCGTGATGCAGTCAGGAGATCTCTCCTTTAGGCCAATAATTCACTCCAGCACTGGCTGAAAAGCGTTAAACTCCTGCGTAATTCTTAAGCCAAGAAACCCAAGCTCAAGGATCCTGCCTGCCTCCTTTCGTGCTGTCTCTAGTTTTAGCCCATCCTTCTCTGAACGTCCCTTCCCCAAAGGACCTGTACCGTCCACAGTCACTCCCACATACGTGTGAAATGCCCTCCCTTTTGTTCCTCCAACTCTCTGTGCAGAAGATGCTTTGCAGCAACCATCCCATTGGTTTCACAAATGCTGTTTGGAAATCCAAGCAGAGCCACTGCTTTCTCAGATGCTTGGGAACTTGGTACTCCAAGTGATTCCTTTTTTTTTTTTTAATCCCAATTTCAGGATCACTCTGCTTGGCTCTACAGAGTGGGGCAAGAAGGATGAGTGGAGACAATCTTCCCTCCCCCAAACTCAAGAGAAACAAGCAGCTTTCCCTGGAAGGCACCAGCACCACAACAAACAAATAATAAATATTCTTTCACTAAAATGATAAGTCTCACTTCAGTAAGCAACACATTATACACCATACTGGTATAATAAAGCGCACATCCCCTCGAATCATTCCCACTAATACAATGCATTCAGTGCTCATATGATTACACTTTTACAGCCTGTTAGCAAAAACACATACAATTGCAAAGTGCTGCTAATGCAATGTGACAGAATACTGTTATTACAAGAAGAAGTTGTCAGCACCAAGCAATTGATTTTCCTTCATCTCCTTCCTGCTTCTGCCCATGCTCCCCTCCTCTCCTGGAGATGTTTATTATGTACTCGAGGTGCAGTCCTTTCTCTGAATCAATTCCCGTAGAGTACAGGGGAAGAATACAGAGACAGGAAAAGTTATCACTCTCCTAGGTGTTCTAAGGGAGAGAAAAACTTACTTACGGGATATTTTCTTCTCCACGTCTTTATTAAAGCTTGGGCAACTCTGGCTCCTTTCCTCCAGCTGAATGACTTTGCCCTTTTGTTCTGTTATCCGGTGCCTAAATGTTGCCCCTTGCTCTTTCCTGCCCCTGTTTTCATAAAGTAAAAACAAAAGTGGCTTTTAAGGATGAAGGCTCCTATGTTCCTGCTGATTGACTTCCATGCATTTCGAAGAGCAACGGTGGGACAAAAGAAGGAAACCTGGAGACCAAGAAGAGCAACGATTTGCTTATTGCTTGTCCACAGTTTCTTTACGAATGCCTGCTTCCCTTCACAACAGCATGTTAAACAATGATAGCAACACAATCTCGAATGATAGAATAGTACAACTAGATGGGAAATGGTCCCACCCCTTGTCATGATTTTACAGACAGGAAATTCAAGGCCCAGCAGTTAAGGAACTGATCTGAGTTCTCACCACTAGTTAGTATTAGAGCTGAATCTAGAAACCATTTTTGTTTGTTTGTTTTTTGCTTCTCTACCATACTATGTCATTAAATGTAACACACATCTACTTGTTACTGAATTACCTTAAGGCCGTTAACACCTCATTTTTCTGTTTCTTGGTTACTGTGAAATAGAAGAGTTCCACTTGTCAATGTTGGTTCCAGGGAGAAGAGATAAATCTATGAAAATCATGTGATGGACTCCTGAAAGATCAAGGTCTCAGAGAAAACATTAAATTATCCTGGCTTTATAGATTCCATCTGGGGATGAGGCACCTTCCCGAAATACACAGAAGTGCTGTTTCTCCCCTGCCCTATGTCAGGGTGTTTCCCACATCTTCCTTTCCCACCTCTCCTCATTAAATGGATGCACCCTTTTGTTGGTACCGAACATAAATGCTGATGTCTCCTTTCTCACTCAGTGGGATCTCATTATAACATCTGAATATCTGAGAGTCACATAAACCAACGGTCATATCAAGGTTCCCAAGCATCCTGCTGATTCAGATTAGGTTAAAACCTTGGCCAGTAGGGTTTTGACTCACTGGGGTAATTGGATCTGTGGTTTTGGTTGCACTTACATTTTTGCAAACTGACAACAGAGTTTGGCATCTTTGCTCTTGAAGAGGACTTAGGTACCCCCATGAGTGAATAGAGGGTGTAGGTGCTGGTGGTGTTAACCTGATTCTGGTTTGGACTTATGATGCCAACCAGCGAAGATTTCTGGCTGGCCAGCATTTAGTTGGGGCCAAAGGTTACCTGCACTGAGTAGGGATTTGCAGCTACAGGCGTCGGTTCTAGAAGAGCCACTCTCTCTCTTGGCTACACATCCTTGAGCTGCCCATGGCAAGAAACAGCAGCAGGAAGAAAGCAAGCAGACCTCACATAACTTAGTGCAGCAGCCCTCTGGTTGTCCTGGCCCGTTGTGACAGAAGTGGCCTGAGCCAAGTCCATAGGGTATGGAGAAACTCACTTTGCACTATACCCATCTTGTCTTTATTACCCTCTTTCCCCCAGTTAACCTTATTTTCTGGGGCCCCTTCCTACAAACCCACAGCAGCCTGTCTCCAACAACTGTGCAAATGCCATTTCCCACATCTTCACCTGCCCACACGTCTACTAACCAGGCTAAGCCCTTAGGTGGGAACCACCACTGGTGACCTTAACAATGGTGATTTCCTACAGTTCAACTTAATACTAATGGGTAGCAATTAAGACACTATGCGGTTTCTCTTTGTTTTTTAACAAAAAACTTCTTGGGACATGAAAGTCTCTCCTAGTGTAAATTCTAGACCTGGCTGACACGTGTCTGGGGCAGTGGTGCTATGACGCTCCCAGAAAGGCCACTGGATCTAGGACACATTCCAATCCTGCAACAAAGGGAAAAGGACCAGGGAGGCTATTCTTCCTCCAAATTCCAATTCAGTTAAACTCATTATATTCACCGAATATCTAAAAATGGCAGACGCCATACTGAGTGCGTGAGAAAAGGAAAGATGGGGTGTCCAGAAATCCTTAATTTGGATAGGAAGGCAAACTCCTAAGTGCCAAGAGGTATAAGAGAACCGCTGAAAAATGTGTCCAGAGCTGTGGTAGAAGGGGGTGAACTTCTACGTGGAGGATCCAGTCAAGGCAACATGGAGCAGAAGCAGCAGCCCTGATGGTTCTAAGAGTCTCAGGAGGTGGAACTCCGAGGCCAGGGCGTCAGACAGGAAACAATCAGTGTGAATAACCAAGCGGGCCTCCCTCCTTCTAGGAGCTAGTTATGCTGAGAGTGGTGATGACACCTCCGGTGGAAGCCATCATCTCCTGCTGGTAGGATGAGGAATCCAGGCCAGCCAAAGAGCTGGGGATGATCCCTGGCAGACGTTTGCCTGTATATCCCTGTGCTCATTTATCCAGCGCTTTAACTAGCCAGCTCTCATCTCTGTGCTGCATGCTAAATCGCCTCAGTAATGTCCAACTCTTGGCAACCCCATGGACTGTAGCCCGCTAGGCTCCTCTGTCCATGGGATTCTCCAGGCAAGAATACTGAGTGGGTTGCCATTCCCTTCTCCAGGGGATCTTCCTGATCCAGGGATGCAACCCGTGTCTCTTAAGTCTCCTCCATTGGCAGGTAGGTTCTTAACCACTAACGCCACCTGGGAAGCCATGATGTTCTCCAGAACAGGAGATTAAATGACAAATGAAATTTTGGATAATAACAAGAGGCTGAGGCAAAGTTGCTTATTTTAATATTTGCCTCTTCAGATAGGCCAGAACATGACAGTAATGAAACTAAAAAGATTTACCTTTAAAAAAAAAAAAAACAGATAAAAATCAGGACATGACTGAAGCATCAGCTCTTTATGAGATAATCGGTAATGACCTTTGATGAAGAAGTCACATCGCGATCTTGCTAACTCAACAGTTTCCCACTGAAGCAGTGGGAGATTTGCAGCAGTTTATTCCAGAAGCAGGGAGAAATCTAAGCAAATGTGCTAGCCCAGACAAGAAAACTGCTCATTTAAGAGTTGGTACAAGACTGAAGAAGTGTGTATTTTTTAACTGCTAGGAATAAGGGAGGTCAGTTAAATAATGCTGTTCTTGGATAACGTGACAGGGCATCACTAGTGCCCTGCCCCTCTTTCCAGGGGTCCCATGGCGTTCCAAAGCCCTCTGATGGCTCCCCATTGTCTCTCTGCCTGAGGGGTTTTCCAGTCATACTTTCCCATAGGCTGGAAGTACCAAGGTATTAATATCTCAGGACTAATTCTCAATCAGGGGCAGAGTTTAGTAAAAAGTAATCCAGATTCAGGGCTTCCCAGGTGGCGCTAGTGATAAAGATCCCACCTATCAATGCAGGAGACATAAGAGACAGTTTCGATCCCTGGGTCGGGAAGCTTCCCCTGGAGGAGGAAATGGCAACTCACTCCAGGAATTTTGCCTGGAGAATCCCATGGCGAGAGGAGCTTGGTGGTCTACAGTTCCCGGGGTTGCAAAAAGTTGAAGAGGACTAAAGTGACAGCATGCATGCCTGCATGATCTAAATGAACTTTTTTTAAACTTGAACTTACGATCTAAATAACTCAGAGTTAGGCTTAAACTATAGGAAAGTTTAGGTCCCTAAATGCAGGAGATTCACAATCTAGGTGGGCAAGTAAACGGATGCATCAGATATTAAATAACGAAACCAAGGCAGTATGGGATGAGTACAAAATGAGCTATCCTGGGAAAAGTAGGAAACGCAGGCATTTGGGGTAGATGAGAAGGGAGGAGAAAGACTATCCTGTTGGAATGACCCAAATGCTGATACACATTGTTTCTAAGAAGAAATTCTGCAGAAGAGAAACCTTCCAAAACATGATGAACCCAGTATTTCCTAACCATTCATGATCCTGAAGACTTTCCTTTAGGTAACATCTCATAAAACTGAAGTTCAAAAGAGCACATTTTGGCATTTGCTGTCTTGGAAGTCAAGCTCCAGCTTCCGAGGTTAAAATCCAATGCCTTCAACAGTTTAACCCAGGGTTGGTCCACCTCCAGTCCCACTGGCCAAGGCAGAGGTGAAGTAATCCTTACTTTAAGCCATTTTAAGGACCAGGCAGGCAGACTGAGCTTCCAAGATATTTGAGTTTTTCTGTAGAACATCAAGGGTGATTGTATGGCGAAAGTGAAAGTGTTAGTCACTCAGCTGTGTCCAACTCTTTGTGACCCCACGGACTATAGTCTGCCAGGTTCTTCTGCTCATGGAATTCTCCAGGCGAGACTACTGGAGTGGGTTGCCATTCCCTTCTCCAGGGTATGGTGGTGTCTTGCTAATAGCTACAACCCCACTGAAAGCCCTGGGAAGAGTCAGGGAAGCAGACAGACCCTGGATCTATTCTTTAGAACTCCAACTGCCTCGGAGAGAAAATGATCAGGTGTTCTTGATGAGGAGATAGATAGAGAGATGATAGATGTGTTGAGGTGTTATCTGTATCACATGAAGTGCGTCCTTGCCGCCTGGGTTGAAACCATAGAGAACCAAGGAAGAATCACTTTACTTCTCTGCATCTCGGTTCTTCATCTGTCAAATGTATTTACTCCATAGAGCTGCTGTGAGGACACAATGAAACATTACATTTAAAGGACTTAACGTTGCTCCTGCCCCAAAGCAAGAGCTCAACGGTGCACTGCGCGTCCTCGGTCAAGTCCAACTCTTTGCGAACCTGTGGACCATAGCCTGTTAGGCTGCTCTATCCATGAAGTTTGTCAGGCAAGAATACTGGAGTGGGTTGCCATTTCAGACTCCAGGGCACTTTCCCAACCCATGAGTCAAACCCATGTCTCTTGCATTAGGAGGATTCTTCACCATGGTACCACCTAGGAAGCCATTCTCATTACTTGGTCCCTCTTTTTGTTAAATTGAGCCCGGATAGCTTTACAATGCTGGGTTGGTTTCTGCCATAAAATAAAGTGAATCAGCTCTCTGTATACATATATCCCCTCCCTCTTGGACCTCCCTTCTCCCATTCTCCATCCCACCCGCTAAGTCATCATTGTACACCGAGCTGAGCTCCCTGTGCTATACAGCAGGTTCCAACTAGCTATCTGTTCTATACATGGCAGAGCATATACATCAATCCCAACCTCCCAATACTCGGTTCCCTTTTAACTTGAGTGGATTTCTCTACACCGAGACCACAACTGCCCCGACTAGAACACACACCCTCAACTTGGGCACCTCGAAGTGCAGGGAACAATGGGCAACAAGATGAACACAGACAGGTTCTTTCAAGGAGAACCCGAGCATCTTCCAGGGGAACCATCACCCACACGGCTTTGGGAAATCTGGATTCAAGACGTGAAATTCACTCCACAGATCACTTTTGAGAAATTGCTGCCAAAACCAAGATAGACTTGTGCATAAACTTTCTGGAATTTCTTAAAGTATATATTTTTTTAACCACTCTCCCCCTCGCTTTCTTGCCTCAATGTTTGTAACTGCACTGAGGAGTCAGTGAGTCAGGGCAGCAGCCTCTTCCCTCTCCATGCTCCCTGGGTTCTAATTGCTGGTAAAATCTTATGTACAGATGAGTGGAGCCCCCAATATTGTGGCGGCTTAAAAATATAAGACAGAGGCTTGGTGGAAGATCCTCTGCCTCCCTGCTCTCGCCCTCCCCTTTCCCCTTCTTCCCTCCCTCTCCTGCAGCCCCTCACCTGTCCATTTCTCCCCTTGCTACCCTCCTCCTCTCTGCCCTCTTCTCTCTCTCTCCTTTCCTTTCTACGTTCTCATTCCCTGCAGTTCTCTGTACATCTTGTTCAGTTGCTCTATGCTTCCCTCGGTCTCTCTGTTTTCATCTGGCTCTGGCTCTGCAACTCTCTCGGTGTGTCTTTGTCCTGTCTTAGTAACTCTGTTTATCTCTGCCCGTTTTTTTCCCCACTGGTTCTGTCCCCTGCCCTTTGCTCTCTGATTCTGGCTCTCTTTGTCTCTACCTCTGTCTCTCTCACACACGAGCTCTAGATAGGACCAGACGCGGTATCTTGTATGGTCCTCTAACAGAGGATTTCCTGATGTAAACGGAATGCATAGCATTGTATCCTGCTGACAGCCTAATGAGTGGCAGTATCAGCACACTTCACTGAAAGTGTTGGAGCGGGGAGCAAACCGTCCTCTCAAATCACTGCAAACACTCAAGCAGATGAACAAAGGAAATTAAACCAGTTGCATCCAACAGACTTCGAAACACACTCACAAACCTTCCCTGCCCCATTCTCCATCAGCAGATCTTCACACTTTCGCTAATACCAGCTGGTTCCTACACTCCAGAAGTATCACCCTCACTAGTTACTGAAAGTGAGACTTCAAATATGGGTTAAATCCACTCTGGTCCCGAGCCAGGCTTACTGTCCAATTCTTCCCCTGGATTTTCCTCACCTGGGAAAACCTTTGTACTGTATACATCCATCGGGTGGGGGGGGGGGGAAATGTCACTGAAACTGGGATGAGGAAAGGAGGACCTGGACAAATGTGGGCCAAGAAACTCAGGTTTTTTTTTAAGCAATCAAAGGAATCAGAGGGTTTCCTCAGTGGCTCAGCAATAAAGAATCCGCCTGCAATGTAGGAGACACAGGAGACACGGTTTCGATCCCTGGGTCAGGAAGATGCCCTGGAGGAGGGCATGGCAACCCACTTCAGCTTTCTTGCCTGGAGAATCCCACGGACAGAGGAACCAGGTGACTACAGTCCCCAGGGTCGCAAAGAGTTGGACACCACTTAAGCAACAGGGTACGCACGCACCAAGGGATCAGAAGGATATTACTAGGCTCAGTTCCGTTGAAACTGAGTGAATGCGTGCTCCACAAATACAGACAAATATGTATGTGATATTTTTTGGCAAAGATATCAAAGAATGTGAAGTGAACCAGATTAATACTTAACAATCTATCTCGAGAGTTTTTATCAGCCTGATTTCTACTCAGTCGCAAGCTAGGCAGCTAGAGAAACTGAGGCACAGCTGTGTGACTTGTCCCTCCCACCTCCTGTCTCAGAGACGCACGGGGTTGACCACGGGCACGTGCCTGGACTAAAGATAAAGAACCCGCCTGCTAAAGGAGATGCAAAAGACGCACGTTTGATGCCGGGGCGGGGAAGATCCCCTGGAGAAGAAAATGGCATCTCACCCCAGTATTCTTGCCTGGAGAATCCCAAGGACAAAGGAGCCTGATGGGCTGTGATCCATGGGGTCGCAGAGCCACTAAAGTGACTAAAAGCAACTAAAGTGACTTCACACGCACATGGGCCTGGGCAGATCCAAGAGCTGAAAGCTACCAGTGCTGCCTCACACAAAGGCTTCAGGATCCCAGGTCTTATACACACATGCGTGCACTCACACACATGCACGCAGGAGCCATGGCTGCCCAGACTCCGCCCCTCTTGGCACCCCTCCTTCCAGCAGCTGTTCTCCGCACAATCCCCTACAGGCTTCGCATTCCCCTCGGTTCCTGCCAATGGCTGTTTACGGTTGGAATTTCAGCTCTCCAGGATTCTGTTCTCTCTCCTCTAAGAGGTGGCCTACCTCAGAAGGTCCCCAACCTCCAGGCCACCGACTGGTACCCCCTGTCAGATGAGCAGGGCCTTGGATTAGAAATTAAGTTCACGATAAAGGTAATGCCCTTGGATCATCCCCAAACCATCTCCCCAGCCCTTGTCCCATGGAAAAATTGTCTTCCACAAAGCTGGTCCCTGGTGCCAAAAGGTTTGGGGATCACTGAACCAGCAGATCTAGCCTGAACCTAGTCCACAAGAATGGGTTTAATGAGTTAATGTGTTTCCCCTCTAAAATACGGCATTTGTTCAAGGCAATAATGAAATAATGAATTCTAAGAGGACTCCTGGGCTTCCCTGGTGCCTCAGCAGTTAAAGAATTCACCTGCAATGCAGGAGCCACAGAAGACAGGGGTTCAGTCCCTGGGTGGGGAATATTCCTTGGATGAGGGCATGGCAACTCATTCCACTGTTCCTGTCTGGAGAATCCTATGGACAAACGAGCCTGGCAGGCTACAGTCAATGGGGTCACGAAGAATTGGACACGACTGAAGCGACTTCACACTCACTCAAGAGCACTCCAGTGGGAGGTGTTTTAGGCCTCAGTGTTGGCCGAGAGAAAACCTTCTATAGGCAGAGTCCCTGCCTGTTCCTTCTCCAAGGGACAGCTTCGGATAAGCCTCAGGATGCTAGGCCCTGCCTGTTGAGTATCTCGACTTCCTCACACGTCGATTGAGATGCAGAATCTCAGTGTGTGCCCCTGGCTGCCCATCTTTGTTAGAGACATAAATCTCTGGGCATCAAAACAGAGCCATGCAGACATTCATGAGACAACAAAATTTCACTTGAAGTCGGTACATTTTAGTAACAATTTAAAATATTCAAGAGGGAGCGGACATACCTATACCTACGGCTGATTCATGTAAATGTATGGCAGAAACTAGCATAATATTGTAAAGCAATTATCTTCCAACTAAAAATAAATAAATTTAAGTAAAAAAAAAAAAAAAAGCTTTCACACCACCACTAGAGAATAGCCCCTATTCTCCGCAACTAGAGAAACCCCTCACAAAGCAACAAAAAGCCAGCGCAGACTAATTAATTAATCAATTTTAAAAAACAAAGAATTCAAATGCTCCAAGGTTTGTTTGTTTGTTTGTTTTTTTAATAAGAGGGTCTGACCTATAAAGCAGCCCTATGGAATTTAGACAGCGTTCTATAGACTCCAAGGGACTTTTATTTCATATCTTTCAGGTCACAGCTTTAACACTTTGGGCCCAAAGACCATTTTGAAACTTCCAGAAGAAAGAGAGTTCAAAAGAGAACAAAGTTAAGGTAAATTAGCAAGGACATACATTTTTAGAATTAATTTTATAAAAGAAATCATGGCTGCAGTCACTGTCTGCAGTGATTTTGGAGTCACAGTGATTTAGACTAATAAGTGGTCATTGAATCTTATCTCTAATAAACATTATTCATTCATACACTTAACAAATATTCATTGAGCACTCACTATGTGCCAAGCACTGTGCTATATTCAAGGCTCCACAGGGGAGCCAGACAGACAGGGTGGTCCCGAATCTCACAGATACTGTTATTGTGTAGTCAGAAAGGCAAACAACCAAACAAATACAGGAAATTAGGTAAATATGAACAACTGAAGTGTTAAAAACTACTCAAGACTGTATGACAATATGGCAGAGACACTGAACCAAATTCAAAAGACGTGGAAAGGGAGGAGGAGGAGGAGGGTCAAGGAAGGCTTTCGAGAGTCTCTGGGAACTAAAAACAGCAGTAGGGTCTAGAGTGTGAGGTGGATAAAGAAAGATGAGGATGAAAGCACAAAAGGACCAGAGAAAGAAGCTCTAAGCTCTGCTAACAGTTTTAACTTTATCCTAAGGACCACAGGGAGCCATGGAAGGCTTTTGAGCAAGCTACTGGTGGGATTGAAAAAGCTGCCTTAAAACTCAACATTCCGAAAACTAAGGTCATGGCATCCAGTGCCATCACTTCATGGAAAATAGAAGGGGAAATAATGGAAGCAGTGACAGATTCTCTTTTTTCCTTGGGCTCCAAAATCACTGAGCCTGCAGGTGACTGCAGCCATGAAATTAAAAGATGCTTGCTCCTTAGAAGGGACGTCATGACAAATCTAGACAGAGTATTAAATAGCAGGGACATCACTTTACTGACAAAGGTCTGTATAGTCAAAGCTATGGTTTTTCCAGTAATCATGTATGGATTTGAAAAGACCATAAAGAAGGCTGAGTGCTGAAAAACTGATGCTTTCAAAATGTGGTGCTAAAGAAGACCCTTGAGAGTCCCTTGGACAGCAAGGAGATCAAAATAGTCAATCCTTAAAAAAATCAACCCTGAATATTTATTGGAAGGACTGACCCCGAAGCTGAAGCTCTAATACTTTGGTTTCCTGATGCAAAGAGCTGACTCATTAGAAAAGACCCTGATGCTGGGAAAGATTGAGGGCAGGAGAAAAAGGTGTTGACAGAGGATGAGATGGTTGGATGGCACCACCAGCTCAACAGACATGAGTTTGAGCAACCTCTGGGAGATAGTGAAAGGACGCCTGGCATGCCTGAGATCACAGTCAGACAAGACTTAGCAACAACAACAAATGGATGGGATCCAAAGTTTCTATGAATTGTAATACAGTCATTACAAAGGTAAGTCTACATTTTGCAAGTGCGCCTATTAACATTAAATGAAGCCCTCAAGGTTGTGAGCATGTTTTTAAGAAGTGTCTGGAAGGCATCAGATGCAGCCAAATGGATGAAAAGCAATCTTGCTAAAACACTCCACAAACCCCCTTCTCGTCTGCAGTCTCAGGGTCTGGCCCTGTCTGCCTTCTGTCTTGGCACGGGGCATGTCTCAGAACCGTAGAGGCTTGTCTGGATTTGAGGAAGGTCGGATTCATCAGGTTGAAAACATTTGCTGTCCTGAGAACACAAGCTCCCAGTCAGACCAGGCTTTTTCTGTCAAAGATTCAGTCAGTGAGACTGCCTGGTCCCCAGAGATGGAGTGACGGAAGCGCATCGTGGCGTGCTAACCCAGTTCTCGGTGAGCCTACAGCTGGAGAAGGCCATGTTGGCAGGTGATCCTCAGCTGGCCACTGCAACACGGGCGCTGGGGGAAGAAGTCACTTGTGGACTTCCCAGCGGCCCTTGGTGAAGACAGAGAGAGGGCGTGCAGTGGCAGAGAAATCCATCTCCCTCGCTCTCTCTCCCTCGCCCTTCTCCACCGATTCCACCCTCTTATGACCTGGCTCGCTTCCTCTGACACACCCTGTCCTGCCTTTTCCAGAAAAGAGGGGTTGCAGGGTCAGGACACGCCCGGGCCCCCAACCACAGGGGGCTTCCACAGGAGCCGCAGGCATTCCATGACAACATGTGATAGGGCCATTGTTAATTGACTCTGTTTTCATTGTTTGTTTGATTTTATAACTAAACTAGTCTCCAAGGAGTAAACTTTCTAGTCCCCCATATGTCCTATACAGTTAATTATAACACACTCCCCCTCTTACCCACGGACCCTGAACATAAGGATGTTTCTAGTCTACATATGGTGAACAATACTGTTCATGCATTTTACCCTCAACGCATTTCCTAGAGCCCCTCACACAGTGGACAGTAATGACTTCTCTGGGCCCCTTCTGGTTTCACCAGATGAACAAAAATGAAAATAAGCAGCTGTCATACTTTAACTTAAAAAAAAAAAAAAGAAATTCATCAAGCCTACTCCAATTTGGAGAAGTATTTGGCTTCAAGAGAGGGGAATCGGCTGTACCATGGATGGCAAAAAGCTCCCTTACTAATGCACCACTTCCTGACATTTAATTTGCACAATTTGTCTCTTATTCTCTGGCAACTCTCAGAAGATTTTGGAAGCAGGGGAAAAGAAGGCAGAAACATAATAAACAGTGAGATTCAAAAGTGAGAATGTGGAGGGCACCCAGTTAAGAGTCAGACGAGTAACTCCCAGGTCTGGTCTGCCACCCATCAGCACCTGTTGCCAAATGACCCCAACCAGATAACGGCCATGAAAGGGAACCAAATGGATGGGCAGCCTCTAGACAACACGCGAGCACACAGCAAAAGCTACCGCTGCTACTTACGGCACTTTAGACACAAGAGAACTCATTCAAGTCTAAACTTTGATGTGATACATCAGAGATTATTACCATACACCTAGATGGGGAAAATGGCATATTTTCCCATAAAAAAATATCAAAATGTTTTATCTGTGCTTCTGCAATTCAAAAATGACTGAAGCTGTGAACTTCAAATTTGGCAAGATTGTAGTCCTCATTAAGGAAGGGAATGGAAGCCAATTTTGAAGAGAAATGGTTTCCTATTTTTGAGTATAGAAGGTTGAAACAATGAGTGTTGAGCCTGAGACAAGGAACATTTCCTCTGCGGTTTTAACTTCCATTTGGATAAATATTCTTAACCAGAGGATAAAACTAGACGTTTTTCTTCTCCGACTCATCGATGAAAACATCTTTCCTGATTCCTTTATTTCTCTCCCACCTTTCCAAATCAAAGTTTGATTTGCTAACCTGAAGCTAAGATGTAAAATCAAAACCCCTCAAAAAATCAAAGAATTTGTAAAATGACTTCAGTGAGTTTAGGGCCTGGAGCGGTCAATCCTCACGCGTTTTTGGAATTAAATAAATGTGGTGCAACAGACAGGATCTGCAAGGGACCAAAAGGATACTGTTATAGGAAATGTAACTTTGGAATTTCCTGATTTGACTGCAAAGATTTCAGTCTTAACACTGTGTCAATATTGGTTTTAAATATATACATGTTTGTTTATTGGCACACACACACACATACACACAGGAATCACATCCATAAAATGCACCCACATCTGTGGTTAAACACAGCAGCTGTTTAACAGCCCAGTAGAACATTCCGAAAAAAACCGAGACCTGAATTAAGAATCCCACAGCCAGTCAAAAGCTGCCGCAGGAACTGAGGCCCTACATTAAGAATGCTGTGTTGAGAGCTTTCCAAGTTTCCCCCAGACAGAACCCATTTGCCAAATTCACAGCATGCTTCCCCAAGTTTGGAATCGATCTTGAAAGACCCTCGACTTTATTCCTTGCTCTAATAGTCACCCTGTAATAAATACATTCAAGGCTAGTGCAACATAGAACCAAGGAGATCGCAAGTCTGCTAAATGCATTCACGGTCCCAAGATCCCTGCAACTCTACCGACAATAGAAGCAGAAGTTACTAAAAGGCTCTGTCCACTTGCCCGCGAAAGGAAAGGCCTGTTCCATGACCAAGTGCCGCATGGGTGCTGGCATGGGAGCCCATGACATCTGGAGTTAGCACTCCAAACACGGCACCCTCCCTGGCCGCGTCCGTGTGTCCGATAACCCACATCAGAATAATCTTGGAAACAACAGAGAAAGGGCAAAGCCATCCGAGATCCCATCCACCCACCGTCAGAACACACCAGCGCAGATAACCTTGTGAGGCCACCATGCCTTAGAGCTGCTTGCCTTTGACTGAGGTTACTGAGAACCCGACAAGGAGCAAGGAATGTACAAATGAAACAGCACGTCACAGTCCTGTCACCTAGAACAGCCCAGATCTCCAGATGCAGAGATGAGACACTTTTCTTACAAAATGAGTGTGCGGATTTTTGTTGCTGTTTTTTTTTTTTTCTCACTGATTTTTTTTCCCCTCTATGCACGTGTTTTTCTTTTTTTTCCTGATTTTGCTTTTTAACATGTGAGTTGAATCAGAGCATCTCACCCACACCCTACTACTGCATTGTCCTGCAACAGCTGCACAATAAACTCCAATTACCCTCGCCTGGCAGTTGAGGCCCTCAACAATCTGATTTCATTCATCCTTTATTCATCTACTCGTATGCTCATGTATTCACGCGTTTTCATTAAATTCATATTTATTAAGCATCTATTATGTCTGAGGTATAATGACAGGGATTGGAAATACATGAGTAAGATATGCTCACTGCATCAAGAAAGCTAGAGTCTAGCAGGAAGCACACACGATGACTATTAATTACAACAAGGTAACCTATATGCAGGTCAAGAAGCAACAGTTAGAACTGGACACGGAACAACAGACTGATTCCAAATAGGAAAAGGAGAACATCAAGGCTGTATCTTGTCACCCTGCTTATTTAACTTCTATGCAGAGTACATCATGAGAAATGCTGGGCTGGAAGAAGCACAAGCTGGAATCAAGATTGCCAGGAGAAATATCAACTTCAGATATGCAGATGATATCACCCTTATGGCAGAAAGTGAAGAGGAACTAAAAAGTCTCTTGATGAGAGTGAAAGAGGAGAGTGAAAAAGTTGGTTTAAAGCTCAACATTCAGAAAACGAAGATCATGGCATCTGGTCCCATCACTTCATGGGAAATAGATGGGGAAACAGTGGAAACAGTGTCCAACTTTATTTTTCTGGGCTCCAAAATCACTGCAGATGGTGACTGCAGCCATGAAATTAAAAGATGCTTACTCCTTGGAAGGAAAGTTATGAGCAACCTAGATAGTATATTCAAAAGCAGAGACATTACTTTGCCAACAAATGTCCATCTAGTCAGGCTATGGTTTTTCCTGTGGTCATGTATGGATGTGAGAGTTGGACTGTGAAGAAAGCTGAGCACTGAAGAATTGATGCTTTTGAACTGTGGTGTTGGAGAAGACTCTTGAGAGTCCCTTGGACTGCAAGGAGATCCAACCAGTCCATCCTAAAGGAGATCAGTCCTGGGTGTTCATTGAAAGGACTGATGCTGAAGCTGAAACTCCAATACTTTGGCAACCTCATGTGAAAAGTTGAATCACTGGAAAAGACTCTGATGCTGGGAGGGATTGGGGGCAGGAGGATAAAGGGATAACAGAGGATGAGATGGTTGGATGGCATCACCAACTCGACGGACATAAGTTTGGGTGAACTCCGGGAGTTGGTGATGGACAGGGAGGCCTGGTGTGCTGCGATTCATGGGGTCGCAAAGAGTCGGATATGACTGAGCTACTGAACTGAACTGAACTGAACTGAATAAGGGTTAGAATAGAGCAATGGATGAGGCACCCTGGGAGGAGCCAACGCTGTGTGCCTAGTGCTGCATAGAGGAGAAGAGAGGTGTGAGCTAAAGTTCAGAACCTGAGTAGGAATTTACCAAAGGCTGTTCAAGATGAGAGGATATGGGCTGTTGCAAGAAGAGGGAGCAGGGTAAACAGCATCACTAAATGGAGAAGAAAGAGGTGAACAGGGAGAGAGAACTGAACAGTTCAATATGGCACCATCGTGATGGGTTAAAGCAGGGGGTGGGGCTTGAGATGGGCTAGAACAGGAAGTTTGGCCACACACGTTTTGAACTCTTGAATGGTTTGGATGACACTGAAAATTCTAATGGAGATTCTAGATGTAGCTAATCGAGGAAGATTCTAGAGGATTTGGACTTTTGCAAAGTCATTTGAGCAGAGTGTGGGTCAAGGAAGCTGTACTTAGGAATCCCGTTTCCCCTCTTTCCTACCATCATGCCTTTCCTGAAGCTCTCTCGGTTCAACTAATGCAGCGAGCAGGAACTGTTTCTCCAACCTAGACGCACAAGAAACAAACCTATCTAAATTTTAACAAAAGTCCTGTTTTCTCAAGGACCCCAAGGTTCTTCTCCCCTTTTCTTAAGGTTCTAAGTTCCTACTGAGTGATTATCTGGAGGATCTGACAGCTGTTCCCTTTATCTGCTCCGTGTTTCTGCAGGAGACCTGTCCTGAGTCTTTCAAAATGCACCGAAGCACCAGACTCAGCATAGATAACAAAGCCAGTCCCTACTGAACAAAATGTTACTCTTCCTTCCTAAAATCTTTGCTCTCCACTGACAGCTTTGTGCTGAGTACTTTTTTTTGCAAGTTCTCTTTGTGGTTCGTACTTTGGGGCGATCACTTGGAGATTTTGTTATTTTTCGAATTCTGATTCAAGTCCTGTGGCCTGAGCTTCTACATTCTAACCGAGATCCCAGGTAATGTTGACGCTGCGGGTCCATGGACCACACTTTGAGTAACAGGGAATCTGTATGTTAATCGTGTTCTGCTTCTCCAGAGACGTGGCTTCTCTATTTTTGTTCTGTTATTTGGGATTAAAAAAAATATATTCAGCTACCTAACTCAAGAATATTCTTTGAAGGCAAAAAAAAAAAAAAAAAAAATATGCCTTCCACATTTTCCACGTAAAGGTTAGCTACTCTCCTGGGAAATCTTCTAATTCTGATGGCTTCTTCCAATTGATTTGCTGACCATATGCTTTACTGGTTGTCAGCTATCTTCAGGATTCAATTCAAACTCCTCCGATTGTGTAGAAAATGTCACATGAGACCTGGCTCCTGTTCCTTCTCCAGCCGTGTCTGCCACACCCCCTCCTTCTTGGAGCCACTCCCAGCACTTATGGGACCCTTTCTTATTCCTATGAGGGTTTGGGGGGAGTTTGTGCTTACATGCGTGCTCAGGGGTGTCCGACTCTTTGCAACCCCATGGTTTGTAGCCCTCCAGGCTCCTCTGTCCATGGGATTTCCTGGCAAAAATACTGGAGTGGGTTGCCATTTCCCCCTCCAAGGGATCTTCCTGACCCAGGGATCGAACCCGTGTTCCCTACCTCCTCTGTACTGGCAGATGGATTCTTTACCACTGAGCCATTTGGGGTTGTCTAACTGTTATGCGGTTAGTTGCCTCCCCTAATATTCTGGGGAGTTAAGGAAAGGACGGAAAGTATGTCCTATTTCTTTTGCTCTTGACTTTTAATCTGGTTAAAAGGTTCTGCATAACTCAGACACAGGCATGGCCTCTCCTCATATCAGAGGTAGCAAGAAGCTGATGCACGGACGTGGGGATAGGACAGCCTCTTCCTTCATCCATCAGGTCCTCTGTCCTCTCTTCCCTATTATTTTCATCTCTTGTTCAGTTGCTAAGTCATGTCCAACTCTTTGCAACTCCATGGACTGCAGTGCAGTTCCATGGACTGCAGTATGCCAGGCCTCTGTCCCTCACTCTCTCCTGGAGTTTGGCCAAGTTCACTTCTACTGATTTGGTGATGCCGTCCAACCTTCTCATCCTCTGCTGCCCTGGCTTTAAAATTTAATTTAATTTAAACTTAATTTAAACTTTAAACCAAATTTAATTTCAACTTTGGTGATGTCTTTCCATCCTCTAGTCTAACTTCTCATTATTTTTCTCTTTATATTTTTATCTTGATAATTGTGGTGGGGGGTGGCATTTCTCAGAATGTCCATCTGAGACATACAAGCTTTATTTCTCTTCCTACGTTGGTTTTTATTCTAAGCCTTCATCCTTTGCTCTCTCTTTCCTTTTGCCTCCTGTGTTCAACTGTGCTTACGGTAAATTGGTGCCTGATCAGCAATGAACAGCTTTTCCTTTCTCATTGGTGGAGGTCTGTACTTCAAGTTGAGCTTTCAAGCCTATTCCTCTTTACCAGCTATCCGCCTAGGAAATTGGATGTTCCATCTTTGTGGCCTCCTTCACACCACTGAGCATGTCCTCATCTCTTTCCTCATCGTAATTAAAGCCCGTTACACTCCCATATACAAATTAAAACAAATTCTACATACAGTCCCTGAATAGTTCCTAGAGATTTGCCTGTGAGCGTGGAGGTGAATACAGTCCCTGAGGATGTTGCAGCCCACAGCTGCTTCCTACTCCAGATACCTACATGAGGTTCACGGACAGGCAGCCCAAGTGATCTCAAGACTGGAATCCTGACAAATACTGCACCTGCCATGGGAATTGATCCAATCAGAGCTTGTTTAGAGGCAAAGTGTCAACAGTGCAGGTCTCCTGGCTTCTCAGGCTACAGACTGTTTTTCCCATAAGCCTCCAAAATGCTAAAGAGTCATCAGAAACTTCAGGGATAGTCCTCCCCCAGTGCTTTCTTCCTTAAGTGACTCGGCTGTTGTTAGATTGGTGGTTTAGGGCTTGGCGTGAGTGTTTCATCCAGATGTGGGGGGCTTTAGGCTCCGGAACACTCTTCCTTTTAAATGCTGGCCTGAGATCTGCCATCAGAAGAAATAGGCAAGAGTGTTTTAAGTTCTTTAGAGGCTGCTAGCCTATTGCTCAAGTGTCTTCTTGGGTAGATTTCTGTCCTCTTTATGCATTAGATTAGCAGGTCAAGGATAAGTGTTCTCATCAAGAGTGAAGAAGAGCCAAGCCCTTTGGCCGGAAAGGCCAGGCTCTGTCCAATCAGGATGCGCTGTAGGGTAGCGCAGAGGAAGGGTCGGGTTCGTCGTCATAAGCCCAGAGAGGTTTGATGGAACCCAAAGGAACCCAGCTGTGGTCCACCGGCCTTTTAATCAAACAGCGAGCCTTGCTTCCCAGTAACCACACCGTCCTCAGTAAAAACGATTACGTTCAGCAGCAAGAATATCACTATTGCCACGTAGCTGCGAAGTGGGAAACAGCTAAGCCAAACTGGGAAGTCATCTGCAAACAGGACAGTGGGAGGAAACACTAATCCATTCAGAACTCGGGCACGTGCTGCACGCTGTCACTGCAGGGAAGAATTTTCACCATTTCAGCTTTATAGTAACTTTCTGATGCACTAAAAATGTCTTGTCATCCAAGGTCCCATTCGCACATAGAAATTACAATGTATTGATCCATGGCTTCCTTTACGTTTTGATTTAAGGCTGATAGAAGGTGGGATCTGGAGTTTTTCCTTAAATCACTTTCCTGCCAAAGGAGGAGAAAACAAACACAGGTGCTTTAAATTTTTCAAGGTGCAAACTAAATTACACGATGCCCAGGAGTGTGCAGTAGCATTTCTTTGTTTGAGCATGGAATAAAAGACAGATAATTAGGAAATTGGGAGTCTATTAATTTTCCAAATTTACTCATGCAAAAACCACTGAGCTATGGTGATATTTGCTTACCTCGTCATTATGCAAAAATATATTAGCTAATTATTTTGACTAATGCAATTAAGATATGCATATTTAGCATAAACCATACAATAGAAATGTTACAGTCAGCAATTGCTGGGTTGCGCTCATGGGTAGCAGAGAGGCAAAAGCCCCTGCCCAGTCTCCAATGGTGAACCGCAAGATTGCTACAACTCTGCCTGCACTGTTATTATTAGTTTGGTTGCAGTAATTAATTTACTTTACAGCATGACTAGGTGGCAGAGCTAGCAGTAGTATTAATTTTTGTTATGAGACACCTGAAGATGTCAGCTTTTGAGCAGCAGCGTCTGCACCTTTAATTGCCTTAATCAGTGGAAATGCAGTATCTCTTTCAGGGATCCAATTAAGAATGCTATTGTTATTTTTCTTTTCTCTCTAACCCTTACTAATGAATCCAGGAGCTAGAGAAAGTTAAGGTGATGGCAGGAGCCAAGAAGAGTATCTTTACTTCTTAACCTGGGAATCCCACTTGAGCTCTGAAAGACAGATGGAGCTTTCTTGGGCACCTTAATGCTACAGGCTCTTGGTACTTGAAATGTGGTCCGTGGACCAGCCTGGACTCATGCCAGGCTTCCTGACTGGGAATATACACTTAAACTAGATCCCAGCGATTAGTGGGCTTCCCAGGTGGAGCTAGTGATAAAGAACCCACGTGCCAATGCAGGTGACATAGGAACGTGTGTTCAGTCCTTGGGTGGAGGAGATCCTCTGGAGGAGGGACTGGCCACCAATCCCAGTATGCTTGCCTGGAGATGCCCGTGGACAGAGGAGCCTGGCAGGTTACAATCCATAGAATCACAAAGAGCCAGGCACAGCTGAAGCGAGGCAGCCCACAGGCACAGTGATCAGCAGGTATATTTAAAGCCTGAGAAATGTTGCTGGAGAGGAGGGCCCAGAGTCAGCCTCCCACCTCAACGACCTTGGAATGGTTCGATCAGTGATGCGATAAGGGGATGCTGGGAAGGAATCCGTGGATGAACATAAACGTCAGTGCCCTTCACTTATTCCTTTACATCTGGAAGCATTTCAGCCTCTGGGAGTTTCATGATAAAATTCACGTGCTCCCGAGAGAGAGGAAAATGTCTCTCTGCTCCCATTTCTCCCTGTGTCAGCTGAGACACAGGAAGAGTGAAGCAGGGAAGATGGGGAGAGAAAAGACCAAGGGAAGAGGAGGTTTTCGGAAAGGGCGGAATGCAGAAGACGCCTCCACCTCAGAGGATGGAAGGAGAAGGCGGTGAAGGCCTCTCCCCAAAGCCGGGCCCCTTCAGGCCTCGCCCTGGCTCCAGATCCCCTGATCTAAGCCTTTCAGCAAGGTGCCCTCCACCCACCCCTCACGGCTGAGTTTTCACAAATCCACACGTACTCCCAGCTCTCTCCCTCCTCATTCATTCTTTCTCCCTTTGTCCTTACACAGGAAGAGTTGCATGGTTCAAATTCCAGCCTTTATATTACGTTTATGCTGAACTTTCCAGAACTTCTTCCTCTGGTTTATCCTGACCGGCTTTTCCTTCTCTATCCACCCACATTTCAGGGCATGTCATCCTACCAGAAATGCCATGGAGAGCTTTTGTTTCCCACTCCTGGCCACCCCCTGAGCCTCCACGTTTCACACGGTACATCTGAAATCCCAACTCTTTCATCTGCCTCTCCATTCCATGTCCCGTTCCTAGAATTCTGTGTCTCAGAGTCAAGCTCTGTTTGTCATCACCTCACTCGTTTCTGAGATAATCTAGGCCAGCACAGTTTAGGAATAAATGAACAGAGGGTGGGAGGAGGGGGATTAGAGAGAGTGAAAGAGAGATGCTTTTGCTTGTAGAAGCAGCAGAACCAGTGATCAGAATAGAAGTATTCTAACTTACAGTGTAGAAACAGTTTTAAGCTCTTGTCATGGGCTGAATTATGTTCCAAGCCCCCTCCCCTCAAGAAATCCGTATGAATGTCCTAACTCCCAGCACCTCAGAGTGTCAGCATATTTGAAGATAAGGCCTTCAGACAGGTGACTAAGGTCAGATAAGGTCATTATGCAGGCAAGTCACTTCAGTCATGTCTGACTCTTTGCCACCCTATGGACTATAGCCTGCCAGGCCCCTCTGTCCATAGAATTCTCCAGGCCAGAACGCTGAAGTGGATTGCTGTGCCCTGCTCCGGGGAATCATCCCAACCCAGTGACTGAACTCACGTCTCTTACATCTCCCGCATTGGCAGCCAGGTTCTTTACCACTAGTGCCACCTGGGAAGTCCAATAAGGTCATTAGATGGGCCCTAATCCAATATGCCTTGGACTGCAAGGAGATCCAACCAGTCCATTCTAAAGGAGATCAGTCCTGGGTGTTCTTTGGAAGGAATGATGCTAAAGCTGAAACTCCAGTACTTTGGCCACCTCATGCAAAGAGTTGACTCATTGGAAAAGACTCTGATGCTGGGATGGATTGGGGGCAGGAGGAGAAGGGGATGACAGAGGATGAGATGGCTGGATGGCATCACTGACTCGATGGGCGTGAGTTGGGGTAAACTTCGGGAGATGGTGATGGACAGGAGGCCTGGTGTGCTGCGATTCATGAGGTCTCAAAGAGTCGGACACGCCTGAGCGACTGAACTGACCTGGTGACTCAGACAGTAAAGAATCTGCCTACAACTCAGGAGACCAGGGTTCAATCCCTGGATTGGGAAGATCCCCTGGAGAAGGGAAGGGCTACCCACTCCAGTATTCTTCCTGTTAAAATCCCAAGGATGGAGGAGGCTGGTGGGCTACGGCCAAGAGTTGGACATAACTGAGCAACTAACATATACATACCATCCAATATGACTAGGGTCCTTATCAGTTCAGTTCAATTCAGTCTCTCAGTTCAGTTCAGTTCAGTTCAGTCACTCAGTCATGTCCGACTCTTTGTGACCCCATGAATCGCAGCACGCCAGGCCTCCCTGTCCATCACCAACTCCTGGAGTTCACCCAAATTCATGTCCATCGAGTCGAGGATGCCCTCCAGCCATCTCATCCTCTGTCGTCCCCTTCTCCTCCTGCCCCCAATCCCTCCCAGCATCAGAGTCTTTTCCAATGAGTCAACTCTTCGCATGAGGTGGCGAAAGTACTTGAGTTTCAGCTTTAGCATCATTCCTTCCAAAGAACACCCAGGGCTAATCTCCTTTAGAATGGACTGGTTGGATCTCCTTGCAGTCCAACGGACTCTCAAGAGTCTTCTCCAATACCACAGTTCAAAAGCATCAATTCTTCGGCACTCAGCTTTCTTCACAGTCCAATTCTCACATCCATACATGACCACTGGAAAAACCATAGCCTTGACTAGACAGACCTTTGTTGATTTTGAATATGCTATCTAGGTTGGTCATAACTTTCCTTCCAAGGAGTAAGCGTCTTTTAATTTCATGGCTGCAATCACCATCTGCAGTGATTAAGAGGAAATTTGGACACACACATACACAGAGGGAAGACCATATGAAGACACAGAGAGGAGACGGCCGTCAGTGAGCCCAAGAGAAAGGTCTGGAACTGATCCTCACCGCTACACAGTTCTTAGAAGGAACCATACAATGAATAAGTTTGGGGGTATCTAATTACACCATAGTGACTATAGTTAACAATACTGGATTGTAGGGACTTCCTTGGTGGTCCAGTGGGTGAGAATCCGCCCTGTGATGCAGGGGACTCGAGTTCGATCCCCAGTCGGGGAACCCAAATCCCACATGCCACTGGGCATCTAAGCCCGTGCCACAACTAGAGAGAAGCCTGCTCGCCACAGTGAAGAGACCATGCACTGCAGCTAGGACCCGATGCAGCCAAATAAATAAGTATTTTTTTAAATACTGTATTGTGTACTTGAAAGTTGCTAAGAGAGTAGATTTGAAAACTTACTCTACACACGCAAAATAGTAATCGTGTAAGGTGATGGATGTGTTAACTAGCCTTCATGCAGTAATCACTTTGCAAAGTATATGTATATCCCATCATCATCTGTACACCTTAAACTTTCACAATGTTATAAGGCAATTATATCTCAATAAAACTGGCGGGGGGGATGGATTTTACAGTGAAATAAAGGAGCATCCTCTGGTCTTTTTTAAAAATAATCTTTTTAAACTTGAAACTATTTTGTTTATTTCGGCTGTACTGGGTCTTTGTTGCTGCGTCTTTGTTGCTGGTCTTTGTTACTAGCTTTTCTCTGGTTACAGGGAGCCAGGCTGCTCTCCAGCTGTGATACACGGGCTTCTCACTGTGGCGGCTTCTCTCGTGGAGCACAGGCTCGAAGGCCCGTGGGCCTCAGTAGCTGTGGCTCCCAGCCTCTAGCACAGGCTCAGTAGCTGTGGCAAATGGGCTTAGTTGCTCCTGGGCCTGTGGGATCCTCCTGGACCAGGGACAGATTCCTCGTCTCCTGCATCAGTGGGTGAATTCTTTATCGCTGAGCCACCAGGGAAGTCTCTCCCTAGGTTTCTAAGATAAGAAACATCCTCTTTACTTGGGCCTGATAATGCTAAGGTACAGGGATATGTGATATGTGCTTTCCAGCCCAAGGGGAAATGAAAGCCAATCCCTGAACATGATCCCTGGAGGAATTAAAAAAAAAAAAAAAAAGCTAGCATAGAGGCTTCTTTTTGAGCCACAAGGGGCTTTTTGTTGATCCATCAAAGAGTCTCCAACAAGGAGCATGAGTCAGCCGGGTGGCAAACATATTTGTTTTCACATATTAGTCATATATTTGATAGAGTGTATAGCAAATGTATGTGATAACATAAAATATATTTTAAAATTACAAATTTGGACAGCTGTCATGACATTTGAAAGAGTACATTAAAAATCTTGCTATATCCATTTTAAAATTCCATGCCAAATGGCTAAATTTGTCAGCCTTTCCACATATTTTATATTTGTTTGTTTGTTTTGATTTTTTTTTTTTCTCGAAGGAGCTCACCAGGTGATTTCTGGGCGTTTGGTCAATGTTCATGAAAAGTCCACTTTGTAAAAGCTAAACCAAAAGTGAGTCTAAGAAGAACCCTGCCCAACTCCACCTAGTTTGTCCTATTTTCACTACCTTCCTTGAGCAGAACTGACAAGAAACTATAAGGCAATAAATGGGAGATTTAGCGAGCAGGGTTGGCGGAACAAGAAAGCAAAGTTTGGGGTTCAGGAACTGAAATGTCAAACTTTGTGCACTTGAGTTGAATTTGGTGCCAAGTTACATATTCTTCATTTCCTGCAGGGACAGTGGTACTAAGCTCCTACCAATTACGGCCATGAGGATGCTTCCACTGCTGGGGGCACAGGTTCGATCCCTAGTCTGGGAACTAAGATTCTGCATGCTGCATATTCAACCAAAAAGAAGAAAAGAAAATTGCCTTGAGGGAACACAAATTTAGAGCAAGAAAACCCAGAAATTCAAATTTTTTCAAAAAACATTTTGAGTTATAATTTTTTAAGAACAGTAGACAAAGCCAAATAAAGCATGTCAAGAGGCCAGATGAGGCCTTTGGGCTGCCATTTTGCAAACTTTGCATGACACGGTGGTTAAAAATACTAGAAATCAAGCCAAAGGAGTTCCATACCATGCTGGTTTCTTACCACACACATATCTTAAGGAATTTGGCTGTGGGGCTACTTCTTATGTAAAACTGCACTGTAAGTATATTTTATATATTATATATGGTTTTAATATATTGTATGAAATTCTCATGGTGGAAGAAACTACCATTGGCACAGATAACCCAATGCATTGAGGGGCAGGTGGCAGGGGGTGTTGGTTTTTATTGGCAATTGCAAAGTGTGTCTTCTGTCTTCCTGATTTTACTTAGGTTGAATCAAAAGGCTTAAACTGGTTTACTTTGTCATAAAAGCTAAGAGCTGAGAATGAGGAGAGGAGGCCCATGTGCGCAATGGTGGCAGAAGGAAGATGGCCCCGAACCCGAGGTTGGCCTTAGGTCACCAAGGGTGGCAGCATAAAGCTGTCCTTTGGAATGGAGCTAATCCTTAAACTGTGTGTACATCCAAAACATTAGCTATTTGCTGTCAGGACTTTCTGAGCCACACGCCGAGTTAATTAACACAGAGATGCTTGCTACTGGAACCCTCCAGAGAGGAAAACAGAAAGAGGCGCAGGCTTGAGAGGAGACCAAGCCCTCGGGGGAACGGCAAACCCAAGAGCCTGTTCAGTTTTTATTCCTTTCTGCTCTTGTGATACAAGGGCAATGGGTTAATCAACCCCATTTCTGTTTCATCATCTGTTGTAATTCCAAGGAAGACATTATCGGCGAATAATGAGGCCTTTCTGCATCCCAAGGATTGAACATTGAAACTCTCAACATCCCCTCTATGATGGTCAAAAGGAAGGGTTCAATGAAAAGATGGTCTGCCCCTCCAAGTCAACAACTTTCTTCTGGGAGTCCTTGACAAAATGATGACCATCGTCTCTACTTATAATGTCGTTGCTATAACAGCATTGACATTTAAATGGATTTATACATTTGAAAGTAAAACATGCCCAAAGTTTTATAGTTCTAGGTTGTGGTGAATGTATCCACACACATAGACACACAGACAGCTCTTCTTTGTAGTTTTAGGGACTCGTTAGTAGAGAAAACCATCCGGTCGTTCACCTACCTCTTGAATACAAGATGGCAGTGTGTGTCTCTGGGGCTCTAGAATGTCTAGAAGTCAAGGCACAATGTGGAGCAACACCATTTGTTGTGCAAAAACCAGAAACCAATGGAAAACCATTTAATACTACTGTGAGGGGTAAGAAAATTAGTCTGGACTGTCTTGTAGCAACAGAGATGGAGAAGAAAGGAATAGGAAAGAGGAAGAAATAAGACTTGAAAAGTAGCAAAATATGATGTCAATATGTCACAGAAGTTTCACGCATGGAGGCTGAGGAAGCCAGTTCAGAGAAAGAGGGGGAGTTAGAGACGCTGCTGGAAGGGAGAGAGTCCCCAGTTGCGGAGTCAGACAAACTTGACCGAGAGAGAGGAATACCGTATGGTCTCACATATGGAACCTGAAAAAACCAAACTCACAGAAGGGAGATCAGATTACCAGAGACGAGGGATAAGGAGGAGGAAGAATGGGAGCAAGCTGGTCAAAAGGCACACATTTCCGAGCATAAGATAGATAAGTCCTGGGGACGTACAGCATGATCGCTGTAGCTAATTCCGCTGCAAATTGTACAGGAAAGTCGTTAAGAGAGTAGATCTGAGAGTCTCATCACAAGGAGAATTTTTTTTTCTTTTCTTTTCATGTAACTCTCTGAGATAATGGATTTTAATGAAGTCTATTATAGCCATCATTTCACAATATATATCAATCACATCATCATGCTATATACACTTTAAACTTACACAGCAATTTATGTCAACTATTTCTCAGTAAAACTAGGGGAAAAAGCAGACAGACCTGACTCAGGCCTGTGATCCCAGGGAATTCCTTTAATGCTCTCTGTTTTAGAAATGATGACAGCATGTGCATAGCACGGTGGCAGGATGAGAGAAGAAAATGTACATATCAGAGGCAATAGAGCCCGGCATTTAAAAGCGTTGACTCTGGAATAGACAAATTCCTCCTCTTGGTGACCGTGTAGCCTTGGGGAAATTATTTAACATCTCCAGGCCTCCCTTTTCCGCGTGTAAAATTAAAATGATAATGATAATACTTATCTCACTTGTTGTAGTGGTTAAACGGGACAATATATGGAACTCATTCCAACCTGGAGAAGGAAATGGCAACCCACTCCAGTGTTCTTGCCTGGAGAATCCCAGGGATGGAGGAGCCTGGTGGGCTGCCGTCTATGGGATGGCACAGTCGGACATGACTGAAGCGACTTAGCAGCAGCATTCCAACCAGGGCTTGCTATATAATGACCACTCAATGTGTATTAACTATTTTTAGGGAGAGTGTTTAGCTCAGCATTTTGAACAACAAAGAAGGTCAGTTAACAATAGCCGCAGTCATGTTCACTGTGATGTGTAGAGTTTTATACCAACAGTGCTGTAATGGAACATTAAGGAAGTGCCATTTGGGACTTCCTTGGTAGTCCAGTGGCTAAGACTCTGCGCTCCCAAGGCGGGAGGCCCTGGGTTCAACCCCTGGTTGGGGAAATAGGGCTTGCAAACCTCAACTAACAGTTCTCATGCCACATGGAAGACCCCTGCAGATCCCGTGTGCCACAGCCAAGAGTTTGCTTGCCATGACTGAAGATCCCGTGTGTCGCAAGAAAGACCCAGTGTAGCCAAATAAATAAATCAAGATATTTTTAAAAAACAAAAGGCCCTTTTACAGAGATACAGAAATGAGAAGAGAGCCACAGACTAGTAATGACACTCAAATTTCCCCTGCACCCCAAGAGAGAACACAAGGGACGTCCCTGACTCATCCAGACGCAGGCCAGCCTGGATCACCATGGTTGTGCCCCTCACCCTTGACCTCGGCAATTCGCAAACCCAGGCCATGCATCTGGGTTCAGAGAGGCACGCCAAAGCCCCACAAGGCGACGGTGGAGAAACACCTCGGACTCCACAGACAGCACCCCCTCCGGACGGGGCCTGTCTCCTCTTTGCTGGCCTGCATCTCACCTCGCAGCACCCCCACCACTGCCACCGCCATCATTTTGGCTAATTTTGCATTAGCCATGTGGACTGTCGGATGGTTTCTGCTGTATTTTGTTGCCCTTTCAAATATTTCTTAAATAGAAGATTGTACCATCTGGTGGACAATCTGCCTGTGTGCTATCTCACCTATCACAGCATGGATCCGCTCCTATTAGGGAAGGAGAGAGGGAGAGGGGAAACGCCGTTTGCTAGAACGCTGCCTCTGGCCGCCTGCAGCCCCCGTGTCGCTGCGATGGTCCCTCTCCCCCAGAGGTCTGGTTCTGCCTGCACAGCAGTCAGCGTCTAGGTGCTGAGCAAATGCTTCTCCCACTCACGGCATGGCCGGGAGATTACTCATGGGGCCTCAGGAGCAGACGTCTCCGTAGATGGACCCTTCGAACCTGGGCTGGTATTTCACCTACATGGGCATCCCATGGTGACCCAATGCACTTCATACGTGCAGCAGAGCGTGGCCAAGTCCCAGCTAAATTCCACACATGTGACTCTACCAAGCCAAGAAATTGATTCAAGGAGTTCTGGGTAGTAATGGTACCTAAAGAAGGAAGAAGTCCACAGATGCGTTAAGGCATATCTATGTATCTGTGTGTGTGTCTGTGTGGTTGTCATGTAGCTCATGAATCTTGATGGAGGGGCTCAAGGCATATTCACCTCTTATTCCGCTGTGTGCGTGCTCTAAGTCACTTCAGTTGTGTCTGACTCTTTGCGATCCTACAGACTGTAGCCCTCCAGGCTCCTCTGTCCAAGGGATTCTCCAGGCAAAGTACTGGAGTGGGTTGCCATTTCCTCCTCCTAGGGAACATCAGTTGCACCTGGGGAGAGAGAGGGACTCGGTGTTTCCAGTTTAAAAGATGACACTCTCAATGGTGGCAGTGAGAGCACTTTCTGATAAACTTTGTTTAATGGGATCAAAAGCAACTCTGATGATTTGTTTTCCATTTGGGGATGAGTGCTGTGCTCTCAGTGAGGCCCATGGTAGAATCCCAAATGAGTTTCAAGCATGGCAATTGTAAAGTAACTAAGAATGGGAGATCTTGAACAAAGCTGCCTAGAGTTGGACCCAGGCTCTCCCTTCTACTAAATGTGTGACCTTAGGCAAACTGGGCTTCCCAGGTGGCTCAGATGGTAAAGAATTACTTGCAATGAAGGTGACCTGGGTTCGATCCCTGGGTCAGGAAAATCCCATCTCTGGGAATGGCAACCAACTCTATTATTCTTGCCTGGAGATTTCCATGGACAGAGGAGCCTGGTGGGCTACAGTCTTTGGGGTCAAAAAGAGTCAAATATCACTGAGTGACTAACACTTTCACTTTAGGCGAATTGACAACCTCAGCTTCCTCATCTAGAAAATGGATACAATAGTCGTACCTACCTCATAGGGCACTTCCTCTATGCAGACACTCTCCTAAAGACTTCATCAGTCGGTCAAAGAAGAGCTGCCTCTTGTCCTCAGTGGACGCACGGCATAACGCCAGTGCCCACGTGGACTTGTGTTAACATCTGCAGTCCACCGTCCATGCGGCCAGACGGTCAACGTTGCACAAGCCCAGGCTGAAGGGCGGACTCCCTCTCCTCCCACACCACATAGATAAGGGCTGTACTTAGGCCACTCTCTGCCTCCCGCTGCTACTCCTCTGTGACTTGGGATACGGCAGGATATGAGCAATTTGCCAGCTCAGCAGATAAAGACGCTCTACGTCACTCCAGTTTAAAATGGCATCTGCGTTGTTCCCTAATACAGTTCCTCCCGATCTCCCACTAAAAGACACATAAACATATAATAAAACTCACCACAAAACCCAAAACTAAGCTCAGCGGATAACCTGTGGTTAGAATTCAAATTCTACTAAGTATGGATTCCTACTAATTATAAGGCTATTGGAACTGGACTTAGGAAAACCATTAGTGGCCTACCATACTTTGTCTCATGAACTAGAAGCAGCCTCACCCAGCGAGAAGTAGATCGGAAAATTCTTCACTTCTCCCCCAGTACCTCATGTCTACCCACTGAAGGGAAAAAAAAAAAAAAGAGAGAGAGATGTTTCTGAGATAAAAAATTTAAGCTAGCATTAGTGGTTACTCTACGGCAGGCATTCTGCCAAGCACTTCATCGGTGTTAATGTATTTAATGCCCACAAGGACCCAATGAAATAAATACTTCATTTTTATCCCCATTATAAAGTTGAGGCAACAGAGGCACAGGAAAATTATTTTGTCAGAGTCTCATAGCTAATAAATGACAGACTGGGATTTGAACCCAGGGAGTCTAGCTCTAAAATTTGGATTTATAAATGCCATATATGTCTCAGTTATTCCCATCATTCCTCATTCTTCCACATCCATACAGAAACAAAATTTTAAATATGGAAGTTTTTTAAATTAAGTTTTCTCCATGTCAATGTATGCCAAAACCAATACAGAATTGTAAAGTAAAAAAAATAAATTATATAAAAAAATAAAATAAAATAAAATAAGTTTTCTCATGTTTCATGTTTTTGAACCTGTTATTCAAAGAATGACTTCCATAATAGAGTTCCTATTTTGAGCATCTTTTGACAATAATAAAAATAGCTAATATATATCAAATTGGACATGAACTTGGGCAGACTCCAGGAGATAGTGAGGGACAGGGAGGCCTGGCGCACTATATAGTCTGTGGGGTCGCAGAGTCAGACACGACTTAGCAAGTGAACAACAACAGCAAAATAGATCAAATGATCACTAGGAATTAGGCACTGTGAAGTATCTCACTTAATTCTCTTAATACTCCAATGAGGTTAATACCATTATTATCCTGAGAGGGGAAACTGAGTCACAGAGAGGTTAACTTCCCCAAGATGACAGAGCTTGCAAGTGGCCGATTGGATTCAGAAACTGCAGCCTGGAGCCAGAATGCTTTCTCTTCATCACTGTCCTTGCCCTTCATAATCCTTTAAGGGAATTCCCCGATACAAGCCTCAGTTTACTCTCTCCTTCTATCATGGACCACTAGGAATGAGGACTATAGAAAAGGTTGCCAGTGTCTCCCCTCATCTTATCTTTCACGTATATAGCTCCCGCACACTGCAGGGGGTGTCTGTGTTGACTACAAAGATGATCCTATGTTGGCTTATGAGTGACAGGCAAGAGCAACCTCAGAGCAGCCACAAGTCCCCAGGAGGGGCTCTCACTCTAGAACAGCTCTGTCCAGTAGCACCTTTTGTGATGATACAGACATTCAGTACAGCATCTCAGAGCCACAAGTGGCTACTGAGGGCTTGAAATATGGCTAGTGAGACTGCAGAGACAAATTTTTAATTGTATGTAATTTTAATTGTGGATGAGGATTTACACTGAAGCAGCCACAGGTGCTAATCATTACCCCCACTGCACCACGCAGCCTGAGATCCTCAGACCTGGGAAGACCTTCCAAGCACTTGTCTCCAGCATCCTTAGCTTGCATAGCAGCAACTAGAGAAATTCTTCCATTCACAGAAATTGGAGCAGAGAAGTTGTTCCAACAATCCCCAAGTAGAAGATGGACCACCCTCATCCAGACTGTCTATGGTTCTTAATGGGGAGCCCACGAACCATCCTATCTCACCCATTTTGGTAACTTCATTTCCAGGAAGCTACCAAAGCTACCAGTTCTCTCTCTGGAAACCACATTCTTTACTCATAGCGTTTGCCACGGTGCTTCGGAGATTCTGCAAACATTTCATTTGAACTGCAATTTTAAATATGTTTAATCACTTGAACAGTAATTTAAAACACTCGAGGGATATGAACAAATTCAAGACCATAAACCATAACCTGGACTATCAGATTAACTAGTTTCTATGGCAATTTGAGAATCCTGCTCCTGTAGCCATCTCTGAGGAAGCAGAGGGTGTTCTGAGGTTACAAAGTAAATTTAATAAAAAAGAAAAATCTAACCATATCCTTCTACTTACATGTCTGAATCAAAATCATCTCCATACTCTATAACCAAAACAAAAATTTGTAAGTAAAGAGGGCAGAATTGGGAAATGAGATCACATGGCATTCCTAATCCCACAGTTTCCAGTTTTCGTATTCAACCAAACAGTTTCTGAATTCTCTTTAAATGCTTTAAAATAAAGAAAGCTTAAAAGTATAGTGGTGCAAGTGTGTAAATTACAAAATAGATTCAAGGTACTCAAATGCTCCGCTTGCTGCTTTGCATATTTCAATGCCACATAATGTTTTATCTGGAACAGAGGATATTTTCCTGCTTTATAAACAAAAATTTTGACAACCACTGAGTATAATGTTGGAGGATCCAGCAAGGTGTAAGATGACCTCATACCAGCATGGAAGTGTTCTTTCCACTCACTCATCGTGAGCTCATCTGTGTTAAGTGGGATCAAATAGAGAGGTGACAATATATTAGATTTCAGCATCACCAGGAGAGAAGCCAAGTGATGATAGCTAGCATCACCTTGTCAACATGCTTCAGACCAAGTGCAGAGGCTCCATTGACTTCACAAAGTGTGTTCCTGTTTGCGATCATTCAGTACTTTAACGTAGGAGCTCAAATACCTGTGAGTGTTCACTAAGGCTTTAAATATGCCTCCCGCTTACCAGGTGGTGCTAGTGGTAAATAACCTGCCTGCCAGTGCAGGAAACATAAAAGATACGGGTTCGATCCATGGGTCAGAGGGAAGATCCCCTGGAGGAGGGCATGGTAACCCACTCCAGTATTCGTGCCTGGAGAATCCCATAGTCGAAGGAGCCTGATGGGCTACAGTCTACTGGGCTCACGTAGAGTCAAACAAGGCTGAAACAACTTCCACACATGCCTCCAGCTTATTCCTTCCTCTTTCCTTGCCTTTAGAATTAATTTTCCAGACCATACACAATTTTGGTGGCTGCCTTCCTTTTTAAACTGATGGATGACTGTGACAATTGCTGTTGCATTTTTAAATGTACACAAAAAGTGAGGCCAACAACATGAAGACTGCAGTTGGGTGTCAATATTTTAAAGAACACACATTTTAACAGGGACTTCATTTGGTGAATGTCTGTGAAAACCAAGAAGCGAGGGGGAAATGCCTCTGCTAAAGAACTCAAGAGAGAGCATCCAGTATGATGCGAAAGGGACCCCCAGAGGGAAAGGGACCACAGCAGGGTCATCAAGGGGGGTGAATTCTCTCACAAGCTGACTTCTTCTGCTTATCCTAACCTCGTCCACACTTGCTTATTGTAGGATAATTTCTCTAAGCACCTCTTCTCCCACAACACCTTGGAAAAGAAGAAGAAAAAAGGGGGGAGAAGCTGCTTTATTTTACAGCTAATTTGCTGTAAGCACATAGCCCAGCTGCTCACAATGAAGTGAAAGAGGAAATGAGAACAGAGGGAAGCTTCTAATGAAGGCGGGTGAGGGAGCAGTAAGGAGGTGGAAGGATACGAGATGCTATTTGTATGATTAAAGATGAGCAAAAACCAGTGGTAAGCAGATATGTGCATCTTGAGCCTTGAAACAGAGAAATAAGAGAGAGAAAATTACAGAAGTGCAAATATTTGTTCGAGATGGTATTTTAACTGGCCCAAAGAAATCTCTCCCACGTTTCCATGATACAAAGTTATATTACATTTTAGATTTTGTTCTTGAACATGCTATCACTGACCTATTATTTGTAGACAAGGGATAATTTTAAAAACAGATGCTAAAAAATTGCAATTCTGTAAAAATAAATTGTTCAGAGAGGTGAGTTTAGTTGATCAGGAAATTTAGCTGAATGGGAAAAGGTTCAGATGAAATGATTTGGGGACCATTGGGAAAATGGCATCCAAAACTTCTGAGTTAGCAGACTGCATGCCTCATTCTTACCAAATATTCCCTTATAAAAACAAGAAAGATCATATTCTTTATTGCGTGCTCTTCTTTCTGCCAACTCAGCATGCACACACACAAGCCCTCCCTCCTTCACAAGACCTTCTCTAATTCCTTCCCCTGGGTGCCACATCAGAATGGGGTGCATTTTAGAGTTTTTGTACTTTTTCAAACCACAGAATGCGATATTCATATGGAAATGAAGACTTTCCTGAAGTTTCAGCTCCTATAATGTAACTGAGATGAGGGGGGGCATATGGGGCAGGGAGGACAGCTTATGAGCTAGGAAATAAAGAGATTTTAATATTCAGCTTTAAATAAACGTACTGAATTGGTCTGGATGATAATAACGCCAAAATAATTCATTTGAGCCTGGACTTCTCATTTGTCGGTGAGAGTAGGCTGCTGTGCTCCAAGGCTTCTATGAAACAGTACAAGGGTCAGCCCATCACCCCTCTGAAGCTCAGGGCTCTTCTGTACCTCCCTGGTGGAAGCTGAGGCTTCATTTCCTCTGACCTGGCTGGGGGCTCGGGTCGGGCCAGCCTCAGAATCCTCACTCTGAGAACTGTTTCTGCATCAAGGGAGTTCCTGACCCTACCTCATATCCTGTAGCATTTTTTGCCTGCTGATCTGCAGAGGAAATCCACACTTTTAGTTGCTATTTTATAGCAACGATTGGGAATTCCAAGTCCCTCAGTTTAATCCTGCTGGGTACATTAGAATAATTCCTTTATTCTCCTGGTGACAAGGATTAGGGACCACTGTAGTGGACAGAGCACTCTCCTTGGCACAGTGAGATAAGAAGTCCCCAAAATTCTGAAAATAAAAAGTAAGTAGTAAAATGTACTGTAAAAAACTGATAAAGCTCTGGGCAGCTTAAAACTGCCCAAATCTAACATCCACAAATTGGCAAACAAGCACATACCTAGATCCAGGTTCAGGAATGATAAAACAATGACAATAATTTTTTAAATGCCAAAAATATACTTTTCTTATATTTGGAAAACTTTATGTTTTAAGAATAGGAAAAAAAATTTTTTTAGAAAGTCATCAATACGAAAGAACGGAGTGAAGCTTGTTTTGGAAGATAACAAAATATTGACAGATAGGATCAAGAAGATGATAAATTATTCTGTTTTTTTGAAGTTTGCTGTCTACTTTTTCTCAGCGCTTCATCACCTAAAACTTTCTCAGTGTGTTACCTAAATGGTTATGGGTCCATTCTGTACAACCTGTGTAGAAGAACTGGAAGAGTACTAAAAATATAGGAAGGAATGGCATAGTAGAGTACTATACAGCCATGAAAATAAAGGGGGAAATGTCTCTATATAATACTCACGAGTAATCCCAGGATATATTTTGTTGAGTAAAAAAAGAGAAATTGAGTGTAATTTTCTGCTGTGATTCTAAGAAATAGGAAGAAGAAATGTATCTATAAACTAAGCATATTTATGTGTTCAAATATGTATAAACAAGTAATTCTCAATCATGATTTTGCCCCATGGGGGATATTTGACAATATCTACACATATTTTTAATAGTCTCAACCAAGAGGATGCTACTGGCCTCTAAGAGTTAAGAGTCCAGGGATCCTGCTAAACATCCTATTGATACTTTAGATGATTAATTAACAAAACAGAATGAAGTTAGAATATTGCTTTTCCTAGTGAATTAATGGATCTAGGCAGTAATTATCACTGGCTGTTCACATCGCAAAACTTAGACATTCTGTGAGTATTGATGGAAGAAATTCCACTGCTTATGAAATATTCTTGCCAAATAATTAAACCTGGATCCAGTAAAGTCTTGAGATCTCACCACTACTTCCAAAACACAGAATACAATGAAATGATACCTTGGAAATATGACCAGCAAAATCCAGATAGTGGAAAATCCTTCAACAAATAAATTGCAAGGGGAAAAAATGATATGGAGATGGAATATAACATATTTCCAAAAGTTAAAAGACATCAACTATTTAATGAATTAGTTGGACATTGATACTAACCAAAAAAATGTACAAAAATAAAACAGATTATAGATGATTGGAGAAATCTGATCACTGACAGAAAACTGATGATAATAAAGGTGTTTTTAATTTTTCAGATCAATAATGGTATTATTGGTCTTTTTTGAGTTCTGCTATTTTAGCGTCATTTACTAAAATGATTTATAGATGAAAGGATGTGCTGTTAGGGATTTGTTCAAAAATAATCCATTCAGGGGAGGGGTGAGTATAGTTAAGACAAGACTGACAGAGTGATAATCACTGAACATGAGTGAAATGGGCATACGGCAGTTCATGATACTAGTCTATTTTCATATAAAACTTGAAATTTTCTATGATGAAATGTTTTCAAAAGCTTAAAGATGAGTAAAAATAAAAGCTCCAATGGCACTCCTTAGTGTCTCGGCATACTAGAAATCCTTCACAGCAAGCATTCTGGTGGAGATGTGTTTGCAGGAAGCATGCTCTGAGAAGTGTTCTGAGAGCATCTTAGGAGTGTTATCTAAACTGTACAGATGATCTTATTTGTAAAGCAGAAACAGACACAGACGTAGAGAGCAAATGTATGGATACCAAGAGGGAAAGAGCGGGTGAGATGAACTGGGGGATGGGGATTGGGATTCACATATACACACTGTTGACACTACATATAAAATAATAACTAATGAGAACCAACTGCATAGCGCAGGGAACTCTACTCAATGCTCTGTAGTGACCTAAGTGGGAAGGAAATCCCCCTAAAGGGTAAGGTATATGTATATGTATGAGGTTTCCCAGGTAGCGCTGCTGGTAAAGAATCTGCCTACCAGTGCCAGAGATGTGAGTTTGATCCCTGGGTCTTGAAGATCCCCTGGAGGAGGGCATGCAACCCACTCCAGTATTCTTGCCTGGAGAATCCCGTGGACAGAGGATCCTCCCTATAGTCCATAGGATCACAAAGGGTCAGACAAGACTGAACATCTGAGCACACACACATGTATGGCTGACTCATTTTGCTGTGCAGTAGGAACTACAGTAGTAACACTGTAAAGTAACTGTACTCTAACAAAGTTTTTAAACAATCAATTAACCAGTAACAGCAAAAAACAAAAGTATTATAACATGATTCTCAATGCTTCATTTCCTGAAAATATGTCTTCTTAAATAAGCAGTTATTCAATTATTTCAGAAAGTCTCTTTGCTCCCATTTTCCCTTCCTTCAGAATAATATAATAATAGTAGTAATCAAAAATGTAATAATAAGTACACTCAAACCAATGTTCTGAGGAGTATAAAGGCCACACTAATAATTAGGCCACGCCCTTCTTCAGTCTGGCCTCAGTGAGTTGAACTTAAAATTATAGATGGTCCAGAGTATAATTTACCATTAGCAGCACGAGCCTAATCCTTTCAGGTCAGTTCACATTCTATCATAACTGAACTCTTCTCAGTGCCAAGGGCTGTGATACAGGAGGCACTACAGGGATGAATAAGACAGACTTTCTTCTCTGCAAACTTGTAGAAGCAGAGGTGGTTGTGGTTTAGTCACTAAATCATGTCCGACTCTTGCAACCCTATGGAGTATAGCCCACCAGGCTCCTCCGTCCACAGGATTCTCCAGGCAAGAATACTGGAGTGGGTTGCCATGCCCTTCTCTTGAGGATCTTACCAACCCAGGGATCGAACCTGGGTCTCCTACATTAGAGCCAGATTCTTTACCAACTGACCCATCAGGGAAGCCCATAGCAGAGACATAAGCAAATGACAACATAGCAGAGTTTATACGAGAACAGAAGGATGCGGGAAGCGGGCAGGGAGGATCATTTTCCCCAGCTAATAATGAGGAAAGCTTCTCAATGATCCCTAATGACCTAACTAGGGCTTTGAAGTCCACGACACAGAGGGGGGCATTTCCATACTGAAGACATAAGGAAGCCAAACCCTGGAGAACCCACGGTCACCATACTATCCTGTTTGGGATGGCTTTCAAGGAGAGTAAGCTCAATTTTTTAAGAGATGGTACAAAACCCCAGGGCTTTGCAGGTGGCACTAGTGATAAAGAACACACCTGCCCATGCAGGAGATGCAAGAGACAGGGGTTCGATCCCTGGGTCAGGAAGATCCTCCGAAGGAGGGCATGGCAACCACTCCAGTATTCTTGCCTGGAGAGTCCCGTGGACAGAGGGGTCTGGAGGGCTCCAGTCCATAGCGTTATAAAGAGTCAGACACGACTGAAGCAGCTTAACATGCATGTATGCACACGACACCCCAGACCTAGAGGAATTAAATAATTTCCTTGGGATCCTTCAAGACTCCTGTGGCCTCAGCAGGGAGGTCGGCTCGCTGTATGCAACTCTGCCCATGACCCAGTTCACTGTTGCTCAGGATTTATCGGCCACAAAAATGGGTTTAACCTTCTGAGCTTCATTTGGCACCTCAAGCTTTCCCTCCTCAAACGCTGTCTCCCACCCCATCTGCCTGTGACAAGGCTCCTTCAAGGACCAGACGTCTCTAAAATTAGCCATGGACGGAGATTTACACTGATTCTCTCGATTCAGTCCAGACGCGTCAACTTTCCTGGAAGCCAGCAGATAGTTCCATAAATTACTGCAGCCTTTAACCGCCCATCTATTTTTAAAGTGTGGTCTATATCAAATGCAAGTAAGTCTGAGTTGTTGCCTCAATAACTCTGCCTCCTTTCTTTTCCTGTTCACTTCTATCCCCAAGTGTACTTAGCTGGCAAGACATTTAGAGCTCAGTATATCTTTCTTTCCTTTTTTTTTTTTTTTTTTGTTTCAGCCTCTGGAGGATTGCAAAGAGCGGTGGCACTTTTCATTTCGGGATGTGTGGGAACAAAAACTTCAGCACATCGGTTCTTAATATGCCCCCTTTTAAGTGTGCCACATGGACCCCGTCTCTAGAAAACACTGTGCTCATTGATGGAGGCACCCACGGGACTGAGCACGGCGAACGTTCTAGGACCCCAGAGCTAGAGCAGGTCTTAACATCCCCATCCGTTTCAGGGATTCTGGCTCAAACATGCCCTCAAGTCCTCTCTTACCCAACCAGGTTATGGTAACTGGATCTCATGCCTCCCTACTCTTATTTTTTAACTTAGACAAATTTTTATTCCTCTCTTTGGCTGTGCTGGGTCTTTGTTGCTGCACGTGGGCTTTCTCTAGTGGCAGTGTGCAGGGGCTCCTCCTTATTGCAGAGGATGGGCCCTGGAGCACACAGGTTTCCATGGTTGTGGCTCCTGATCTCTAGAACCATAGGCTCCGTAGTTGTGGCACACGGGCTTAGTTATCCTGCGGCACATGGGATCCTCCCAGACCAGGGATGGAGCCCGTGTCTTCCTCATTGGCAGGAGAATTCATAACCCCTGGGCCACCAGCGAAGCCCTCCGTACTAGCCAGTCTCCATCTCGCACCTTGCTGATACTTTCTGCACAGGCTGAAGGGGTGGGGCTGCAGGAAGTGCCATCTCCCTCATGCCTGGCCATCACCCCAAATGTCTGAGAATAGTCAGTTGTGTCCCAAGGAGAGAAGGCATACATAACAAGGGGTCTGAGTCCACTTTGCGCTTGAAAGCTGGCAGCCTCGAGCCTCCCTCTTGCCTCCCCCTTGCCTCCCCGAGCGGTGCCCCACATTGGACGAGCTGATCTGAAGGTCTGAGTACCCTGTCCTTTGGCACTAGTGGGAGACTCAAACCCTAACCAGCCTCCATGCCTGGGAGCTCTCACTCCAGCCCCGACCATTCCCGATGCCTTAGGGAGTCATCTGGAGTGCCTGGCCCTGCTCTTCCTAGAGACTTATGACGTGAGTCCTAAACCTTTTCACACCCTCTGGGTGTGCATGGCACATGCTTGCACACAGCTCAAGTTCTCCCCAGCCTTCCCTGTTGGGAGAGAGCCTACATGCCTCCGCCAAAGCTCAGTGTGCCTCGTCCTATACGTCTCCTCTCAGGGGGATGCCATCCACTCGGATCCACGGGTGTGCCTATCACCTACAGCAGAAACGTACATCACTTCGGGCTTCCCAGCCCATCTCACCCTCTCAATAACCAGTCACAGGTGGCCTTCTCTCATGCCTGGAGAAGAGCATGGCAGGTGCTTCCTGCTTGAGTGTCGTTCAGTTGCTCGGTTGTGTCCGACTCTTCGCGACCCCATGGACTGCAACACGCCAGGCTTCCCTGTCTTTCACTGTCTCCCGCAGCCTGCTCAAACTCATGTCCATCGAGTCGGTGTCACCTCCTTCTCCTCCGGCCCTCCATCTTTCCCAGCATCAGGGTCTTTTCCAAGGAGTTGGCTGATGAATAAGACCAAACACATGCTAACAAATAGAACCATTGAGTCACTTGAGTCACTTATAAAAAAGAAAAGTTGGGGGGAAAGTGCTAGATCAGGATTCCTGCCTTACATTCCATTGCAATGTTATAAATTTTTTCAAAGCTTTTCTATATTTATTGTCTCAAAAATCTATGTTGAAGGGGTAGAATTGGCATAGCGCAATGTTCTAAAGTTTTTCAAAGCTTTTCTATATTTATTGTCTCAAAATCTATGTTGAAAGGGTAGAATTGGCATAGCACAGCTGGTTGTCTATGTATCATCTTTGTTTCTTGTTAAGCAACCGTGGTTTTGTTTAATATCCACTCTTAAGAAAAATGACCCTGGGACTTCCCTGGCACTCTCCTAAAGCAAGGTGTGTGCGTTTGATTCCCAATCAGGAAGTTAAGATCCTACATGCCTTGTGCCAAAAAAAAACTGAAGCAGTATTGTAACAAATTCAATAAAAACTTTAAAAATGGACTACATAAAAAAATCTTTGAAAATGAAAAACAAAACTGATCCTATTCCCATCTCAGGTGAAAATGAAAGCCAGAGCGCGGCAGATGACAACCCCAGACCAAATCTGTCCGGCCACCGTTTCTACATGCCCTGGAGCTAACAGTGTGTGACGGTTCATTTTATGTGTCAACTTGACTGGGCCATGGTGCTCAGATACTTGGTCAGACATTGTTCTGGATGTTTCTGTGAGGGTGTTTGTACATGCGATTTCTATTTAAATCAGCCGACTTTGAGTAAACTGCCCTCCACAATGTGGGTAAATTTCATCCAATCAGTTGAAGTGCTGACATTCCCCAGACCATAAGAAGTATAGATTTCACTTTGCCCCATGTCATAGGAGCAACAGAGAAAGTTACCGGATTCCCTCAAGCCAAAACTGTCACTTTTTGGCCTCCTTCCTCAGGTGATTATCTGCTGTTCTCCGACAGGTATATCTGAAGAGACCTCCCCTCACTATTTTGTTGAGTCTTTATAACTCCTCTCCGCCCTCAGTCTTCGATGTAGAGAACTCTGAGGTTCTACAGATTGACTCTCAGACATTCTTCAAGACTGGGAACTAATGAGGAACCAGCTTCTAATGATTTTATTTCCAACATCTCACAATCCTGCCACTGTGATTTTTTGAGCTGTGTTAGAACTCAGTCCATTCTTTAAAACTGTGGACACAGATGTAAAGAATCAGGAGCTTAGGTGGTCTTCTGACCTCCAACCCCTACTCCACATCCATCCTGTCCACTGGCTCCATCTCTGCCTTCAGCACATTCAGAGTTCATTGTTAGAAAGGTCTGCCTGGGGTGGGGACAAAAATCTTTCTTCCTGCCCCTTTTACCCCAGGTTGTAGTTTTGCCAGTGGGTGCCTCCTTGAACAAAGACATTTCCTCTTTCACAAGACAATCCCTCAGATATTTTAAGACCGCAGACTTGCAACCCAGAATTTTCTCTTCCCTATGCTAACCATCCCCAGTTCCCTCAGCCTTAAGTCAAGGAGCAGGGGCCCAAATCTGCTCATGGGTCTGGCCACTCTTCTCCGAATATGGGCTCCAGGAAATAAGAGCACTTTCACTGAGCACTAACATCCCACAGAGTTCTCCCCAAACCCAGGTGTTCTGTAAATTTCCACTGGAGAGCACCGCTTCTTGTGGGCTTATTTCCTCCAACCCTTTGGAAAGATACAAATTTAACTGTGTCTTTATGAGTCTGTTTGTTTGGATGTAGGCATGTGTGTTCAGTTGCTAAATTGTGTCTGACTCTTTTGCAACCGTATGGACTGTACCCCACCAGGTTCCTCTGTCCATGGGGTTTTCCAAGCAGGAATAGTGGAGTGGGCTGCCATTTCCTCCTCCAGAGGATCATCCCAACCCAAGGACCAAAACCACATCGCCTGCACTAGCAGGCAGATTCTTCACCACTGAGCCACCTGGGAAGCCTGTTTGGATATATACTTCCTAGAAAATCCTTGCGTTTCTGGGACCATCAGCGTGGCTTCGCTCTGCCACACTGTCGACTCCAGTTTTCTTTCTAAACATTAACAAAGTGATGTTTTGATATGGGCTGATTTTGTCTACAATTCACACTCAGTTTCTGATTTCAGATGCATGCTAAACACTGTCACGTCTATTTGAAAATAAGTAAATACTCCATTAATATGTGTGAACATCTTAGAAGTGAGTCTGAAATTTCCATGTGGCAGAAGGAGGTGCTTGGGAAGCTCAGAGGAGAGGCAGATTTGAATCAACACTGAGAATGGACGTTGATACTGGCCAAATCCTAAGAGAGAACCGAGAACCAGGAAGTCATCGAAGGTACAGACCTTAGGGATAATCACGAGCCAATAATCAATCAATCAACAATAATTCTTGAGGGACTACTATGGGTTGTGCAAAATATGAACTTCAAATGAGTCTAAACTGAATCAAATCTGACGTGAGACTAAGCTGGAGCTGACCATCTAGTCATGGAGCTAAGATGGGCAACTGGCCCATCATAAGACTGCACCTACTAAGTTCTCCTCTGAAGGAAAGTTATGACCAACCTAGACAGCATATGGAAAAGCAGAGACATTACTTTGCCAATAAAGGTCCATCTAGTCAAGGCTATGGTTTTTCCAGGGGTCATGTATGGATGTGAGAGTTGGACTATATGGAAAGCTGAGCACCGAAGAATTGATGCTTTTGAACTGTGGTGTTGGAGAAGACTCTTGAGAGTCCCTTGGACTGCAAAGAGATCCAACCAGTCCATCCTAAAGGAAATCAGGCCTGAATATTCATTGGAAGGACTGATGCTAAAGCTGAAACTCCAGTACTTTGGCCACCCGATGCAAAGAACTGACTCATTGGAAAAGACCCTGATGCTGGGAAAGATTGAAGAAAGGAGGAGAAGGGGACAACAGAGATGAGATGGTTGGATGGCATCACTGATTCAATGGACATGAGTCTGAGTAAACTCCAGGAGTTGGTGATGGACAAGGAGGCCTGGCATGCTGTGGTCCATGGGGTTGCAAAGAGTCAGACACGACTGAGCGACTGAACTGAACTAAACTGAGTACTAACACTTAGAGCAGAGAATTGGCAAAGAAGCTTTGCCAAAGGGGAAGAAACCTAACATAGGGGTGCCTCCTCTGGGCTCCCTGTGCTGCAGACATCTCCTCCTTTACACTATCTGGGGGCTCTGCCATGAGTATCACCAATCCATTCTCAGAAGAGGAAGTGTGTAAATGCAAGATGGTCAGACCTCCTCTGCATCGGGTCCTCCGAGAATGGGTGAGGAAAAGACTCCCAAACCAGACTGCAGGATCAAATCGTCTCCCTGGGAGTGACTCCCAGAGCTAAAACGATGACACTGAATAGCAAATGTCTGAGCAGAGAAGGCAAAGAGGAAACAGTGGGGCCCAAAAGGGAGAGGGTGGGGAGACAGCACCAGGCTGGAGGGCCCCGAGCCTGGTTTAGGGGAGGACAATGTCACCTCACTAAACAGGGAGGTGGGGGCTCTGCTCCCAAGACTCCAGAAGCCACAACTGCCACTCGCTCTTGGACTTCTGAATTCCCAGAAGCAGAAGGAGGCATGACTTGAGCTTTGCTGTAGGCCAGCCCTTTGTTCAGAGCTAAGGACAAGCACCTTGCCTCTGGAAGGAATGTGCCAATGCTACCCTGACCCTCCTATGCTGTCTGGGGCTAGGCACAGGCTTCTGGTAGTCTGCTCTCCTCCCACTAATCCACACTCAAGGCTAGGTTTCTCAGCATCTTCATTTTTCAAGTGAGGGGAGGGCTTGAGGCCCCCTCTGTGAACACTGAGGCCGAGAGCACTTAGTACCAAAGCCAGCTTGATTGTCATGACACAAAACAGGGTAAGGGAAATAAACCCTGCGCATAAGTAGCTATAAATAAAAGCCCCAAACTAGCAAAAGTTTCTAGATCTCCTTTTTATTTAAATGTTCCTCATTTATATGCAACCAATTCACAAAAGCCCACACACCAATCTGTAACGCACCTGGTATTGTGAGAAATTGCCAGTTTGCTGGTATCGTGCTTTTTTCCCCACAATAAAAGCTGCACAATGTCATGTCCTCAGGGTACATCAGTCCCCCTTCCCTCTTTCTTTCTGAATCCCCCAAAGAGGTACGTTTATAAAATACACCCAACAAAATGGGCTGTTTATTCCCTGTCATTCTAGGAACGCCCATTCAGGAGCAGTTTAGAGAGCAGGTATGTCTAATAACTCTCTCCAGCGTGCCCTCAGATCATACCTAAATCCAGTGTGGCTGGCTAAGGCAGCTATAACAAAATACCACAGCCCAGGTAGCTTAAACAACAGATATTTATTGTATCACTGTCTGAAGGCTTGGGCTCAAGGGCAAGGTGTCGGCAAGACTGGTTTCCTCTGAGGCCTCTTCCTTGGCTTGTAGACAGTCATCTTCTCCCTATGCCTGCACACCTGGCCTTCCTTCTGAGTGTATTTTGTGTCCAAGTTTCTCCTCTTATAAACACATTGGTCATACTAGACTGGGACCCACTCTAATGATCTCATTTTAAATTGGGTTTCCGTGGTGGTTCAAATGGTAAAGAGTCTGCCTGCAATGCCAGAGACCTGGACTCAGTCCCTGGGTCAGGAAGATCCCCTGAAGTAGTAAATGGAAACCCACTCCAGTATTCTTGCCTGGAGAACTTCATGGACGAAGAAACCTGGTGGGCTACAGTCCATGGGGTGGCAGAGAGTCAGACACAGCTGAGCGACTAACACTACCCTACTATACCTCCTTAAAGACCCTATCTCCAGTTATAGTCACAATCTGAGGAGCTTCGGGTTGGGACTTATGAACCTGGCGGGGACACAATTCACTTCATAACCCTGGTTTTCTCCCACTGCCTCCAGTTTCTTGTCTTCTTGCTGGCAAAATAGATGTATTCCATCTTGACAGCCCCCAAATTCTTAACCCTTCCACCTTCAACTCTAAGAGTTCTACCTCAAATAACTTGAAGGGCTGGAATTTGAAGAGGCAGGAAGGGATCAAAGTAATTGTCATTCTCATCCAAACATGGAATCTAGCCCCGGTTTCCAGCACCACAGAGAGAAGTGCTGGCTAACTGGGCTACTCCCAATGGGAGACTTGCGAAACTCAGGACTCAGTTACGAGAAAGGGAATCTATTTCTCCTGAGTCCACTGCACAGAACTTTCCGGGTGAATTGGGTGAGGGTCTATGGCAAAGGAGAATGCATCGCTTATCACCCCTTGTTCAAAAGGAGCTGATCACCTCTGTTCTAGGAAGGAATACAGGGAGCTGATTCAGCTTGCTGAGGGTAAAAATAGTCAGTGGACAGCTTGAGTGAAACTTAGCAGTTCACCTGTTTCTCCTATCATCAACGGCAGAAAGTGTATCAAGGACCGCAAAGTTAGACACTACTGGAAAACCCAGGCTCTGTGGAAAAAACCCATCTCTCTGAAATTGAGAAGTGCCAGGGGAGCCTGATCAGACTGAAAACAAGCAGCTGCTTTGCATGCTTCTCCTAGAACAGATGCCGGGGGAACAGCCGTCAACAGGAAACCTCGATGGTACCGGTGCCACATCAGAGAACGTTCTCTGGAACGCTTGCCCTCAGCGCGATTCCCCAGATCCCATCCACAGAGGAAGGCGCTGGGCTTCCCAGCACCCTTTGCCAGCAGTCCAGAGTTCAGCTTCTGCTTCTGCCTGTCCCAAGGGGCGTTTGCAGGCCGAGTTCATTTTCAGTGGTGCGAGGCTGGTAATCTTGTCATTAAGGAGCCACCTTTATGTCTGATTCACACAGCTACTTAGATGCCTACGATTTCTGAATCATAACGTTTTGAATGTACAATTGAACCCTTGAGCCAGGCTTGCCACCAGCAAATAGAACTTCCCAGAGGAGGTGAAGGGAGAGGTGTGGATGCTCTTGGAAGTTCTCCTGTTTGCCTCAATGCTGTTCTGGTGCTTTAAGAAATCACATTCTACACTTGATTCTACAGAGACTTAGAAAAGCCAAGTTCGAGACTTGATAAGGGAGAGAGGAATGGGGCTTTAGGGCTTAAGAAACATACATATGTAAACACACACACGTGTGTGCATTGAAGGACATACATATATATATATCTTCAATGCACGAGACATGGGTTTGATCCCTGGGTGGGGAAGATCCTCTGGAGAAGGAAATGGCAACCCACCTCAGTCTTCTTGCCTGGAGAATCCCATGGACAGAGGAGCCTGGCGGGCTACAGTCCATGGGGTCTCAAGAGTCAGACACGACTTAGCGACTAAACCACCACCTCCGCCGCCATATAAAATATATATATTATATATAGTCATACATGCACACACATGCTCACATAAACATACACACAAACATATACCTATATTCATTTTTAGAGATAGAACAAGAGGCAGCTTGAGAAGAGCAAACATGCCCTAGTTTGCCCATCTTGAAACTTGATTAGATGGATTTGTCAGGTTGACAAACGGCCCCCACTCAGGGCAGACCCGGCGGACGACAAGCACAGGCAGGGCTCCTGCCCGCACCTCCCGTAAGCAAACTGTGGCATGCAAGAAGCCTACACCGGGCAGCACCAGCAGACTAAAAATACCGCCAGCCCATCTCTCTGGAGATTTGCTTCTAGGCCGCAGGGGCCCTGGGGCCCAGCCCTGCCTGGAGGAAGCGCAGGGGCCTCCATCCGCCCCAGAGCTGATTGCCAAGGACCCGGCCAGGCAGCTGCTGGGCCCCGGCTCTCGGTTTGTGAGAGCCTTGCAAAGGCAGTGGTTCTAACTTCAGATCTTCTCTCCAAACTTTGATCTTCCAGCGCTGCTTGGCTGTAGGCAAAACATAAACTTGAGAGCTGCAACATGTTTTTCAAATTTTATTCCCCTGGCAGTTTTAGAATAAGGACAGGAATTATTTTCAAATGAGAATCTTTGACTGCATAACACAAGCTTCCAAAATTAAGCAGAAGCACATGGTGGCTCTTATTATTAAATTTCCCTTGGAAAACAATGGTTCAAATTATGGGAGGGGGAAGCAGTTTGATAAAACTTTGAAATGTGAAGCCTAAAGTTTAAAATAAAATAAAAAAATAGCTCTAGCCTTTTTTTTTTTTTTAAGATCATCATGGAGTTTTTCCAGCCCTGCCATTATTATTCTGTATCTACCAATGGCTCAAAAATTGAATGCTTGGGGTTTAAAATATAAATGACAGTTTGTCAAGCTGAAAATCAGGTGCTAAAGGGGTTCCTGAAGTACAGAGAATAATTTGGGCTGCCCGATTAGAGCGTCTCCCCAGAAAGCATGCTTTTAAGAAAGTAAAGCTAGAGAGCTTAACTGTATTCCTTTTTGCACCTGATTCTGAGTTGTGTTGAGCGAGCAACAGAATCCTTCTGGCAAGGTGTGCTGAGCATTCCAAGCCTGCTTTTGGCTAACGGCATTCAGTGTGGCCTCAGCTCGGGCCATTGGCATCCTCTAGCAGCAAAATAAATCAACACGTCGCTTTCTTCTCCTCCCCAAGCCATTCCCAGACAGGATTTGGGAAGAGGCTGTTCTCAGAGGCTGTACTATCTCAGACCTCTCAGGCAGTACTTAATTCTCCCTTCCCTTCCAAGATAACATCAGTTGCTACCTTCTTGATGGAGCTTTTCTGATGACCTCATTCTAGTTTCCGTGTCCTTCTCAGCCCACATCCTCATCGTGTGTACACTCCCTTGGGACTCACGATTTCCTGCTGGATGTGGTCAGTGATCTCAAAGCTGTGGCTTTTCCCTTCCCAGCTCCTTTCTAAAGCCCACAGTGGTGGGAACCAGCTCTCTTCACCTTCGGCATCCCTCCTTGGGCCTAGCTTGGTGCCCTGGGCCTGCACCTAGGTTCCTGGGCCGGGGACAGCAGGGGACAGTCACAGAGCTCTGATCATAACAAGAACTTATCTTCTAGCATCACCCAGAGGACGCCCTGGGCAACAGACTCAAAGGGAAACAAATAAAACCAAACTCCTTGCACTTCCTTCCCACTGCTGTAGAAGAGGACCCAGTGGGGCCGTCTGAAGGAGGCTGGGCAGCTGGCTGGGCTCTCTGGGGAGTGGCAAACACCACCGTGACCACGCAGCCAGACAGAAAAAAGGAAGGGAAGGTGAGGGAGCAGAGGTCCCCACTCTGATTCTGCAAATGACTTTTTTTTTTTTTTTAACTTTTGTCAGTTCTCATAACCGCCTTCCACCTTCAAGATGTAGCTTATGGTTAAGCTTCTCTGATTAAAGGCATGGTTTCCGCACAGTGTATTTTCGGTCATAATGATATCTACCCCCCGCATCACACACACGCAGCAACTTCCCATGCCATCTCTGCAGCATTTTAAAACAGTATTAATACCAGTTGTAAGCAAACAAGAACATCATTCACAAAACTTTGTTTATGTAACTGAACTCCAGTTTGGAATGATTTCCTTTCAGTTATAAGAAACGTCCCTTCCTTTTTCAAATAGCCAGCCTAATAGGCTCATTCAACATTTCGGGTAGGAATTTCACTGCTTGGATTAGGAGAAGACATCACGGGTGCAGAGAGAGAACTTTGCCCGGGTGTCATGAGTGATTTAAGACCTGGCCCCTCAAAGTGTGGTCTCAGTGCCGTCGCCTGGGAGTTGGTTAGAAATGTTGCATGTCAGTTGCTACTCCAGACCCTCTGAATCAGAATCTCTACTTTTCTTATTTTTTATTTTTATTTTTCCCTTGTTTAAAAAAAATTTTTTTAATTTGGAGTATAATTGCTTAACAATGCTGTGTTAGTTTCTGCTGTACACCAATGTGAATCAGCTACAGGAGTACATATATCTGCTCCCTCTTGGACCTCCCTCCCATCTCCCACCCCTCTTGGTCATCACAGAGCAATGAGCGGAGCTCCCTGTGCTATACAGCAGCTTCCCAAGAATCTCCACTTTTAACATGATTCCCAGAGATTCATACACATGTTAATATTGATTATAAGCATCCTCTACACACTTTCGCAACTGAAAAAAATTTCCCCACCCATCTGTCATTTCTGCCAAAAATGGTCATTGTAGAGATTTATAAGATGGAGGTTTACTCATGTTGTTTTTTTTGCCTTTAAGTGGCAAATTCACCGAAGAGAAATAATTTATTAAGGCAAATCAGCTACTAGGACTGAGATGCCCAAGTGGACTCAGTTGCTCTTTTCAGTGGTGAAAGTACCTTTGCAAGTGATTGAAAGAAGGAGCGACTGCTTTGCATCCTCTAGGAGAGGGCACAGGGGAGTCCCCAGGTACCCAGATGTGGTCCAGGAGGGCTTCTCACCTGCCCCTGGCTGTGTGGATCCAGATGTGGGAAACAGAATCCCCACAGCGGTGAACTTCCAATAGTAATAAAATAATGCTTCCCTGGTGGCTCAGATAGTAAAGAATCTGCCTGCAATGCAGGAGACCTGGGTTTGATCCTTAAGTCAGGAAGATCCCCTTGAGAAGGGAATGGCTACCACCTCCAGTATAAGAATATTCCATGGACAGAGGAGCCTGGTGGGCTATGGTCCATGGGGTTGCAAAGAGCTGGACATGACTGAATGATTAACACTTTCAACCTTCCCAAATGGGCAACCAAATCCAGGAGGGACTGAGAGTCAGAGAAGAGAGTCAGGGAACCAGTGAGGATGGAAGGAAGAGAGAGCAGGTTGAAATGGGCAAGTCGGGGAGTGAATGGGTCAAGGCCAGAGATGCTGGCCTGTGTGTGGTTCCCCTCTGGGCCTGTCTATGGAGGTGAGGGCTTGTGTAAACGGAATTAATCTGAAAGGCCAGGAACAAGTGTTCTCATATCCGTCCAGCACACTAACAGTGATTTCCACTGCCCCACTCACCCCTGCCAGTATGGCTCCAGAGCCCATGGCCCTGTGACTATGATATGCTCCTCCTACCTTCTGAGATGTTTCTGGAAGACCCCAGGAGAGATCTCAAGCCTCCTGAGGAGTCAGACTGCTTCTTCCTCCACTCTGGGGCCACATCCCACACATGGATGAGCATCCCACACATGGGTGCTCTTGTCCTTGTGATCCAGGAACAGCTGACCACTAAGAAGTAGCTTAGAAGCTACTTGAAGATGAAGAGAAATGTCCACCCAACCCCACGCATTGCCGTGTGTCCAAGACCATCCAGGTTGCCATAAGGGAATACCACAGGGCTGAGTGGTGAATCAACAACAGAAATTTATTCCTCACCATCCTGGAAGCCAGAAGCCCAAAATGAAGGTAGAGCAAATTCAGTGTCTGATGACAGCCCGCTTTCTGGTTCTCTGTGTCCTCACGTGATGGAAGGGGCATGAGAGTTCTTCAGGTCTCTTCTATATGTGCGAGGTCACTGATCCCTTCCTGAAGGCCCCACCCTCATGACCTGACCACCTCCCAAAGCCCCACCTCCTTATACCTTCACAGTAAGTTTAGGTTTCAATATGCAAAATTGGGAGGAACCCAAGCATTCAGCCCATCATACTCTGCAAAAGAGATCCCTTAGCTGAACTGGGGATCACAAGGGCTATGGAGCTCAGAGAGATCACCTCATTCCCTTCAGACCCCTGCCTTCCTCCCCGCGTGGAGTCCGTGTCAAGTTCTCTCAAAGACCACCCCATGGTGTCCGTGTAATTTGGTTTCTGTCTCTTTCCTTCCTACCCTGCCAACTCACCAGACATGCCAGATAGGAACAAGAATAGAATAAGGATGAGCAAGACAGACACAGAAATGGAGACGGAGGGGAAGACTGTGGGGAGAAGAGCCACGGGACTCCTGACAAAGCCAGTGCTCTGCGCTCACCACCGCGGTACTCGGCAACAGTCCATTAGCTTGTTAATTAACCAAGGGAAATAAATAAAATAAACTGCAAGAGAACCACAGAGGGCAGCAGCCTGGGGGAACGGCAGCGGTTCCACTCACTTCTGCTCGTTTGCTCATCTGTTCAGTACCTAGAACAAAATCTGGGCAGAGCAGGCAATGGATTTTTGCAAATGAGTAACCAAATGATGAATGAACTTAGCAAAGACAAGCTGAGGGCTTGGATGTTGGAGGGCTTGGGCTAGACTACAGAATGCAGCAGTGGGCCAGTCAGTCCCAGCCCTGACGGAGGATCCAGGGAAACAGATGACACCCACACCCATGAGCGATAAACAGTGCAAGAGAAGAATCAAGGGGAGCCACAGGAGCACCCCAGGAGGACCCCCACGCTGGTGGTCCTGCAGAGCCGGTGGTGGGTAATATATACCCAAAGAGATCCAACCAGTCCATCCTAAAGGAAACCAACCCTGAATATTCATTGGAAGGACTGATGCTGAAGCTGAATCTCCAATACTTTGGCCACATGATCTGAAGAGCCGACTCACTGGGAAAGACCTTGATGCTGGGAAAGATTGAAGGTAGGAAAAGAAGGGGATGGCAGAGGATGAGATGGTTGGATGGCATTACTGACTCAGTGGGCAAGAGTTTGATCAAAATCTGGGAGTTGGTGATGGACAGGGAAGCCTGGCATGCTGCAGTCCATCGGGTCGCAAAGAGTTGGACATGACCGAGCAACTCAACAATATACGATTGTTGAGCCAAGGGCACCGATAGTGAGTCACAGGGGTTTGGGGTGCCTGCTAAAGGGAGTAACTCTTTCGGCCTCTTAAGGAGTCTCCCTGGGGGCAATGACTATAAATCTCCAGTCACAACTGGGTCTCCAGCCAAGGCTGGATTTCCTCTCATCAGGGGATCGCTCACGTCCACTGCCAAGAGCTGACAGTCGTTAATCCACAAGGCGGACAAAAGAAATATGGTGCTGCTGTGTTCACGGAAAGGGTGGGGAGGGGAGGATGGGAACAGAGAGGAGGTTATGGCCGTCCAGATATGACGGACCTTCACATCTCAAAGGCGGAGCGGAAGGAACAGGCAGATTAAAAGCGGGGGGAATGGCAGTTTATGGAGAAAGCCTTCCTGCTGGAGAATAAGAGATGGACCGAAGCAGCTCTGATCACAAAACCAGGGGAATTAGGCAGTTATCTGCCAGAGCATGCTGCTTCCGAGAGAATCTTGAGAAACATCGAGGTTGTTTTAGACAGAGAGTAAGACTGAGCTGGGATGAGATGCCACCGGGTCATGGAATAAAACTTCAGGCACTGCTCATTCAATTTCAAGCCTCTATTGCAGCTCAGCTCTGAGCTGGAGGAAATTGTGTGGTGGTAGATGTTTATGTGTGAATGCAAGCCGGTACATATTCTATAGACACAAAATTCTTTCGTGTTTGGGAAAAAAAAAAAGGTTCCTGTTCTTGTATACTCTTTCATCCTAAACCGGAGGCGCTTAATAAGAAGTCATTCTCAGCCGAGACCTGGTGGGAGATAACACTGTGATTTGGAGTGGGGGTGTGTGCACGTGTGTATGTTTGCCTGGCCAAGACAAATGGTCATCTTTGCCATGACAAGAAAATGAACAAGGTTTTCCAGAAATGGCCAGCCGGAATCTGATGTAGCCTTTGCAACATTCAACGTGCTGTGGGTCACAGTTGGGCGTGCGTTGTTCCCCAGGCTCCGCTCCTCCTTTCTTCCTGACTGATTCTCACCTGCCCCACAGGCCACATCCATCACAGTTTTCTTTAGGTCTAGTTTCAACTCCATAAACTGGATCAGATGGTGGGAGCAGGGTGAGTGGGGAGTGCAATCAGGCATCCAGATCCCCAGCCCTGCTTCCCAAGCGTGCTCTTGTCACCAAACTGCAAATCATCCAAACGCACGAGAGAAAATCCAGCCCGACTTAGGCCGATTGGAATGTGGGCACTTGGGGGCAGATAAATACCTTAAAGTTCTCCCCTATGAGATGTGAAGCTTTGAAGTCAGAAATCAATGGCCAGCTTTTCAAAGGAAAGGGTAACAGGTGTGCTCAGGTGAGCCCCAGACAGCTGGGTCTGGGAAAGCAAGTGCTGGTGCAGCTGCGGTGGCTGCTCCAGCCATATGTCCTGAGCAGACCTGAGGTGCAGAAGGAAGGATGAAACTGTGAATCAGAGGAGACAGGCCCATTCAGCCGTCCGCACCTCATTTGTCTCCAGGTACGCAGAGCAAATCCACAAGTCAAGAACAAGAACATAGCAGATGGGACTTAGAGGAACCTGCTTCCTGCTCCAAAACATCCAGATAGGAGTAAATTGCAAAGAATTTTTGGCCATAGAGCTAAGCTCAAAACCAAGAGACTGAAACTGCCAGGATGCATGAAAGGGAATCTTGTCAATACGAGCAGTAATGAAATAGGGTAGGCTCTAGATACTACCAGGAGGGGTGCCCATTCCTTAGACCCTCAAGGCATCTTGCTGACTTCCAGATGCTGGAAGGCCTTGGATTTTGGTCCTCCTCTGGCTTACTTCTTATCCATACTCTGGGTGACTCCACTTAGCACCATGTTTTTACATACCACTGATTCATCAATGGCTCCCAGTTCTAAATCCCACCCAACCTAAGCTCCAGACTGCAAATCCAACAGCCTGACCATCCTCTTGAGGTTTAATGGAGCTCCCAATGTTAATATATCAAAACTTGAGCTCCTAGTTTCCCTCTATACCCCCAAATTCCACAGTGCCTTCCTTGGTCTTCCCCATCTCAAGAAGTAAACCTATCATTTACATATGTGCTCTGGCCAAAACTTTGGATTCATTTTTTATTCATTCCTTCCTTTCTCTCACACCCCACCGTGAATCCATCCGCTCTGCCTTCAGAACACACTCCATTCCTAGTCTCGCTGTGTGCACTGCTACCACCCTTTTCCAGGGCACCACCCTCTCTCATCTCAATAACTTGCATGTCCTCCAGCTTATCAACCTGATCCCACTATTTCCACTACTGTGTCTGTCTCCACACACAAGCCCAAGTGATTTTTCAAAACGAAAGTTTCAACCTAAATGTCCATTGACAGATGAATGGATAAAAATTGTATATATATATATATATATATATATTCAGTTCAGTTCAGTCGCTCAGTCGTGTCCGACTCTTTGCGACCCATGAATCGCAGCATGCCAGGACTCCCTGTCCATCACCAACTCACTTAGCCATAAAAAAGAATGAAATATTGTCAGCAACATGGATAGACCTAGAGATTATTATGCTAAAGGAAGTAAATCAGACAGAGAAAGTAAGTCAGATAGAGAAAGACAAATACCATATAATACCACTTACATGCAGAACCTTAAAAAAATTATACAAATGAACTAATATACAAGACAGAAACAGACTTTACAGACACAGAAAACAAACTTATGGTTGCCAAAAGGAAAGGAGGATGAATTGAAAATTTAGGATTAACAGATACACACTACTATATATAAAATAGATAAACAACAAGGACTTACTATATAGCACAGGGAATTATATTCAGTATCTTATAATAACCTGTAAGATAGGTTATAATGGTTATACTTTTCCACTGATAAAGAAAAAAGATCAGAAAAAGAAAATATATGTATGTACAACTGAATCACTCCAATTATTTTTAATATTATTTAAATTATTATTAAGAAATTATAATTTTAAAAACCAAATAATTATTATTAAACTATTTTTAACAAATGATTTTTAAAAATAGCCTTCCTGCGTGATCAAAAACTCCCATTGGCGTTTCATTGCCTTTAGAACGAAGCCTCAGAGTCTTCTCAAGGCCTCTAAGCAGCCTGACCTCATTCCCCTCCCCAGGCCTGTCTCCTCCCATCTCCCTCATGCTCATTCCAGCCACACTGGCTTCCTGGCTGTTCTCGAAAACTGACCACTTCGTTCCTTCCCCAGCATCCTAATATTTGTGGTTCTGTCCACCTGGACAGCTCTTCCCCAAACCTTTCACATCACTCACTCCACTGAATTCTAAACTCTGTGATCACACGTTACTTCTGGAGAGGAGCCCCCCTTGACCACAGATTCTCAAGGAGATTGGCCACCACCCCGGTCCTGCATCACCCCTCTTCCCTTATTTTGTCCAACTTCAAAGCACTTGTGCTGGGTATTTATGATGCTTTGTGGCTACCCGGCATTTTGCTTGTTTGGGGAAACTTTAGGACTTCCCAAGGCAGAAACTAGAGGGTTTAATAGCATCCCCCTAAAATCTATGTTCACCCAGAGCCTCAGAATCTGAGCTGAGTTGCTTTTGGCAGCTTTAGTTAGCCAAAGATGTCAAAATGAAATCATCTTGGATTTAGAACGAGTCCTAAATCTACAAAATCTCCTGGACTACAATTCTTAAAAGGAAAGGGAGGGGATTTGGACACAGATATGCAGACGTCAGGGGAGAGGCTGTGCAAAACTGGAGGCAGAAATTGGAGTTATGTAGACACAAGCCAGCTTCCCAGATAGTTCAGTGGTAAAGAATCCGCCTGCCAGTGCAGGAGATGAGGGTTTGATCCCTGGATCGGGAAGATCCCCTGAAGGAGGAAATGGCAACCCACACCAGTCTTCTTGCCTGGGAAATCCCATGGACAGAGGAGCCTGGAGGGCTCCAGTCCATGGGGCCGCCAAGAGTCAGATCCGACAGAGCGACCGAGTATGACCACAGGCCGGGGAAGCCAAGTATTGCCAGGAACTGCCAGAGACGAAGATGATACAGGGAAGAATTCTTTCCTAGAGGCTTCAGAGGGAACATGGCTCTGTCAACACCTTGATTTGGGACTTCTAGCCTCCTGACTGTGGGCCATGAAAGCAAGCAAGTTTGCGGCAATTTGTTACAGCAGCCTTCAGAAGCTAATCCTGCCAGAAAACTCATTTCCCTAGACGCCTGGTAATCAGAGCACAGGCAGGACACCTAGACCCCCTCTGGTTGGATACACTGACATGAGATATCCACTGCAGGACTAAGCACCCCAAGGAGGCCACCCCCACCTGTTCATATCTACCCTGTCCATGCCCCAGATATCAAGGAACAGGAAATAAGCCATCCCCGTATGTCTCTCCAAATCCCTGACCCCCAGAATCTATAAGCATAATAAAATGACTGGTGCTTGATACCAGAAAATTGGGGTGATTGGTTACACAGCAGTAGTAACTACAACAACAACAACAAAAAAAAAAAACAAAATAATTCTCCTCTGACGGTGGGGCTTGTGGGAGATGGAAGGTAGAGATGTATTGAATTATGCCTTCATCGGAAAATAGAGGGTTTGTTTGAATGGTTGAATCTCATATTTCCCAGAGTCACATCAGAGACCCAGAAACCTGAGGTCCCTCAAGGTACAGGAAAATTCCCTGGAATCCTAAATTTTTTTTAAATCTAGTTTTAAAATCTTGGTAAATTATACATGAAGGAATCCTCAGTCTCCTTGTCGTGATAGAGATGAACAGCAAGCATCCACGTCTCACCAGGCATTTCCACTGTCATAGTTTCATGGAATCGCCCAGGACCTCTGAAAAGCAGTCATTATTATTTCACAAATGAAGCCTGGAGACTACAGAAACTTCAACTCAGGTTCTGAACCCTAAAGTGACTTGAAGTCCCGAGTTCTGACCATCCATCTCCCAGAGTTGTCTCTAAATAATAGCTATGTTGAGTGAAATGCCAAGTGATCTCAACAATCCACTTTCATGATATTTTAAGGCTACTGCCAAGAGCAATGTTGTCAGAGGCAGCTTGGGGTAGTTACCCGTGTGGGAGAGAATTGTCAGGGTGCCTGTGAAGCCCACGAATGGAAGTTCAGAGCGACAGTTCATAAATTTTCTTTATAAGAGAAAAGGCCAAGCAAAGGGTCATTTTAACAGCCATCCAGCATCTCCACCCTGCAGCCTGGGGTGAGCTGATACTGAATTTCATGCTTTGAGGCAGAATTGCATACCAAAAAAATATCCTCTGATGTGTTTGTGTGCAATTGGATAGAACTAAGAATTTGTTCAGATGTAAATTCAATGACCCCTAAGCTGATAACTGGGGCTTCCCAGGGGGCTCAGTAGTAAAGAACACTCCTGCCAATGCAGGAGACTTGGGTTCTATTCCTGGGTGGGGAAGACCGCTGGAGACGGAAATGGCAACCCACCCCACAGACAGAGGAGCCTGGCAGGCTACAGTCTCTGCAGTCTCGAAGAGTTGGACCCAACTGAGTGACTAAAACAACAACAAAGCTGATATACTATGAAGGATGTTAATCAGGTAGCCTCAGTAAAAGCTGAGAGGACACCCAAAGGATGCTAAGCACAGCCAGGAGCTTGCTGATATCACTGCAATGAAAGAGAAAGGTGGCTTTTCTGGCTGGTGTGATTCATGTCTATTGTGAGAAGAGTTGCTGTGTATAGTCAGCACTCACCTGGAGACAAATGGTCCTCACCAGGTTGCTAATCCACTTAAAATAATCAGCACCAGGGCATTAATTTGGCACTGTCCCCAAGATATTACAAGGACCTGCCAGCTATCTTGAGACTATCAGTCACAGTAGAACCAGAACAACCCAGAAATCCAGAAGCTACAAAGACTCATCCTCTTTCTCAACTACAATCCTACCCTTTTTGAACTATAAGCAAAAGATCATTTAGCCCCAAACACAGACGAATCTGAAGAAACTTCTCTGTGACAGGTTAACTCATAGGTTTGTAGAGCTCAGTCTTTAGGATAGAGACCTGAGTCTCTACCACGACCAGTTTCATGGCCTTGACCCACAGCCAGATAATTCCACTCCCAGTCTGGGGGAGAATAGATACATATATATGTATGGCTGAGTCGCTTTGCTGGGCACCTGAAACTACCACAGCATTGTTAATCAACTGTACTCCGATATAAAACAAAAAGTTTATTTTTAAAAAGATAATTCTACTCCCTGTACCTCAGTTTGTTTCCTTAACTCTAAAATGAAGATGCCAGTGGTTTTCACCTCATATTAACATTGCAAGGAACAACAACAACTACAAAAATGGATATAGAGTACCTGGTTTAGAATAAATACTCAATTACATGCAACTATTATTGGTCTTTCCCAGGCCATGAAAACAAATTCTGGCTGATCCAGGATTAAAATTCAGTTGTCAGGACTCTCTGGCTGAGCCTCACACCATGACACTCCATCAAAAAGCAGGGTATTTTCCCTCCTGAATCTCTTTGTCTATGTTCCAAACATTTGGGATACTGACCAGCACCTCATAAGTTGAGTAAAATATAAACAACTTCAATATATCACCATCCTTTTTCCAAATAAATCAAGTTTAGCAAGCTCTCCCATAACCCCATGTTGAATCCACAAAACTGTAGGCAGCTTCCTTTGGGACCAGCATTTTCTGGCTAATTAAGATGAATGTTGTATCGATGAAAGATTATTTTAAAATGGCACTGATAGTGTTTAGACATTGTCATAACATCAGCCGGTGGATCACTAATTTGCAAATTTTGCTAAAGATCTTGCCAATTAAAACCCCTTCTAGACACTCTCGAACACACTGACAGTGACAGCTGATAGACCACATGGTAAAGACATGATCACATTAAAATCACACAAGACTGTTCTCCCTGGAAAGGCTGAGGGAAAGAGACGGGGGCATGTCCCCAAAGCGGGTGCCACCGAGTCGACCCAGCCAGACTGTCGGAAGAGAGAAGCAAATCTTTGGGTTTTATTTTACCCTCACTGTTTTCCAAAACAAACAGTGGAACTTCGCAAAAAGTCTGCGGGAAATTATCATCCTGCAAAATTGTTTCCGTGTCTCTCTCTGTGAGACAAGCCAAGAGCAGGGAATCTCTGGACCGAGCTGAAATTCACTAAGACGCAAGCCAGCCTACCTGGCTTGGTGGGCATTAGCTTGGGATCCTATGGGGACAGTTTACACTGCTCCAGGGGTGCTCAAAGGGGCCACAGCAGTCATCAGACTATCTCTGGGAAGTTGCCCCAATTAACAACCACAGCGAATTCCTGTAAAAGTCAGTTTTACAAGCTCTGCCCAGCAGTGGGTCACTGGGGGAAATTGTCCAGATTTGGAAATCAAGGTACTATGACAAGGCATGTATTTAAAAGGATAGATTTCATACACACAGCTCTAGTAGCTAACATTTCTTGAGCGCCTACCAGGTGCATCACGTTATTTATTCCTTAGAGCAGTCCTTAAAGATCGGTGCTGATATAATCCCCAGAAGACAGATGAGGAAATTAAGGCTCAGCCATGCTGTAGATCTCATTCTTGTACACACAGTTGCCAAGCAGTAGAACTGGGATATAATGTCAGTCCCACGGGCTCCAGGACTGTGATGGTAAAATTCCATGATGGTAAAATTCCATAATGGATCTGGTCTTATTCTTCAGATTTGTGATTTACTCATACACTGGTCTATGAGAGATTAGGGTTGTTTTTTTTTTTTTTTTTTCTGATGTCCTTGTGTAATATTTCTCTATTTAATGAGATAATCAGGAATATATCAAATTATATAAGTATAACTGCACATACAGTTACTGTACATAGACCTTTTACATATAAACAGTGTGTACTAAACTTTACATATACAGATTCACATTGACATAGAGACACCAGGCTTCTCATATGGCTCAGTGGTAAAGAATCCGCCTGCTTATGCAAGTGAACTGGGTTCAAACCCTGGGTCAGGAAGATCCCCTGGAGAAGGAAATGGCAACCCACTCCAGCATTCTTGTCTGGAAAATCCCATGGACAGAGGAGCCTGGTGGGCTATAGCCCGTGGGATCACAAAGAGTTTAAGAATACAGATTCACATTGACATATATATGTTACCATGTGTAAAACAGATAGCTAGTAGGAAGTTGCTATATGATATAGGGAGCCTATCCTTGCACTCTGTGACAACCTAGAGCAGAGGGATGGGGTGGGAGGTGGGAGGGAGGCTAAAAAGGGAGGGGATATATGTGTATTTACGGCTGATTCGTGCTGTTGTATAGCAGAAACCAACACAACATTGTAAAGAAATTTGTCTCCAATTTAAAAAAATCATTTAGCGAGGGAAAAAACAGAATACAGATTCAAAATATGCAAGCATTCATGGAGAACATGAAATAAAATGAGCTTATTAGACAAACTGATAAGTAAATAAGGTGGTACTGTTCTTCCAATAATTGTGGTTACATAATATGTTACCCTAAAATGTAGTGGCATTAAAAAAAACTGACTCAATGGACATGAGTTTGAGCAAACTCTGGGAGACAGTGAAGGACTGCGAAGCCTGGCGTGCTGCAGTCCATGGGGTTGCAAGGAGTCGGACACAACTTGGTGACTGAACAACAGCAACAACAACAAATCACTTGTTAAGCCCACAGATTCTGAGGACCAGGTATTAGGCAGAACAGGGTGGGAACAACGTGTCCTTGATCCATATCTGGGTCTTCTGCTGGAAGACTTGAAACTCACGGCCAGTCACCAGAAAGCTCCACCACTCACATGCTTGGGGGTTGAAGCTGAGAGTTAGAGGCCTCAGTTCCTGAGGCCACCCTCCAGGTGGGAACCTCCGTGAGGTCTCTCCATGTGGATTCTCTCCTAGCATGGGCACTGGGTTCTAAGGGCACACACCTTAAGAGACAGAAAACCAAGTGGAAGCTGTGTCGCCTTTTGGGACCCAGCCTTGGAAGTCTCACAGCCTTATTTCTATTCATCAGAAGCCAGTTGCTAAAGCCAGTCACTTTCACAGAAGGGGAATCAGACTCTGTCTCTTCCCGGGAGGAATGTCAAAGGTCTGGGGAAGGGCTTCCCTGGTGGCTCAGTGGTAAAGAGTCTGCCTGCCAATGCAGGAGACACGGGTGTGATCCCTGATCCAGAAGATTCCACAAGCCACAGAGCAACTAAGTCTGTGCGCCACAACTATTGAGCCTGTGCTCTAGAGCCCGGGAGCCGCAACAGCTGAGCCCATGTGCCCGCAAATACTGAAGCCTGTGCACCGTAGAGCCCATGCTTGGCATCAAAAGAAGCCATTGCAGTGAGAGGCCTGCCCACCACAACTAGAGCGTGGCCTGCACAGCCACAAAGATCCAGCACAGCAAAAAAAATAAATACAATTATTTTAAAAGGTGTGGGAAAAAAATTGGATCAGAAATATTATTATGGCCATTTTTGAAAAATGAAGTATTTACCTATATTTCTCATATTTATTAATAAGAGAACAAATTACCTATACATAAAATATATGTCCAGATTGGAAGCATCCATTTATCTATAAACATTCTCATCTATTCTCCAAAGCAAACTTATGGACAACATATTAGTTATAAACCATTAAAATATTTTTATATTCATATTTTACATATATTGTAAAAAATAAACCCTCAAAGCATGCTACCTGGAACATTTGGCTGAAGAACCATATATTTGGTTTGAAGGCAATAAAATTACATTTGTCTTTAAATATTACACAGCAAAACATTTTAGACATTTAAATCAGCTTTTTCCTCTCTAAGAGTTGATGTGGTTTTATCGTATGCGTGTAAAGACCTTGGACTCTAGAGACCACTGGGGATCAAATTGTTCCTTCCACTGTGCCTGGATAAGTAAGACTGGGTCTAAATCATCCTGAAGTCTTTACTGTTTTATCTATTAACATCTCAAGTAGAAGAACAATATGACCTAATACTTCCCACTAGACCAAGAGACAGGCAGGGTGCATTCTGTGGTTTCAAAAAGTTTGGGGTTTTTCCAGAGATCTTTCTGTTATTGATTTCTAATTTAATTCCATCATGGTCAGAGAACACACTTTGAATGACTTGAACACTTTTTAAAATTTGTTTTATAGCTCAGAATATGATACATGTTCTGTGTGCACTTGAGAAGAATTGTATTCTGATGTTTTGGGGTGGAGTGTTCTGTAAGTGTCAATTAAGTCATGTTAGTCGAACAAGTGTTCAAGTTTTCTATATCCTTACCGACTCTCAGTTTACTTGTTCCATCTGTTATGGAGAGAACAGTATTAAAAGTCTCTGACTATAATTGTGAATTTATCTATTTCTCCTTGATACACTACAGGTTTTTGCTTCATGCCTTTTGAAGTTCTGTTATGAGGAGAATGATGTTGAGAATCGTTATGCTCTCCTTAAGAACTGACTCCTTTATGAAATATTCATTTTTATGGTGGTAGTGGTGTGTAGGTGCTAAGTTGTGTCCAGCTCCTTGAGACTCCATGGACTGTAACTCCCCAGGCTCCCCTGTCCATGGGATTTTCCAAGCAAGAATACTGAGGTGGGTTGCCATTTCCTTCTCCAGGGGATCTTTCTGACCCAGGGATTGAACCTCTTTCATTGGCAGGCGAATTCTTTTACCGCTGAGCCACCAGGGAAGCCCAACCATTTTATACCTGATAATATTCTTTACTATGATGTCTACTTTGTTTGATATTCACACAACTATCTCAACTTTCTTTTAATTAGTGTTGGCATTTTTTAGTGCTAACGTTAAAACCAGGCTTCCCTGGTGGCTCAGACAGTAAAGAATCTGCCTGCAGTGCAGGAGACCTGGGTTCTGTTCCAAAAATTTGTAGTGTGAGACCTTGAACCACTTACTCCTTTGATGTTCAACTTGATTTCTTCATCTGCAAAAATGACAGCCCTGGATGATATCTGCTCTCTTTCAGCTCTAGCAGTCTATGAGCACATACTTTTCTCACCATTCGGTCGTCTGGGCAGTGGTGATTTAGTTGCTCAGTCATGTCTGACTCTCTGTGGCCCATTGGATCATAGCCCACCAGAGTCCTCTGTCTGTGGGATCTCCCAGGCAAGAGTACTGGAGTGAGTTGCCATTTCCTTCTCCTGGAGATCTTTCTGACCTAGGGATTGAACCTGGATCTCCAACTTTGTAGGTGGTCTCCTACATTGCAGGCAGACTCTTTACAACTGAGCCACCGGGGAAGCCTGGATTATGCCCAGTTATTTGGGCTCACATTTGAAAGGCCTTCAGTGGCTTATTATTTGCAAATTAGTCACTTCAGAATGAGGGTCAAGAAAACTGTTCTAGCTCTGAGATATAAACTGATTGCAAAATGGAAGTATGGGAGCTATGAGAGAAGATAGAGTGACTGCAGAGTGTGTTTGGGTGCTGTGAGGTCCAGTTGCAATGGAGTGACCAGGTGTTTGGTGCCCACTTACACACACACATTTAATTTGTGTGTTCTCTCAGAGACTTCCTAACCTAAAGACATTTCCAAACTATGTAATTACAGATTGCTTTTCTGTGCAATCCCCACTCTCAAGCTAAGACTGGGACTCAGCTCGCTCCTGTCCTGAGCTATACAGAAGCCAGGTTGAGCTCCCTCAAGACTCCTTCCAACCATCCATGGACGTGAAGGGCACACATGGACTACTAAAGCTCTTTGGGTACCTTTATTCAATACTATGAGCTGAGCAGGTTCTCTGTAGGAGAGACATTTTAGCAACGTCAAGCTACATTTCAACTGTTCCTGGAACATTCCATGATCAACATCATTTCAGTTCAGTTCAGTCATTCAGTTGTGTCCGACTCTTTGTGACCCTATGAACCGCAGCACGCCAGGCTTCCCATCCATCACCAACTCCCGGAGCTTGCTCAAACTCATATCCATCAAATCTGTGATGCCATCCAACCATCTCATCCTCTGTCGTCCCCTTCTCCTCCTGCCTCCAATCTTTCCCAGCATCAGGGTCTTTTCAAAGGAGTCAGTTCTTCACATCAGGTGGCCGAAGTATTGGAGTTTCAGCTTCAGCATCAATCCTTCCAATGAATATTCAGGACTGATTTCCTTTAGGACTGATTGGTTGGATCTCCTTGCAGTCCAAGAGACTCTCAAGAATCCTCTCCAACACAATATCATTTCAGCAATAACTCAGGCTCTATCTCAAGGAGGCAGTCTTTCAAAACTTTGTAACGTTTTTCTCAAGTTTCAAGATTTAGTATAGCCAAAATGTCTCAAGTAGTCTAGAAGTTAACCTTCAGGTTTACACAGATCTCCCAAATTCCAAAACTTCCAGCGGGAACAGAGGTTCCAAAAGGCGGAGGCCATTACTACCCCATCTAATTTCCCTTAGGGTTAACTGATCTCTCTGTATTTCCTTAATCAGTCCTTGTCTCATTCCCATTTGTGGCATATCAAACACTCTTTCATGTAGGGCTCATTCTGACTCTGGTCTCCAAAATTATGTTTATTTTTCAGTTATTCTTTGATTCTGGTGACTTATTAAGGCCTTAATGAAAAGAATGACTTGATGGGTGTCAAAGGAGTTTCCAGTGAAGGGTTGCCAAGGATTGGCTTGATTTCAGGGGACTGTCTCTGAAAATAGCAGAGAAGGACTGAGTTCTGTAATTAAATTTCTAGGTGCCTGAGCTTATATAGGCCTCCAAAAATTATAAGATGACCTCAGTATAGGTGATTAGTTAAGGCTATTAGCAGTTCAAGCTAAAGAATATAATAACAATTCAGGATCAAAGAGATTTTAATTATAAAGTAAATGATAAAATAAGATCTCTGGCAATGTGAATGTGTGTGTGTGAAATTGTTGTGTATGAGTTGAACAGGTTTGTTGCACTCATTTTTTTAAAAAAGAATTAACTCTTTACTGCTTATAGCTCTTATAATATCAAACCAATTTTTCAGCTAAATACAACTGCAACCATTAAATCAATTTAGTAAAAATGAACAATTTTCATCAGGTTATACATACTAAAATTAAATTTTTTGTTGGTGTTAATAAGGTAAAAAGATATTTATATTTTTTGGTACAATGGAGAATTATTTCAGCCTTCATCATTATTGTATTTCCATTTAAACAGTGAACTTTTTCAATAACTTTTTTCCCCCTGGGGCAGCTTGTGGGATCTTAGTTCCCCTGCCAGAAACGCAACCCTCACTGCCTGCGGTGGAAGTGCAGAGTCCAGACCACAGGACTGCCAGGGAATTCCTTTAACAGTGGACTTTTTAAAGCCACGAATCCATTATTTTGATGGGAATTCATTTTTAAAGATCTTAGCTAGTACATCAAGATGGAATTTACTTCAGGGCCCCATTTTACCACCATTTTACTGGGTGCTTCTCATACATAGGTGAGGATGGCACCGTGTTTCATTAGGATAATTCTTTTTAGATATACCCTTATATTTGGGTATCATTCAGACCCCCCAGAAAGTTATCACACCAGGTATTATGAAATCTTTTTCTTTTCACAGTCTTGATTATAGATTGTGTATAAAGAAATGAATGTTCTTTCACAAAGAAATTTCTTTCTTGTCATTTCTCTGCTTCAAAGATCCTTCTCCTCAAGACTTTCTCCCTTCTTCTCCCCACCTCTTCCCAAAGTCAGTCAATTCTGCCTTCATCTTCCATTACAGGTTCTTTTAATTCAACTTTCCCAAACCTACACATGGCATCCAGGCTCTGAAGGTTCATCCTGCTCTCCAAGAATATTCATCAAAGCAAGTTACCCACAAATGTTCATCTCCAACAGGTGCGGGGAGGTGAAGAAGGGGGTGTCTATCTCTTCACACATAAGACTTGTTAGGATCTTAGCTCGACATCTAGTTTGTGAGCACACACATGGGAGACAATTAAGAGACACTGAGGGGCTTCCCTGGTGGCTCAGATGGTGAAGAATCTGCCTGCAATGCAGAAGACCAGGTTCAGTCCCTGGGTCAGGAAGATCCCCTGGAGAAGGAAATGGTTACCCACTTTAGTATTCTTACCTGGAGAGTTCCACGGACAGAGGAGACTGGCAGGCTATGGGTCCATGGGGCTGCAAAGAGTCCGACACCCCTGAATGACGAACACACAAACACACCCACGTGACACTGATGGGCAGCTCCTGTCCAGATGCAAAGCACAGGCCAGCACAGACTAAGGGCAGCCTCCGGGAGGACCTGAGAGCTGATTTGTGAAGACACTAGAACCAGGAGGGCTCAGAAGGGCAGACAAAAGAGAGGAAGGCGTTGTTGGGAGTAGAGAGGGCGTTAAGAGGACAGAGGTGCACAGATGAGCATGAACCTCTAGGTTCTGGGTAGAACAGGCAGTATGTCCGAAGTCACGGTGAGTTAGCCATGTGGTCCTAACCCAGCGGGCACTTGTGCCAAAGACATGGGACAAGCTAAGCTGGATGACTACCACAGAGTGGCCTGTGCAGTGATGACTGTGACAGCCTGATTATCAAACAAGGAAAGTTTCAGAGGGCAGCTGATTTCAAAACCGGAAGTGACAAAGATGGGCACTAAGCCAAGATGACGACTTCAGATGAGCCCTGAAGTCAGCTTGATGGCCAAGAGAATAAGAACAACTTGTGGGTGGGTCAGTGGTTCTATATGCTAAGACCAATTTGGGGTCCAGGTGAGATTTCCCTTGTACAACAGTACATACTGCCAGCTGCAACAAAGTTCTCAAAGCTGGTGTGCTAGGCCGAGTGCCTCACAAAGCAGGAGCAGCAATTTAACATAGTAATTTCCTCAGTAAAATGAGGGCATTGGAGTTTTCTTGAGTAGAGGTGCCAAACAAAGAGTGCAAGGGCTTTTGAAAACTGGGTCTAGGACTTCTCTGGCAGTCCAATCATCAAGATTTCACCTTTCAATGCAGGAGGTGTGGGTTTGAGCCCTGGTCATAGAGCCAACATCCCACATACCTCAAACAGCCAAAAAAAAAAAAAACAACTATAAAACAGAAGCAATATCCTAAAAAATTCAATAAAGACTTTAAGAATGATCCACACCAAAAACATCTTTAAAAAAATTTTTTTAATTAAAGATAAAACTGTGATTGATGTTCACAGTATGGACCATATACCAAGAATAAATGAATAGTTAAATAAAAATATATTCAGTTAGAAGTTAGATGAAGTCATTTATTTATTCAGTGAATATTTGTTAATTGCCTACTATTTGTCCCACACTGGTGAGCAAAGCAGACCCAGTCCTGACTTCATGGAGGAATAAACTAATGAGGAAGGGAACATTGAGCAATTAATGACAAACGTTACAAACCATGGCACTGTGAAGAAAAGATCCAGGGGATCACGAGAGGTTATAACAAGGGAGGTGTGAGGTCAAAGACTTGACAATGTGCAGCTCATTGTGACCCTAAGTAGGTCAGTTTGGCTGCGATTAGGAGGGCGAAGACTGAGATGGGTTGAAAATGAAAGAATGGAAGGAGGGAGTGAGGAAGGGAAAGAAGGAGCCAGGGAGACATAATTAAATAAAACAGACCAAACGCCTGCCTTATGAGCCCACGTCCCAAAAGAGATGATGCCCTGTGGGCAGGCAGAGCACCTGAGCAGGAGATCAGGGCTGGGTCTATCAGATCGGACTAACGGGCATAGACGCCACCCTGGTCATCTCCACCGAGGGACAGAGTGTCGAGAGAGCCGTGCAGCCTGAGCAAACGCCCCCTGTTGGGAAGTGTGGGCAAAGAACAGAATTCGGAGGAATCCAGAAAAGAAATAGGCAAAGGTCTGCATTGGAGAGAATACCCTTTTAGGTTGACAGGATGATTAGACAAGGTTGTAATCCAGGTCTGTTACCTTTTAGGAGACAAGAAAGCTTTCACTGTTTTTAATCAAAGACACTAGAGAAAAGGGTCACAAGGCCCACTGACTGAGCGAAGAGAGTCTAGGGCAGCCCACCCTGAGCTGTGAGTGGGTGGGTGGGAGTAGGGGAAGACAACCTTATGGGGCCTGACTCATGCCGGTGCCAGCCAAGGATGGTTGAGAGATGGAGTGAACAAACAGACAAACGCAGAGAAGTCTGAAGGCCACTAGGTCAGAGAAGAAGGAAGCATCTCCTTTGTACATGCCAGCCACTCCTGCTTAGAAAGAAAAAACACTCAATATTTAATACCTGTGGACTGCTTTCTACTTTCAACTTCTCAAAGGACTCATTAAAAACAAACAAATAAACAAAACTCTGAGGACTTCCCTGGCATTCCAGTGGCTGAGACTCCATGCTTCCACTTCAGGGGGCTCAGGTTTGATCCCTGGTCGGGGAACTAAGATCCCGCATGGCATGCAATGTGATCCAAAAAAAAAAATTTAACAAGAAAAAAAGCCCTCTGCGTCTCCTCTCCAGTCCCTTCCTCCTCCTTTATTTTCCACTTCAGAATCTTTTTTAGTAGATAGTTCTTTTCACAGCACTGAGGTGGATTTCGAAACTAAGCAAAACTTAAAACACAAAAAAGAAAAACTCTCTTCTGCTAGTGATGATTATGTTCCTTTTTATTATTAAAGGTGCAATGAAAAGAATTTGTGTTTTTCCCTTTTGCATAAATAAATAAGAAACATGGTATTTGATATTCTGATTTTTCCTTATAGAGTGATGCTGGAAATGTCACAAATTGGCCTGATTCTAAAATGGAATTTGAGTGGAAAACAATATAGGTATTCCATTCATCGACCATTTATAAAGCACTTACAGTGGGTCAGGCATCCCTGAAACTTTAATAAAGTGTTGTACCTCCTACAAAATGACTGTTGGCCAAAACACTGAGAATAGAGTAATTTCCTAGTGATTTTAAAAGGAGAGGAAGGAGGGAAGGAAAAAGTCAGGAGGGTAGGATGACCATTTTCTCGATGACTCTTCATGTTGTATCCTGATAGCCATAGTCATAAGCATTCCACTACTGGTTGAGGTTGATTATGGTTTCAATGATGATGATGATGACAGATATAACCTTTCCCCCAATCCCCAAGAGGTATATCAACAGGAAATATCATCATTTCTAATTTGTAGGTAAGAGGAAAAAGACATTAAAATGTTGGTGGCAACAATTTTGTCTAGGATATTTGTCATCTGAAGGAAGAGGAAATAAGTGAAATCCACAAAACTTTGGAAAACGTCCAGTAACATCACTTTAAGACCTGGGAATTACCTTTGTGAAAGAAATACTCTCCCTTGACCCCCTGCTTCCCATTTGGCTCCTTCCATATCGTGGTTAAATGGTGCATATTCTAATTAAATTTTGGCATCAGCCTTACAACAAAACATGGTGTCTCTTGATTTTCCACATTCTGATTACAATACCCCATCAAATTGTCACCTTTTCAGTGCTAACAAGATCAAACATTAAACTGTTGTGTGTGAAGAACCAGAGCTTCCTACTGAAGATATTTGCAGGCTATAACACAACCCATATTATTGGACACCCATATTATTCTGGTGAAGTGTAGGCAGCTCAGCTCCACGAATGGGCCTCCCACCCAGAAACAGGGGCACCATGCAAGCATCACGCGTGGATGGGGCTGGAGCATGGGTCATGGCAGCAGACAGGGTGCAAAGGACGAACGGTGTTGCTAAAGCCCACACCCTTGGTAATGCCAGGATGTCCTACACTACGGACTGTGTTTCCCCAGATTCACATATTGGAGCCCTAACTCCCAATGTGATGGTATTTGGAGATGGAGCCCTTGGGAGGTTAGGCTGAGATAAGGTTATGATGGTGGGAACCCTTGTCATGGGATTAGTTTCCTTGTAAGAAGAGACACCACGTGAGATGAGGTGAGGTGAGGTCGCTTAGTCGTGTCTGACTCTTTGCCACCCCATGGACTGTAACCTACTAGGCTTCTCCGTCCATGGGATTCTCCAGGCAAGAATACTGGAGTGGATTGCCATTTCCGACCATAAAGAAGGCTGAGTGCCAAAGAATTGATGCTTTCGAACTTTGGAGCTGGAGAAGACTTTTGAGAGTACCTTGGACAGAAAGGAGGTCAGACCAGTCAATTCTAAAGGAAATTGATCCTGAATATTCATTAGAAGGACTGATCATAAAGCTGAAACTCCAATAATTTGGCCACCTGATGCGAAGAGCCGACTCACTGGGAAAGACCCTGAAAGATTCACGGCAGGAGGAAAAGGGGATGACAGAGGATGAGGTGGTTGGATGGCATCACTGACTCAATGGACGTAAATTTGAGCAAACTCTGGGAGACGGTGAAGGACAGGGAAATCTGGTGTGCTGCAGTCCATGGGGTCGCAGAATCAGACACGACTGAGCAACTGGACAACAAGAAGAGGCACCAGAGAGCTGGGAGCTTGCTGTCTCTCTCTCTCTGCATCTCTATCTCTCTCTTTCTACCACGTGACCACACAATGAGGATGTCTGTGTCTGCAACTGAGAAAGAGCTTCTCAGAAGAACCTGATCATGCTGTCACCCCGATCTTGAACTTCCAGCCTAAGAACTATGAGAAAATACATCTATCATTCAAGCCACCCAGCTCATGGTATTTTGTTTTGGCAACATGACGAAACTAAGACACCATAAAAGCCTAACCCTAACCCTAACCCTACACATAGTAAGCGTTCAATAAATGTAAATAACTATGTTTACTCATAGTAAACCTTTTCTTCCTAATTGATTGGAGACCAGTTCAGTGGCCACATATTTTCACTTTGATCACCAATTAAGAAAGCTCACTTTGCCAGTATCATTTTGAGAATAAATTGCCAGCCACCAAGAATGCTTAAATGACAAAGTATTTCTACTCTGGCATCTTCAGAATATTCCTGTGGAATAGGCTCCAATAAGTATTATTGTTCCCTATTTCCAGATATGGAAACTTTGGCACAGGTTTGATTAATGTCACATAGGGAGTCATAAGTTATCAAAACAATAAGCAATACCTTCTGACTATAAGCCTAGATTTCTGATCCATAAACAGAATAATAAACTATATTAAAAAATGGATGATAACTATATAGAATTTTAATAGGAAGTTTTGATTATATATACTCAACATGGCAAAATTAATTATATTAATGTCCCCAAGTACCTTAGAATGAATAGTAAATCAAATCGCCATGTGGAAGACATAGTGGCATGTGCTGAGAATATAGAATGAGCTATTAGTTACAGACCCTTTTCAGCTGGCGAGAAAGAGCAAAAATAAAGCTCACATTAAAAGATAACTTTTTAAAAGGGGGGAACAAGAGGTCTATCACACCACAAAGCCTTATGTAACATCCAGACTAGGAGTCAGCAAACTTTTCCTGTGAAGGACCACATAGCAAATATCTGTTTCTGGAGCCATTCACTCTCTTTTGCAACTATTCAACTCTGCCATAATAACCTTGTAGTGGCTCAAAAGCAGTCACAGACAATGAATGGGTGTGGCTCTGTTCCAATGAAAGGGCTTCCCTGGTAGTTCAGCTGGTAAAGAAACCGCCTACAAAGTAGGAGCCCCCGTTGTGATTCCTGGGTCAGGAAGATCCCCTGGAGAAGGCATAGGCTACCCACTCCAGTGTTCTTGGGCTTCCCTGGTAGCTCAGCTGGTAAAGAATCCACCCGCAATGCAGGAGACCTGGGTTTGATCCCTGGGTTGGGAAGATCCCTTGGAGAAGGGAATGGCTACCCACTCCAGTATTGTGGCCTGGAGAATTCCATGGACTGTATAGTCCGTGGGATTGCAAAGAGTCAGATACCACTGAGCGATGTGTTCCAATAAAACTTTATTTACAAAAACAGATGACACCCAAGGGCCATAAGTTGTTGATGATTGATCTAGATAATAGCTTAGCTATGTAACTTTTAATAACTTTTAATTATGTAATTTTCATTTTCCTCATAATTAAAGTCTATTCTTAATTATTCATTATTTATTTTGAATAGGTGATGACACTCTCAGTGCAAAGATGCAAGATGTTCCAAAGGTTACTCAGTGAAAAGTAAAAAGTCTCCCTCTCTCTTTTTCTACCTTCTTCCCTCCCATCTCTGCCCACCTCCAGCTTCTTCTCAAATGCAACCAGTTGCGTTCGTTTCCTTTGGATCCTCCCAGGCATGTTCTAAAGCTCTGTCAATCACGGCAGCTTTCACAAATATAACCCTGGTTTAATCCTCGCTGCTGCTGCTACTGCTAAGTCGCTTCAGTTGTGTCCAACTCTCTGCGACCCCATAGACGGAAGCCCACCAGGGTCCCCTGTCCCTGGGATTCTCCAGGCAAGAACACTGGAGTGGGTTGCCATTTCCTTCTCCAACGCATGAAAGTGAAAAGGGAAAGGGAGCTCCATAAATAGGGAGATTACCTGTTATTTTCTCCATTTTGAAAATGAGGAAATAGATTCAGAAAAGCCAAGTTACTTACCCAAGGCCATAGAGTTAATAATTAGGGTCCAAATCCGTATTTTTGGACACAACACATCTCCTCCAAAAGAGTGGCTGCTTAAAATCATGCATCTTCCAAACTGTGAACTAAGGCTGAATTTTTTGTTGAAAGATAATGAGGGAACAAGGTTATGTGGTAAGTAGAGCCGCAATCACAAAAGCTGCTGTCTGCCTTCCTTTTCTTACCCTCCACATCCCTCCAGGACATCTCCTTTCCTTCTCTAGACAACAATGTAATATTAGGTGTGCATTGTCTATGCCTGGAGAAGGCAATGGCACCCCACTCCAGTACTCTTGCCTGGAAAATTCCATGGATGGAGGAGGCTGGTAGGCTATAGTCCATGGGGTCGCTAAGAGTCGGACACAACTGAGCAACGTCACTTCTTTCTTTCTATAGTTCCTTTCAGAGAAGGAAATGGCAACCCACTCCAGTGTTCTTGCCTGGAGACTCCCATGGACGAAGGGGCCTGGTGGGCTACAGTCTATGGGGTTGCAAAGAGTCGGACATGACTAAGCAACTAACACACACATGTCGTCTATGCCGTGGGGAAAAAAATACATCCCATTGGCAAGTACCAGTATCATCCACTGCAGAAGGTCAGAAAACCTCTGGGTTTTTCCACATCAGTTGTAAACACTCCTCTCTTTCCTCCTTCTCTCTTTCCAATTAAGCACTCATGCTCAGAACTTTTTCTTTTTTGGCCACACCCTGCAGCATGTGGGATCCTCGTTTCCCCAACCAGGATTGAATCCTTGCCTCCTGCATCGGAAGCTGAAGTCTTAACCACTGGGCCACAAGGGAAGTCCTCAGTACTTTTTCTTAATACTTTTTTATTTTCTTCCCTCTCTAGTGACCTGTCTGTGCAACACACCAACATATCTGCGTGCCTTCTCTGTTAGGCATGCAAAGCTCTGGACATTCTTTAAGAATGTCAGACTGGCCCTCATTCCAAGAAGACCCTATGATAACTGTGGCAAAATTCACTCTATGTCCCCCAGTTACAAAGCTCTTATGGTCTGAAACTGATTGTTCTGGTTGTATTACCTATAATATTGTGTACTTTTTCATGAGCAGAATATTGAAAAGAATATATCTTAAAAAACTTACCCCCGTACTCAGACTGTATGGAATTCATATAATAAGTGTTTGGTAAATATTGTTAAATAAATAAAGAAGTGAATGAAATTCTTATACCTTCAGTTAGGAAAATACATTTAGTGTCCACAATTCTCTTCCATGCTGTTGTTGAGTACGTTGTTCACTTCACCAGCACCTTATCTGTGAGGTCACAGGAGACGTATCTTCAGCCTTAGGACCAAGGATGGATATGCATTTCCTATACTTTGGTTGGCTTTACTCTTATGGCCACTGTGAATTGTGTAGCTGTTGAGCATGTCTTTTAGTGAAGGATGCTTTCTTAATCTTAACTCTGACCCAGAATCCACACCATTTAAAACAGATAAACTTAGAACTCTTCTGACTGAGCAAGAGGGCAGAAGGAACTTTTCTCTTGGCCTGGCCTCACCTGTTGTACCTACTTTTTGTGACTCCTAGGAAACCAAGGGCTTCAGGGGACAATATTTGATGGCTCTGACTCTCTCTGCATGGGCCACTAGAAATTTGGCCCACTTCTAGATAATGCAGAGGACCATGACTTATTAAACTCGTTCTTGGCTTTATTTAACCTTTCTTACTATTTTACCTTTGTCCTATGCTATTCATTACTTGTTATTTTTTATATATATATTTTGTAAGGCATCTGAAATTATTTCCAACACTAGCATAGGAAAGTTGGATGGATGTCTAGATAAATCTCTACAAAAGTAGCTTTATTGCTATAATATCAATTGACAAACAAAGGTACATAGCACTAACAAAAATTTTTCAGTGATCAACCATTGTACATAAAAACAGTAGAAAAATTCTTGATAATCAACAGTTGTACATAAAAACAGTAGAAACTCTTCATAGAATTTACCACCCTTCTCTCATAGGAGAGACCCACTTGGCACCACGGTGGCTGACTTTAGCATTCCAATGAACAGGGTGGAGCCAGTGAAACCCATAGCACAAACCACCCACACATAAATGTTAATATGACACAGAGAAAGAAGCATTAAAAGAATTCCTCTTAACAATTATTGCTAAATAGCTAAAATCTTCCCATTGCTCCATAGACTATTGGTCAAAACTGTTCAAACTGGAAAGCCAGTATCCTAGATGATAAAAATCAACTGTTATATATCTGTTCTTAATAGGGGAAGAGGTAAAATGTTAGTCCAAATCAGTAGTGGGTATTTTATTCATTTCAATTTGTTCTCATACAGCATTTGTTCTTGGCAGATTTATTTCCTTAATAACTTTCCTTGATCCTCGTATTAATATCGATTTGTATTGGCTTTATCTGCCTAATGCTATTACAGTTTGTTTGTCCTTTTAGTTTGCGAAGATCTTGGCACCGAAACTTTCCCAGACTCACTTGCTGATGTCTATGTAAAGTTCAGGATCAATGGTTTTCAATGGTTCTTACATGAGTGAATAGAAATACCAACTAAAGACTGGTAATGGCATTGCAAACTTGCCTGTGGATCTCAGAGCAATTCACCAAGCATCATTATATGATCTTAAAATGTTGAGGGCAAGTGATTGAGTCTGCATTTGCACTTGGAGCTGTGAAACCTAGGGCCCATTTCTCTTACTGCGCTATGCCCCACCAAGCTGACGATAACCCGGGGAACTCTTGAGAAATCAGTAGGGGACTGGTAGCAACTCTGCCCTGCAGGTGGTTCGGGCTAAGTGAGTTTCTGGAGATGGAGCCCGCCCATTCAGTTGTCCCACCAGGAATCACACAGCAGATTGGGTGCTTTCGGAGACTCGCACCTTCCCGTTGAAATAATTGGTGTTCTTTCAGATCCAACCAGTGTTTCACATTTTTGAACTATTGACCCAGATCCTGCCCATTCAAAAACTCCACTCTATCCCTGCCCAGCTAGACATGAAAGGAGAACAGGATCAATTTCACCCACCAATTCAGGAGAATATACCAGACCTGAGACTCTGCCTTCTCCTAATAACTGAGGCAGAACTCTCCCTTTAAACTTTTAGTTGACTTTCTCTTCAGTAACACTAAGTTGTTGTTCCTTTCTGAGTGTAAAAGCATTTATCTGAATATGAAGCTTGAAAACACACAAAAGCACAAAGATAAGGAATATTTAAATTACACATAATTCCACCACCCAGAAGTAAGCAGTTAGCATTCTTTAAATATTTCCTTCTAGTCTTTTTCTCATTCAGCTTACATATAAACACATATAACACACATATAACTTAGCAGAAGCTTAACCATATGTGTTGTACATAACGTTTTGGCTTTTGCATTTAACAATGCATCCATGAATAGTTTTGCAGGTAAATAAATATTCTTTAAAACATGATTTCTAAGGGTTTCACAATAGTCCATCATGAATTATAATGTAATTTATTAAATCATTCTACCATTGAAATTTAAGACCATTCCAAGTTTTTACTGTTATAAATAATGCTGCTGAATATCTTTGCATGAAAGCTGTTATATACATATATCTCTGATAGTTTTCCTAGGGGCCCATGGAATTGATGGCCTAAAGGCCATGAACATTTTAATCTTTGACGCCCATTTCTTAGTTGGGCCATTTTCCCTCTCAAAAGACCATGCCAAGATCTTGTCTGATCCGCAGAGCATAAGCACTGCCCAAATAGTCTTTTGTTACTTCTCTTCCACTCAAGCTTCTCTTAAGTTCATTTTAACATAATTTTTCTTGGATAGAAATATTGCAGGGGGTGGCATGTGGTATTCAGAACACAGAGCGATTTCCACCAAACATTTGAAGACAAGCAAAAATGAATTTGGGTCCTTTCTCTATTTAGGGAGCTTTAGGAAAATCAAAAGCTTTGGTGGGGGGAATTTACCCATGATTTTGGCCCCTCCCAAACTAAAAGGACTCCAAGCCCAGGTATTGCCCCATAATTCCCTATGATCAAGAAACAACCAAACGCAAACTGGTTTTCGTGCACAAAGAGAATCAAGCCAAATGAATAATCTGTAAAATTAACTTGATACGATTTTTCCCTCGGCTACTAAAGAGGACAGTTTTCTTATTTTTCAACCTGTGTCAACGGCTCAAGGTTTCTATTTTTCCCAAACTGTCACGAAAAGGATTCATTATGTTTCGCACATATACTTCTACACTTTGCTGTGAAAGTCAATATTTATTGCACTCTTTCTGCATTTCTTAATGGAACATGTGTGTGATTATTGAATAAACATGAATGCACTGAGTTTTGTAACACTTCTTCTCCAATAATTTGTGAAGACTTCTTCACTCTTCTAACTCAAAACAGATTTATTTTTCTAATAAGATTTTGCAAGCTCTTCGTCCATAGTATCCACTAGATTTATTTCATTTTCAAAATATAAACTGCTGCACCTGGGCTGCGATTTTTTTTTGATCCTTCCGAATGGTTTGTAACGGCTGCTAGTGCAGCGCAGCGGTGTTCACGCTCGCCAGATGTCCTGTAGTTCATGCATTACTGTTTGGTCCAATATTTCTCGGTCTGCTTCTTCCATCTCTCTCTCCCTGACCACATTCTTGGCTTTTATTTTATCCTCATTTGCACATCATGCAAGAGACCATCTCAGCTGAATAAAGAATCCTTTGAAAGATTTCTTATAGAGATGGAAAAATCTAATAAAATTTTGTTGAGAACGTTTATTATGCTTAATGTAACTATTATTTAATCTGGATGAAGCATTCCTTTTGGTAGCCCTAGCTTTGAAGAACCTCTGTGTGATATTGACTTCTCTCCTAAGGCATCTTGAGTACATTATTCCTTAATCATTTCTCTCCATGAATCCAGTGGTCCAATAACTAAGAATTCAGAGACCATTAAAAGAAAGCTTCAATTTTGAATTTTCAAAATGTTATTAGGTTTACATATTTATAGTCTTTCTTTTTCTAATGAGCTCAAAATATTTCATAAGCAACAAGATTCTCTTCAGTGTCCAATATTTTACTGTTCAAAAAAATGCCCCCCAGACCTTCCTGTATCTCATTATAATAAAGTAAATCCATAATAGTAAATGCAGACAGTGGCAATACACATGGTCTTGAAAAATTTACAAATTAGTCAATATGCTCATTGTTATTAGTGTTTTTCTTACTAAAGTAATAGTGTTTTTAAGCATGGAAGTTTGGTCTGATGATTAAGCAGTCTTTTCATAGAGATATCAACCTGTATATAATATAATGATATATTGCTATCATTAGTAACCCCACTTAAAAAACACACTAGCTTTGCCAACAGAAGGGAAATCAATCCACATTATTTACTCCACTAGGTTAAGAGCGTGCCTGAATTTATTATTTCCAACCATGGCCCTTGCCCTGATACCAGAAAAATAACTCATATGATAGCCATCCACTTGACATCACTATGTGGATGATTGATAAGCAACTCAATAATTTATCCAAAAATACCCTTGATTTACCCCTCAGACCAATTTCTTCTCCAATCTTTCCCATCTCAGCAAATGACACAAATGTTTGCTCAAACCAAAACCCCCAGGGCCATCTTTGTTTCAATTCAACACCAAGTCCTGTTGACACTAACAGTAAAATGTATGCCAAGCTGGTCACTTTCTCTCCCTCTCCACTGGTGCCATCTTGGGCTAAGCCACCATCATATCCCACCTGAAATTCAGGAAGCCCTCGATGGGTTTCTCTTCATTTCCACTCTTGATTCCTGCAATCAATTCACTGCAGGGAGAAGCATAAACCAGCACATGAAAGTCCCATGTCAACCTTGTGTGGACACCCTGTTATATTCAGCATAAAGCCCAGGCTCTACCATGGCCTACAAGGCCCTCCATGAACAGACTCCGCCTCCCGCTATAACCACATCTCATTCCACCATCCCTTTGCTATCTATCATCTACAGCTCCTGACCTTTTGTTCCTCAAACATGCCAAGCACATTCCTCTCCCGGATTTTCTTCTTTCCTGCTTCTCCGCATGGAACTCTCCCGTGCTTTATCTTCGTATGACTGACTGAGGTCATCGCATTGGTTAGGTCTCAGCACAAACATCATGTCCTTGGAGAGGCTGTCCTTGACCTCCCCCATTCTGTTTCTCTCACACACCTGCTTTATTTCCTTCCAGAAAATTTTCTCTCTTTAAAATCACATTCTTGGGGACTTCCCTTGTGGTCCAGTGGTTAAGACTTCACTTTGTGAGACTGTGGGTTCAATCCTTGGTCAGGGAGCCAAGATCCCACATGCCTCACGGCCAAAAAACCAGAAACAATATCGTAACAAATTCAATAAAGACTTTGACTCGGGGAGCTCAAACCTGGGGTCTGTAACAACTTAGAAGGGTGGAAAAGGGTGGGAGGTGGGAAGGAGGTTCACGAAGGAGGGGACATATGTATACCTATGGCTAATTCATGTTGACGTATAGCAGAAGCCAAATCAATATTGTAAAGCAATTATCCTTCAACTAAAAATAAATAAAATTTAAAAAATTGTCCACATCAAAAAACTTTTTAAAAATCTTGATTTGCCTACTTTTTCATACCTTGCATGTGTGGGTGCTCAGCTGCTTCGGTTGTGTCCGACTCTGTGATCCTATGGACTGTAGCCCTCCAGGCTCCTCTGTCCATGGGGTTGTGCAGGCAAGAATACTGGATTGGGTTGCCATTTCCTTCTCCAGTTTTAACAGGTTAATTCACCGATAGAATAGAAGTCCCATGGAAGAAAACTCATCTCTTCTTCACTGTGACAACAACATCAACCTTTACAAGGTATGTGCTCAATAACATTCACTGAATGGATGAATGTCTCAGTTACCCAGAGAGTCAAACTCATTGGCATGCCATTCAAGGCCCTTCACCACCCAGATCTAACCTATTTATAATCTGCCTCCCGAGATAGATATACAAGCCATATCAGAATAGTCAGTGTTTCTTAAATACACTGTGTAATTTTATGGTCCAAAATCATTTAACAAACCATTAATTCCATCTCAAGTATCCTTTCGCACCCTTCTCCCACACTTCTCCCAAGTTCCACTGGATTGAATTCTACTCAGCGTTCAAGGCCCAATTCAACTGTCTGCTCCACTGCTCTGCTGTAGTTTTCTTGTCTGGACCCATAGCACTCTATCTCTATCAGAGAGCCCTTAACACAGCCCACTTTCACAATCCAGTGTCTCTGTCTATGGTTTCCCCAGGATACGTGTTCCTTGAAAGCAGAAATTTAACATCTTTACATCCCTCATAATACATAGTCTGGTCTCTGATAAAAAATGCTCAACAAATATTTTTTTAATTAAACTGAACCAGCATATGAGAATGAGGACCCCAAAACTAAACTCCATGCCTCCAACCAGAATTTTTTATTCTCACTTGATTGTGATATACATAGCTCTCTAGTCAAATGGATGAAGTGTGGCGTTCTGGGTGATGGGGAATTTTCCTGGGTTCACTCTGCCTATTGCAAAGGGAGACGTAATCAGAAATCACTGACCTTGTGTTTTCTCTATCTCTGTCTTAAATCACCAGCTGCTTGTTTAGCCTTTATCCCAATGTTTGGCAGAAACTGGGTTGCTTCTCTCACACATGTTTTTCCTTCAGAGTGTTGATATTGGGCTGTATCCTATATGATAACAAAATACCAGACCTCTTGGGTCATTGGTTTAATGCAGCTGTGGTTGGTTGTGGCTCATGAAAGTCTCCACTTGTCATTTGTTTATATCACTGCCTTCATGAATTTAGGGCTTTTCTTTGCTAGAGAGTTAGAAACTTCATCCCCAGATCCCCACTTCTTGTAAATTAGGATGAGAATGGGAAAATGGGGGCAAGGCACCCTGTGAATGTCTAGCAAAGACTGTAGCAACTTAATAGGAAACTCAGGAGGAAAGAGGCTCAAGCAGTCCCTTCTTAAATTAATCCACGCATCTTCCGTGAGAGTCAGGGGAAAATCCTTAGTGTAGCAGGGTGGAACATTGTCTTCTTACACGAGCCAGGCTGGAGAAAATGTGTGTCCAGAGAGCACAAGAGAATCTTGAGTATACCAGAAAGAAAGTGGTTACAGCCAGGCATTTCTGGGACTCTCAAAAGCAGCGTGGACTTCCCTGGTGGTCAGTGGTTAAGAATCTGAGTGCCAGTCCCATGGACGGAGGAACCTGGTAGGCTGCAGTCCATGGGGTCGCGAAGAGTCAGACACGACTGAGCGACTTCCCTTTCACTTTTCACTTTCATGCAATGGAGAAGGAAATGGCAACCCACTCCAGTGTTCTTGCCTGGAGAATCCCAGGGACAGGGGAGCCTGGTGGGCTGCCGTCTGTGGGGTCGCACAGAGTAGGACACGACTGAAGTGACTTAGCAGCAGCAGCAGCAGTGCAGGAGACATGGGTTCGATCCGTGGTCCGGGAAGATCCCACGTGCCTCCGGGCAACTAAGCCCGTGTGCCAACCACTGACGTCCACACACCCTAGAGCCCACACCCTGCAAAAAGAGAAGCCGCTCCAGTGGGAAGTGCGCACACCCCAACAAAGAAGAGCCCCCGCTCACTGCAACCGAGAAAGTGCGGCAGTAAAGACCCAGCACGGCCAAAACAAATAAATCAAAAGAGCAGAGGGAAGCCCTGGCTGAAGCAAGGCGAAAGCAAAACACAGTGGGTTTGGGATAACTCAACACCAGCCAGATTATAACCGACAAACATCCCCTCCTCAGCTTTGGTCCTTAACTCTCCAACTACTTAAAAAAAACATGCATTCCTGAGATGTGCAGATAAGGTGAAGGCAGTGTGTATTATCACTTTGTGGCAATCCTCTTGGTGTCTGCCATGGAAAAAGATTTGCCTGCAGTGGATCAGAGAAAGGTTTGCATCTTTCATTTCTTTCCCCTTAATAACTCTCCTTTTCTTCGGTCATCCCTCCACTTGCCTCCTCCCCATTAAAAAAAAAAAAAAAAGAGAGAGAGAGAGAGAGAGAGAGAAATCACTGTTCTAAAGGAAATACAAGGTCTAAGCAATGGGCTAAGAATAGACAGAGCTCTGGTTCCATATGGCCCACCAAGCTTGCAGCAGGAGAAAGAAAAGGTAGACTGGCTCAAGGCTGGCTGACAGCAACTTCAATTTAACTTTATTTAGTTCAGTCTAATGGCTTCCCTGATAGCTCAGTTGGTAAAGAATCCTCCTGCAATGCAGGAGATCTGGGTTTGATCCCTTGGTGGGGAAGATCCCCTGGGAGAAGGGACTCCAGTATTCTGGCCTGGAGAATTTCATGGACTGTACAGTCCCTGGGGTAGCAAATAGTCGGACATGACTGAGCAACTTTCATTTTCACTTTCAATCCACTTACTGGGCTTCCCAGGTGGCTCAGTGGTAAAGAATCTCCTGCCAATGCCGGAGATAGGAGACTCGGATTTGATCCCTGGGTTGGAAAGATCCCCGGAGAAGGAAATGGCGACCCACTCCAGTATTCTTGCCTGGGAAACCTCATGGACAGAGAAGCCTGCTGGGCTACAGTCCATGGGGTCACAAAGAGTTGGACATGACTGAGCAACTGAGCATGTAATCCACTTATTAGAATGAAAAGAGATAGAGAAGAGTATAGTAAGAGCTTCTAGCTGACCAGATAACTCATTGCTCTGTAAGGCAATACAGCTACTAAAAGATTTATCAAATGCTAGTGAGAAATAAAGACAGAGGCACAAACAGATTTGTAGTAACTGTACTAGTAAGGGAAAGTGTGACATGGTAGGATAAGAGAACAGTGGAACAAATCAGCCAAAAGGTACCCTTTCCTATGGGCTCCCCCCGTCCGATTCCGACTTGAAGGTCAGTCAGGATGTGCCCAGTCTTCCTGCTTCCTTGCTAAGTCCTGACAGACCAGGAAATGGAAGCACTGTTGATCATTTTAAATATCTATGCAAATTCAGCATTGGAAGGGACTGTACAGGTGGTGTACCCTTGATCACACAATTAGTCATCTATTTATCCTTCTCCATTGCAATGAACTCTGAAGTGTGTTTCTGTGGCTTCATGTCAATGACATTATATCTGCTGCTTGAGAATTTAGTCATTTCAAACAAAACCAAGAAGGTCCACTGGGACGTCACTTCAGAGGCTTTTGCAAGAAATTCTTCCCTCTCCAGACTCTGCCCTGAGATCTGCAAAAAATAAAATAAAATAAGAGGACATATCCACTCTGAAGACACTTTAAATGTCCATTGACAGCTGAATGGATAAAGAATGGTACATATACACAGTGGAACATTACTCAGCCACTAAAAGGAATGAAATTGGGTCATTTATAGAGGCATGGATGGACCTAGAGTCTGTCACACAGAGTACAGCAAGTCAGAAAGAGGAAAACAAATATCACATATTAACATACATATGTGGAATCTAGAAAATGGTACAGATGAACCTATTTGCAGGGCAGGGATAATGACATAGAAAACAGATGTGTGGAGAAAACAGATGTGTGGACACAGAGTAGGGGGGAAGGTGGTTGGATGAATTCAGAGACTGGGATTGACTTAAATACACTCAGTTCAGTTCAGTCGCTCAGTCATGTCCGACTCTTTGCGACCCCACGAATCGCAGCACGCCAGGCCTCCCTGTCCATCACCAGCTCCCGGAGTTCACTCAGACTCACGTCCATCAAGTCCATGATGCCATCCAGCCATCTCATCCTCTGTCGTCCCCTTCTCCTCCTGCCCCCAATCCCTCTCAGCATCAAAGTCTTTTCCAATGAATCAACTCTTCGCATGAGGTGGCCAAAGTACTGGAGTTTCAGCTTTAACATCATTCCTTCCAAAGAAATCCCAGGGCTGATCTTCAGAATGGACTGGTTGGATCTCCTTGCAGTCCAAGGGACTCTCAAGAGTCTTCTCCAACATCACAGTTCAAAAGCATCCATTCTTTGGCGCTCAGCTTTCTTCACAGTCCAAATCTCACATCCATACATGACTACTGGAAAAACATAGCCTTGACTAGACGGACCTTAGTCAGCAAAGTAATGTCTCTGCTTTTGAATATGCTATCTAGGTTGCTACATGTGTCAAATAGATAGCTCGTGGGAGCCTGCTTTATAGCACAAGGAGCTCAGCTCAGTGCTCCGTGATGACCTAGAGGGGTGGGGTAGTGGGGGAAGAATGGGAGGAAGGTCCGAGAGAAGGGATGTATATGTACAGATAGCTGATTCACTTCACTATACCCCAGTGAAAAAGTTATTATTTAAATGGAAAAGAAGTTACACCGATGGATAAACAGGCCCTCTCTACGTTGTGCATATGTATGTGTGTGTATGTGCACATGTGTGTTTAAGTGTGTGTAGGGTTATTTATGCACAGAACTACCTACTGGGTTGCAAGCTTCACAGAGAAATAAAAGTAAATAAGAAACAATGAATAATAACAAAATGTGTTGAGATAGGACCTTACCCATCACCCTGCTGAGCTTTGAGAAGAATTTGAAAACACCTACTGCCAAGAGCAATTTCCAGTGGAGATAGTCAGTCCTTTAGACACTAGATATTACTGAGGCAAATGCTAGATGCTATCTTGTAATTATTTTATACCAGAAGGATTTAATATCAATTTCTAATTATATAAAACAAAAGTACTATGTTCTGCGAGGCTCCCTCCAAGTTCCCTAAGATCAGCAGGATGATCTTCCATGGCCCCCAGGACCACCTATTCATCCAAATATCTCACAGCACTTCACACCAGAGTAAAATGTCTGCTTCGACCCAGGAAGACAAAACAGCGCCTTATAAATGAAGGAAGCAATACACACTTACCCTCGGGCTAGATTGCATAACAGGAGATACTGAGAAGGCAAACACGACTCCTTGGTGTTCAGAATCAAACGTGATGAAAATGGCATGGTTTGCTCCAGGTTTAGTTCCCTTAAAACATCAGAATTATATTTGGAGAAAGCAGGTGTGGATAAGTGGGTCACATGCTCTTGGATTCTGTGATTATAAGCTTCAGACCAAGAAAACGATGCGTGCCTGCGCTTTGGCTGCTTAGTCACAACTGGAGCAGGGCTCAGTTCTGGGGACTATATTCTGAGAGCAGTGCAGAAAACCCAGAAAGGCTGCAGAGTGGGAATCCAGAATAGAGTTTGATTTAGGAGTTATTTCGCAGGAAGCGATCAGGGAGGAGGTATGAAAGTCAAACGCAGACTTTTGAAAGCACGTCCTACTGCATGTGTTTTTCTGTTTTCCCAAGTAGGCTATGAGTTATGTCTGTATAACTTCTACTTAAAATGTTCTTCCTCCTTTTCCTGACTGCTGACCCCTCCAGATCTAGCTTAGCATCATCTCCTCCAGAAAATCTTCCAAGAGTCTCTTCTCACTTTTTCTCTCCCTGTCCCAAGCAGAAGACTAGGCATCCATCCTCTCCTCATCCAATTATTATCCGTAGGAACACTTTCCTGCTAAGATAGAGCTTTGTATTCCAATGTCTGTCTCCCTTATTTCACCCAATAGCTGTGAGCAGGGAGTGGATTCTACATTTCTTAATTTTTTGACCACCCTTTGCTAAGTATTTCTATAGCCTAATACTGTGTTAAAGACTAGGAATACAAAGACAAAAGGTGGCTTCTGTCCCTGCGGAGTGTAAAACAAGAAAGACAGATGCAAAGATCAGAAACAAGACAAGGATGTCTTCTCTCACGTATCTCTTCAATATTATAATGTAGGGCCCTTACCAACATTAGAGTGATGAAAGAGGCTGGGGCTGTTCATATTCATGGAAGAAGCTAGTACAGTTTGCTTGTAAACATCTTGAATTGCAGGACGTTCCTATGAATGAGTACAATTCATTTGTGCAGAAACATTTTTCCCACAAAAAAGACTTGCATGTGTCTTCGTGGCCATAACTCACTTTGTCATCAAACATACCAAACAGGGATTTTAAGGAGTTTGTTTTGATGATGTTCTTTATTAATGGGTTTTTCTTTGTTGAGTTTCCACTTATCCATGTTTACATAAAATCTTGCTTCATGAAAATGAATTCAGCAGTTACAGAACTGCCTTTTTGAAGGTTCTAATAGACCATACAAGCTGTGAAAAATGTGTAACAGGCAATGGTTCCTTAGTGTTTCCTCCATTTGATAGGCCAAGAAAAGGAATAATTTCCCTGCTCAATGCCATGCGGAAGGAGAGAGTTAGAAGTATCCGAGAACTCGGAAGCTCTGCTGGCTGATTCATGTATGATTTTCCAGGGACCAGTGATTTTCCCATGTGTGGCCGGTTTGCCATTTGGCCTCGTGATGCTGGGTTAAAAATGAGGACGACCTTCTTCTAAACTCAGTTTCTGTTGCTTTAGACTGATGATTGTAGCATTACAGATGTAGAATGTTTACCTACTAGGTGGACACGGGCCTATTTTTCTATCTTTGAATCAGCAGGTCTCTTCTCTGACGACGTAAAATCACAAATCTGGCGGACTGTTGCCTTCCGCGTGCTGAAAGAAGGCCGTGGGATGTATTTCCATTCTGAATCGCATAGCATTTGTGGTTTGCATGCACCTTTTGAGTCAAAATCAAACATTTGCCCTGGATTGGCCCACGTTTAATTAAAATGATGAGAATGTGTGATAGGCATTTGGTCTCAGGCAAAAAGGATACACAGTATTGAAATTTGGAACAAACATTTTTTAAAATGAGAAATGCATGGTTGGCAGTGATAAGAAACGCCAAGACTATGTATTACACGGGATCATGGGTTGAAAATAGAAAATATCCTAAAAATTCTGGTGCACTGTGAAAATATCGTAGGAAGGTTTGGATAGGATTACATGCTTTATGGATAATGTCCCCGTAACGAACACTGTAGATGTTTCTAGTCTTCTCTATAGTCTTTTTGTGGCTCACCATGTAAAGCTGATGGGTTGCTCATCACTCCTGGCAGATTTTCCCATTTAACTATGCAGGGGAGAAAAGAAAAGAGTTTTTATCCCAAAAAGGTTAAGCTCTACAAAATTGATGATTATCCAAACAGACTGACGCCAACAAAGTCAGCATGAAACACAGTCTAAGTGATCAAGCATAGAAAAGGACTAACCAATCATTTAAATTGAGGATCATTGAAATTGACCCCTTTACCCACTGCAAAAATTTAAATGTGGCTGTGATATTAAAGAATGTTTACTATTACAATCTAAATTCTGTTTAAATACATGCATGGCCTTACAGTTTGCTAAATAATTTGCCAGTAGATATTGCTTGAGTTCTTGAAGTGAAGACAGTCAAATTAAGAAAAAATCTGAGCTACAGATACCCTTATTTTACAGGATACTTTCAAGCTTCATAGTTTACTAAACAAATATTTAAACTTCTAAATAAAGTACCTGGAAAATTTACAAAGAGCATTATCACGTTGCAAAGTTGTATCATCTTAGTAAGGTAGAACAGCCTAACAGAATAGATCTCAAACTGTTCTATAACCAATGAATAGAATTGCCCTCATATGTGAGTAGTCTAGTGTTAGGTCTAATTAGGATCAATGGTTTTGTTTATCTATGGCAATATCCGGGAAGACATTTCCAAAATCCACCCCTCAAAAATGGTAATTAAAGGGCCTCTCCATGGGACTCCCATCTCCGTGGGACTCAAATGCCCAACTTGAATGTCATCTCAAAAGTCTGCAGTCTGACCCTAAGGCAGGGCGAGCAGCACACAGGGAGGAAAATGACAGACGGATTGTACCCACCTCCTCAGAGAAAAATAGACGCTACTGAGAAACACAGCTAATCGAATCTCTATTTAGGCCGAAAAGAGAGATCCATGCTCGGCTTTGCTATCCTAAATAATAATGCTTGTCCAAATAGCTCCAATCCAGGTTTCAGTGCTTAGTTTTAAATAGTACTGAATACTGTTTCAGTATCATCAGAGAACACAGCGGTGCCTAAAAAAAAGCCTTTCATTTAAACCTGACCTCTCTTTTATTTACTCTAAACACTTAAAAAAGCATAATTTGAACTTTAGAAGCTGCAGAGTTGACAATTCTACTTTGCTAACATGGCTTCATCTTAGGTAACAATAGCAGAAAAGAAGCAGATGACAGAAGATCACCAAAGCCCTAACCATGAAGTGGGGGCACAAGTCAGCAATTTGCTCAAAAGTCCACATCAGTTCACAGGTACAGGAAGGGAGGGGTGACTGCCTTAAGTTCAGCAGAGGAGTGAACATCTGGTCCAAACATCCTCTCTTGGGTAGAGTTAGACTCATCTAAACAACTTTATATGCCAGACAAATACATTTTATGAAAAGAATGTGTGGCTGAAGCCTTCACAGACTCAACACTCACAGCTGTCAAGACTGAGTTTTCGTAAGAATAGGTGTAAATGGAAGGAGATACAAAATTTGTGGCTTCTTTTTACTTTAAAATACTGCCTCCCTCCACCCCTCCCTCTTTTTCTCTCTCCCTCCTTCTCCTTTCTCTCTCTCTGTCACACATATACACACACAATCAAAATTAATAATAGATACAGTAAAAATAGCATCACATCTAAATTCAATGCCAACATTATTTTTCAGCATTTTTTTTTCTTTGACAAAAGCACTAAAAACACCAGCATTCGGTGAATGCTCAGTTGATACTCCTATATGATGTAAAGAAAAAAGGAAATTTAGTCATTCATTTACAAGTATTTATCACACACTAGCAATGAGTCAGACATGTTCTAGGCAAGAGATTTTAACCTACAACAATGCTGAATGTTGGAAGAATAGAATTGTCACTGGAATCACTCATAGAGTTTCCCAAGCAGGAAAAAAAAAAACCCAAGATAGAGACAAAGAGGGCTTCCCGTGTGGCTCAGTGGTAAAGAATCTGCCTGCAATGCAGCAGTCGCAGGCTCAATCCCTGGGCTGGGAAGATTTCCTGGAGGAGGGCATGGCAACCCAAGCCAGTCTTCTTGCCTGGAGAATTGCATAGACAGGGGAGCCTGGTGGGCCACAGTCCATAGGGTCACAGAGAGTTGGACATGACTGAAGCGACTTAGCATGCGCACGCACATAGAGACAAAGAAGGGTAAATAGTTCTGTAGACAAGTTCAAGCAAGGCTGCCAGGTGGCAATGGCATCACAGGGGTTGTAAAGCCCTCATATCTCCCCCAGGTTTGAAATTAGAGAATCATTTATTAGGGTTTTTTTTTTTTTTTGAAAACCAGGCTATTTTCATTTCTGGGTGCAAAATTTTTATTTTATATAATGTTATCACAAATTTGCATGCTTAATTAAAATTTACATACTATGAAATCATGCTAGTTTGCCAAGATCTGCTGGTTGGTTGAGTTGTCTTCCAAATGTCACTGGATAGCCATCTTAATTATTTAATTAGAGAATCTAATCTGATATTCATGTTTATATTTTGATATAAGAATCAAAGAACTTTAAACGCTGGAGTACTCACTATTCAGCCAAAAATCTTAATGATCAATGACCTTTTGAGTACTCACAGAAACTAACATTTCCTTTTTTAAGTTATGTTTTCCTCTATGGACCCTGTGTTTAAAAAGTTTTAGTCTTCAAAAAGTTATTGCAAAAAATAAACTTGCTTTTCAACATTTTATTTATTCAGTTCAGTTCAGTTCAGTTCAATCGCTCAGTCGTGTCCGACTCTTTGCGACCCCATGAATCGCAGCTCACCAGGCCTCCCTGTCCATCACCAACTCCCGGAGTTCACTCAGACTCGTGTCCATTGAGTCAGTGATGCCATCCAGCCATCTCATCTTCGGTCATCCCCTTCTCTTCCTGCCCCCAATTCCTCCCAGCATCAGAGTCTTTTTCCAATGAGTCAACTCTTCGCATGAGGTGGCCAAAGTATTGGAGTTTCAGCTTTAGCATCATTCCTTCCAAAGAAATCCCAGGGCTGATCTCCTTCAGAATGGACTGGTTGGATCTCCTTTTATTTACTATGGACCCAAAAAACAGTCAATAAGAACTTTGGATCACATGGCAAGGTCACCACACTGAAGGTACTGGATATAATTTCAATGCAATCTCAGTTCTGGTATGTAATAGCCTATAGGCTTTTCGACTTACTAACAAGAGCTCACAGACTCCTTTACTTCCTTTGGGGGTTCCCAGGACTACCAGCAAATGCTCATGTTGAAAAACTTGTGGGTAGAAATGTGGTTGATCAAACCCTTTTTTAAAAACATTTTTATTGGTGTATCGGGGTTTAGCCAGTTAACAGCGTTTAATAGTTTCCTTAATAGTTTCAGGTAAACAGTGAAAGGACTCAGCTCTACATACACATGTATCCATTCTCCCCCAAACACGCCTCCCATCCAGGCTGCCACATAACATCAGGCACAGTTCCGTGTGCTATACAGTAGGTCCCTGTTGGTTATCCATTTTAATTATGGCAGTGTAAACATATCGATCCCAAAGTCCTTAACCATCCCTTCTCCCCATCCTCCCCACCAACCCAGGTAACTGTAAGTTCATTCTCTGTGAGTCTCCTCTGTTTTGTAATTTCATTTCTGTTATTTCTTTTTAGATTCCACATATAAGGGATGTCAAATTATCTTTCTCCCTCTCTGTCTTACTTAACTTCACTCAGTATGACAATTTCTTGGTCCATCCATGTTGCTGCATATGGCATTATCTAATTCTTTTCAATGGCTGAGCAATATTCCATTGTAGATGTGTACTGCTGCTGCTGCTAAGTCACTTCAGTCGTGTCCGACTCTGTGTGACCCCATAGACGGCAGCCCACCAGGCTCCCCCGTCCCTGGGATTCTCCAGGCAAGGACACTGGAGTGGGCTGCCACTTCCTTCTCCGATATATGTACTATATCTTCTTTATTCGTTCCTCTGTTGATGGACACTTAGGTTGCACCCATGTCTTGGCTATTGTAAACAAAGACTATTTTCTTTATTATAGAACATCCTGCCTTCTAGAATAATTGATGCTCGCAGTAACTTCCACCCTCTGATTCAAGTAAGTGATTTCATGTATCATTCTGTTTTATGCTCTCACCTATTTCATACCGCTTCTACAGTTTTGCCTGAAAAATATCACCCCATGTCATGGGGAGGCAGGGATTGGAGAGGAGACGACAATGGGTCTGGGGATTCCACTGATAATCTGCCACAAAATAGGGTTCATCAAGACGAAAGTAGAAAAGACATATTAAGACTTGTAACTTTCAATTACACATTCTTTTGTCATCTTTTTCAATTATAAACTCTTCAATAACAAGATGACTTTGAGATTCATCCTTCTCAGAGTTCTTGGAAAGAGGATCTAAACTTCCCTTTTCCTACCTAGTGTAAAGACACAAGTGCTGAAGTCTTAATCAGTTGATCCCTATGCTTGAGGTTGATTTCCCCTGGTAACCTGCAAGCCCATTAATGACTCTGTGCTGTCCCTTTAAGAAAACATATTGGCGAGTCTAAGGTAGACAGTGCTAGCGGCTAGATGTAGGTGTCTTAAGTTAAATGCAAGGAGGAGTAACAACAGAAATATTTTTTAATTGAAAAGTCTACATATCACAAGCCCCCAGGCTAAACATTATTCCTGGAATGGACAGAAAAGCATTCAGAGAAGAGAAACCCCAGAATTTTTAAGGATTGCCCTTGACCTGCAAAACAAGTCTGGGGAAATCTCTGGAACACCCGTTCACACCTGATCCTTTGAAGAAGCTTCATTATCTTAGGGCAGAGCTTGTTGCCAACAAGCAGACCAGTGTGGGACCAAGTCCTCCTTCCCCCTTCTCCTTTCTCCTCCTCCCCCACGAGTACTTTCTTCCTTCTTTGGTTTGCCCCGGGCATTTTTGCTATTTCTGCAATTCTCAGAGTTGGAGGATGCTCAGGACCACAGTGAGTTGCTCCTGACACACTGCTACTCTGCCTTGGGTCAAATGAGTCAGGTATTGAAACTCTTAAACTTCTAAAAAGTTTCTACCTATCATATTGTTTTTACAAGTTGCATTGAAGCATAGTTGATTTACAATCTTGTGGTAATTGCAGATGGGTATCTTCGCATTCTAGAACTCTTTTGCCCCCTTCATTCTTAGTGGATGATGTGCTTGCCTTATTCTATTCTTTCTCCCCTTCTCCTTCTCCACAGAATCCTCAATTTGGGGTCTTGCCCAAATTAAAGCCGAGGTCTGGGAATTTCCCTGTGAAAGGTGGAGAGAAGCCACCCCACAGTGCTCTAGGTAGATGGTAAAGTTGCTATGGCAACCACCTGTCTCCCCCTTTTTCAGTTCCCAAATCCTGGGAATTTTTATCTGAAAATGACTTCAACATCTTTCCCAAGCATGAGCATGGCTCTCATTGAACAGCATGCCCTGTTCCAGGTTGGTTAAGGAGCTGTTCCGGACTCATAGACCAGATCAAAGGGGTGGAGCTGGCTACCAGATCAGGGGCTGCCACACCCCAACCTGCTGGGGAGGGAACTCTGGGTTTTTCATCCGTATTTTGCAGAATGCCAAATGTGCTCTTGGCACTTAGTAAATAATACTAATTATATCTTCCAAATTACAGGCTGGGCAGGTGTGTTAATCAGACCCCAAGGTGCATTTGTCAATGGGGGTAAAAATGTGGGCTTCCCAGGTAGCTCAGTGGTAAAGAATCTCCTGCCAATGCAAGAGACGCAGGTTCGATCCCTGGTTCAGGAAAATGCCCTGGAAGAGGAAATGGCAACCCACTCCAGTGTTCTTGCCTGGAGAATCCTATGGATTCTGAATCCAGAGCAGCCTGGCGGCATACAGTCTATGGCCTCGCAATGAGATGAAGTGGCTTAGCAAATGAGCACAGGCATTTTTTGTCCCAGAGGGATTAGCCAAACACAGAGAAAATTTTAAAGGCCTGTTAAGCTATTTGGAACCAATCTGTTCTTTGCTTCTTTGTCATCTAGTCGTAAGTTTCTTTCATTTAAAAAATTAAAATTAACACATAAGCATGAGGACTTTCTAGACATTTGAGGGCATTTTCTCCCGAAGTTGTTTTTTGTTTTTGCTTTCTTTCTGGCTTGCCCTCTCTCCTGAGCTGTTCACAAGCATCTTCCAGGTTAGAGATGTGGACGACGGCAGTTTAATACCCAGAGGTCTCATGGGTAGACAGTGCCTCACAGATGATTCTTCTGTCCCACAATATACAGCTCTCACCTACTATTTCTGAAGCCTAAATGTCTGAGGTTTCTTTTCTTTTCTTCTTCCCTTTAACTTTTGATTTCTTTTCAAATGACACAAGAATATGTGTTTCAAAGAGGCGTCACATTTTGTCTGCATGAAATTTTCTCAGACCCTTAACAGGAAGCAGATTTTGGTAAGAAGAAAAAGAATGTGCTTATGTGTAAGAAAGGGGGTGAGGAAGGGAAGGAAGGAGTAAAGAGAAAAAACAAGTGGCGAGACTGTGAGCAGTTAAAGGGAGTGGGAGAGAGACAATCATGGGGTCTAGAAAGGAGAGACTGGGGAAGGAGGAGATAGAAGTCTCATCCCCTGCTCAGAGGAGACCAGGACATTTCTTTTACCACCCAGTCCTGTACATTTATTATTTCTTTTAAAGATCTTTTTGATGTGGACCATTTTTATAGACTTTATTGAATGTATTACAATATTGCTTTTGTTCTATGTTTTGCTTTGTTGGCTGCAAGGCTTGTGGGATTTTAACTCTCAACCAGGGATCGAACCCACACTCCCCACAGTGGAAGGTGAAGTCCTTTAAAAATAAATAAATAAATAAATATTTATTTATTTATTTATTTCTCATAGTTTTGGAGGCTGAGGAGTCCAAAATCAAGGTGTTGGCAGATTTGGTTGCAGGTGAGAGCCTGATTCTTTGGTGTCTGGTAAGAGCCTTCTTTCTGGCTTGCAAACAGCTGAAGAAGGCACCGTCTTAACCACTGGACTGCCAGGGAAGTCCCCAGAACTTCTATTTTTTGAGACGAATTTTTCAGACCAAAAGATTGTGATTCAGTTTGAAGAATTAGATTCACAAGTCACATTTCCCTGAGTTGCTGAAAGTACTCAGGTCCACAGTTATTTCTAGGTAGAAACTAAAGAGTCTATGAGGTCATTTGAAAATACAGCTTAAGTGAAACTCCGTGAGTTATTTCTCTCTTGTGTTGGCGTTTTATTTCTAAGGTGGTGTAAATATAGCCTTGCGTTGACGGAAAGAACCCCAGGCTGACTCTGCCAAAGAGCAATGCAGGAAAGAGAGTGGGCCTGCTTTGTCTGATCTCCTCCTTCTAATCCTGCCCTGGGGGCTCCTCCTCATCTGGGACTCAGGAATCAGGTTCTTTTTTCAGAGACACTCAGGGTGGAAGGACGGTCACATTTGAAGTGAAAATACCTGATTTTAAACTTTGTTCTGAGAGTCATTTGAAGACTGCCCATAAGAGTTCTTCCCATCTGGTCCTTCCAGAACATTCCCTCTCAGAAAATAAATAAACAGATTGTTGTCATCTTCAGTTTGGCGCCAAGCACCAAAGGCTTCCAAAAATACTGACGAGTCTCTGAGGTCCTGGAGAAACAATAATACATGGGCCAGATGTGGGATGAGGGTCTCTTTTGCTGTAATCACAACAGAATCATAACCAAACATGCTAATTTCTGTCTTCTCATCTGATATCAGACCTGACCTAAGTGTCAAGATATTCACCAACGTGTTACAAATCACAGTTTCAACTATCAGTCTGCCCACTACCAAGACACAGGTACAGTGTTTTCAAGTGCTGTGGAATATTAACACTACCAACAGGCTCTTGCTTCTTTCTAGAGTGGCTCAGCTCCCTCAGCAGCAGGAATTACTGTTTGAATCAAAGACGGTAATGATACTTCTCATTCTTGCTCATGCAAAGCAGCGAGGCCTGAGCCCTTCTGTTTTACACTGCACACTGATTTGGAAGCAAATATTTTTCCAACAACATCACCAAATTGAAAGCACTTTGAAAAATCTGAAGCCTTCACAAAATTCTGTTTTGGAAAAACCAGCTCTCGGGGATCTGTCACTGACATAAGCCATTCCCTTCAGTTTAGCTTGAAAACGAGAACGTGCTCTGTCAAACAGCTCTAAATAATATATGTATTTGCAGATGTAAGCTGAGCACAGGGCATTCCAAGATCCAATAGAAAGGTGGGGAGTGAGGGCAGGAAAAAAAGGTATACTTTCCATTATTCTCTTCTTAGGTACCAACAAGAACAATATGTTCCAGCTTTCAATGTGGTTTAGAGTGCATTTACTGTGAATAAGGTATACAATTGGGAGTCTAAAATATTTGATCAGATATGCATGTTTAAAGTTATTATTCATCCAGTGGGCTTCCCTGGTGGCTCAAATGGTAAGGAATCCACCTGCAATGCAGGAGACCTGGGTTCGATCCCTGGGTTGGGAAGATCCCCTGGAGGAGGGCAAGACAACCCACTCCAGTACCCTTGCCTGGAGAATCCCCATCGACAGAGGAGCCTGGCGGGCTACCGTCCATGGGATTGCAAAGAGTCAGACACGACTGAGTGACTAAGCACACTCACCCAATACCCAAAAATGTGCTAAGTGCTAAATACAGACCAAGCTGTCTGCTAGATCCTGTAACAGGTATAAAGTTATCCAAGAAGCAAAGTCAGCAATTTAAATAACTTACCCTCTATTAGGGGAGAAAACAAGTGATGCAAATATCTGAATTATAAGATAGCATTTTAAATTAATTTTTAAAATCGATTTATCATTTACTTAAATGAAATGAAATTAACAAGGCAGCTTTCTCTTTTCTTTCTGAGCTCTGCAGACTGGAGTAAGACAAAAGATCATTAATGGTCATCCCATGTCTATCTTGTCACTGATCAGTATTTAAGGAAAACTTGTCAAAATAAGCTACATCTAGAGACTATGCTTCTCTACCTCAAGCTCGGATAAAGCACTCCAATATTCCAAAACGCTTCAATATGTCACATTGTTTTGCCCTCTCATCCTTTTACTTCCTTCTGGAAATTTCGCCCCCTTAGGTACCTTTCACCCAGTTCCAAAGTCTACTGATGCTTAAGCCATCGTGTTTTCTCTGCATCCTCACCAGCTGCTCCCCCCCAACACACAGGCTGGGCTATCTCGAGGCTAATCCCAAATATGATATCATTCTTTCAGTAAATATTTCAGTGCCGTCTCATTGTTTCTTAAGTTCTGTTTACATTTTAATGAGTCCTTGATGTTTTAAACTATTAATCAGGCTACTTTCACAGCCTACAACGTATGCTAATTTTCCTTCTATCCACACATATAAGCAGGAGAGTTGGCCCATCTATTTTAAACAAATTATCACTGAACTCGTCTATAAGCACCGTCATTTTTAATCATCACGGAGCTTTTGCACAGCCCTGTATCCGAGTTTACAAGCTCACACTTTGTCAGTCACTTCCACACTCTTATTTTGAGCATGTTAGTACTTGCCATTTATTTATTTAGAATATTTTTATATTATAATGAGTTTCTCACATGCTTGTTTTCTTCCCTGCTCCGAGGCCATTATTGATCTGTGAAAGCCTCTTTTTACAGGGAACAATTATTCAGTCTCAAGGGAGGGAGCTACGCCCAGTTCATGGGTCTTCTTTCCATGTGGCCTTGAGGGGACAAAAGCATCAGGTTCAAAAGGAAAGACAGCAGAAATGTCTAAACACCTTGGGGATTCTTCTGGGGGTACGGCAAGCTTTGTGGTGAAATCAGTAAGAAAGTGAAAATTACATCACGAGGTTAAGCAGACAAGCTGAACTGAAAAGTCAGGCTTCTTTATTCTAAATGAAGAATTGCACTCCCACAGCTCACCTCTATCCGGAAAATGAAGCCTCATGTTCAGAGGGCTCAACCAAAGAATAAAAAGGGAAAAGAAATACCCTAGTGCCTATAAAAAGTCATTCTGCATTAGTCTCTCCTTGCCCCCCAGAGTAAAAGCGAAAGTTTTGCGACATTCAACGGTAGGTCAAAATAACATCCTGTGTTCTGCACACCATATTCCAACTCAAGCAAAATGTCTATGGATTTTTTTTTTTTCCAATTTCAAAGCCTTTTGATTAAAGTATACCAGAAGGGCACTGACGGAGCAGGCTGTTTTCTGTTCTTCTGCGGAAGGTTTCAATGGCCGCCGTAGACGCTCTAAATCTATTTACTTCAAGGCTGGAATGAAACAAACATGACAGATGGCTTTTAAAAAAAAAAAATCAAAGGGGAAGTTCTTGGAACACATCCTTCAAAATAAAATTTTGTTTCTTTTTTTTTTTTTTTCGAGCAGCTGAAATGATTTTTCAGAACATCTGATGAGCGATTTTAATACTTCAACTTTCTCCTCCATGAAGCAAGCCCATTCATTTGGAGACTTCTGTTCTTTTGTTTTATTTCTGTGAGTGTCTTTCTTTGACAAGACATAACGTCTGAAAACGACAATATGCTAAATGAATGGACCCATCGTATATTTGGCTACACAAGGGCTGCTGGAGCACACTTCAGATTTTGACGGGAGAACAGAATGCTTAATGGGAGAAATCTTGAAGAAATAAAAAGGGAAGTTTAATGAGCCTCCATGTTTGTTATTGCTTATGTACAAGGGACCGAGCAATTTCCCTTCGTCTGTTTCGAGGACAGTAGCGAGAAGGCTAGTCCATTTTCCCAAAGGCTGGAGAGCCCGATGCTTAGGGAAATGCCAGGAAAAGTGGGGAGAAGGCTGGCGGACTGGAGGGAGGGTGAGGAGTTGTCCCCTGCAGAGGCTGTTTTCTCCCACCCGTGATCAGAAGAGCCCTGACTTAAGACCCGCCCCCACCCTCCCACTACTTATGGTCTCACAAAGCCAAGATTTGTCTTTAGGACACATGTGAAACCAACCGTCAACATTAGCACCATTTGCCAAAGCAAGTAAGGGCCCTTGCTCAATTCTGATGTGGACTGGAGGAAAGGGAAGGGGGGGGGCGTCTGGGCTGGGTCACTGGAGGTGGGTCACATGAGTCCATGGAAATTGGAAAAGAGCCCATTTGGGCACTAACACACGGACTTTCAAAGGCAGGTCTAGAGACACACAAATTTCAAAATCATGCTGTGTCTGCCATATTTTGATCTCACAGCTAGAATCTGGAGGAATTTGACCTCCACAGAAAAGAAACTTGAGGATATTGTTTTCAAACACGACCTTTGGAGGGAGAGAGACATGGACCAAAATCTCTGCACCTCCAGTCCTGACCGTGTGGTCAGTGATGACGCAGCCCAGCCTTTCTGGGTTATCAATCAATGTCAGTCAGACATCAATCCCAGAAGGACAAATATCATATGACATTGCTTATATGTAGAAGCTAAAATAAAATAGTACAACAATTAAATACAAATTTTAAAAGGGTACAAATGAATTTATTTACAAAACAGAAGTAGAGTCACAAATGTAAAAAACAAAAACAAAAACAAAACAGACTTACCATCACCAGAAGATAAATGAGGGAGAGACCAATTGGGAGCCTGGGATTGACATATACACACTACTAAAATAGTATCTACTTAAAATAGATAACTAATAAGAATCTGCTGTATAGCGCAGGGAACTCTCCTCAGTACTCTGTAATGGCCTGTATGGGAAAAGAATCTTTAAAAAAGACGGGATGTATGTATGCTGCTGCTGCTGCTGCTAAGCCACTTCGGTCATGTCTGACTCTGTGTGACCCCATAGATGGCAGCCCAACAGGCTCCCCCATCCTTGGGATTCTCCAGGCAAGAACACTGGAGTGGGTTGCCATTTCCTTCTCCAAAGCATGAAAGTGAAAAGTGAAAGGGAACTCGCTCAGTCGTGTCCGACTCTTCGCGACCCCATGGACTGCAGCCTACCAGGCTCCTCTGTCCATGGGATTTTCCAGGCAAGAGTACTGGAGTGGGGTGCCATCGCCTTCTCTGGGATATATGTATATGTGTAACTAATTCACTTTGCTATACACTTAAAACTAACACAACATTATGAATCAATTATACTTCAATAAATTTAAAAAAAAAATTGATCATTGGACCTACTTATTTGGATTTTAAGAGGCTCAAAAGAGGATGTGTAGGAGGTCTCTATCATAGAAATAGACCCTAGAGACTTCCCTGGCAGTCTAGTGGCTAAGATTCTGAGTTCCCAATGCCCATGTTCCATGCCTGGTCAGGAACTAGATCCCATGGGCTACAGCTAAAGATCCAGCATGCCGCAATGAAGATGGAAGATTCTGCATGCTGCAACTAAAACCTGGATAAATAAATAAATAAATTTTTTTTTTTAAAGAAAGAAGTAGAATCTTAATACAGCTATCCTCCACTCAGGCCCCATAGGACTAGCCACAAGGAGGGTATATTCTGCAGAATCACAAGGATTTTGCCTGACTGTAACCTCTACCTAAGAAAACAGGGCATTAGGCTCAGTGACATAAGCAGTCAGAAAGCAAATACTGCATGATTCCATTTTCATGAGGTATCTAAGATCCTCAGACTCATAGAAGCAGAAAACCAGAATGATAATTACTAGGGCCTAGCAGGAGAGGGACAAGGAGAGTTGCTGTTCGGTAAGTATAGAGGCTCACTCATACGAGATGAGAAAGATCTACTGCTACACGATAGGCATGTAGTTCCCAATACTGTACTGAACACGTTAAAAATTTAACAGAGTGGGGGCTTCACTGGTGGCTCGGTAGTAAGGAATCGCCTGCCAATGCAGGAGACATGGGTTCGATCCCTGGTCTGGGAGGATCCCACATGCTGCCTAACCCTGTGTGCCACAACCACTGAGCTCAACCACGACTATTGAGCCCACGCGCCACAACTTCTGAAGCCCGCACGCTCAGAGCCTGTGCTCCACAACACGTGAAGCCACTGCAGTGAGACGCCTGAGCCCCACAGCTAGAGATGGGCCCCCACTTTCAGCAGCTAGAGAAAGCCCATGCTCAGCAACCAAGACCCAGCAAAGCCAAAATCAATAAATATAATGATTTTTTTTTTCATTTAAGAAGGTAGACTTCACATTATATGATTTTCTAACACAATTAAAAAAGGAAAAAAAAGATAAAACTGTGCTATCAAACACCTGCCAGCTCCTCCCATAGTCCCAAATTTTGACAACATTCCTGCAACGACAGCCCAAGGAAGCTTACCGGTACCTTGGTTCCAAGCATAAAAAGATAATAATAATGCAAGGGCAAAACGATAAGTAATAAACACTAAGCAAGTCATATGACAAAAAATATTTTGAATTACAAGAGAGAACAATTACCTTCATCAGAGAAATAAGATGAGGAGGGACAAGGAGAAATAGCCAGTTTTGAATGCTCTATGCCAGGCCCTATCCAAAGTGTTTTCAGAAAGTACCATCGAAAGAAGAATCCAAGGATAGATGAACATAACTCATCCCTTAATAGACTACCTGGTCCAGTTTAATGTTTCATAAACATTTGGCGAATGAATGCAAAATCCAAATTTCGCACTACCATCTATTATACATTTTGTTTATTTAGTGGACATAAGTTAATGGCATATTTACAAAGCTTATTACAAAGCCATTTGGTTTGGCAGTGTCATTTAACACTAAAGACCTTATGATTTGACCCAGAAATTCTAATTCACTGTGTCTGCCTACAGAATACTGCAGAGAGCACAAGAATATATATATACAAGGATGTTCATTTTAACATTGTTTGTCATGGCAGTGGATGAAGAAATCATGGTCTGATTATACTGTGGAATATTACACAGCACTGAAAATAAATAAAGTAGATCTTTTAGAAATAAGGATAATCTTTGGATTCCTTGATCTGAGCTGACAGTGCCACTTCTTAAAACTTGTCTTACCTAAATCCCCTGGACTAGGCTCGATCTGGACTGACAACCCTCTAAACATTTTTATAGCATTCTTCACAATAAGAACTCATCGGTCCATTGTGAATGACCAGCACCAGGCACAGAGCCTGGCTCGCGGTAATGCTAAGTAGTTATTTGTAAAAATAGTGAATGAATCATAATATTATAATAATACCGTAGAACATCTATTGAGAGCTTACCATATGCTTGTTTCAAGAATTATAAAAGTATTTACTCATTTAATCTTTGCAACACCTTTATGAATTATAAAACACTGTTTGTGTACATTATGACGAAAAATACAGAGGCAAAGAAAATGCTTGAAAAAATAGCAATGAAGCAAAGCTTACTAATCAGTCCATCTGAGACGAGACCCTGTAAAGCTGACATTTCTAACACTAGGCTTTAGCCAACTGAGATCAGACATTTACCCTCCTTGAACATACCGCCTCCTTTGACAAACTGAAATCAATGGAAATAGTCATTCTTCCTGAGCAAGATTTTCTTCACCATAATCATGGATTGGAATTTTCTAGAGAAAATAATGATGAAACATTATTATCCGACATTGTCATCCGACAGATGAAACTCTGTCAGGTAACAGAAAACGGGCTGGTCATATTATAAAAATGCATGTGGGAACAGCAGGGTGCTGGGCCCTGCGAGGCGCTCTGATTCAGGAGCTAGAATAACCAGGGAGACCACCGCCCGAGAAAAGGAAGAACTGCAATCCCCCGCCAGAAACGACACGGGCCTGGCCACAACCATGGAGCACATTCTAGTCCCAGGAGAGCCCTAAGCACGAAGGACAGATCTTTCTTCCACCACTGAGATAACAAGGACCATCCTCCAGGTGAGAAAAACCAACATTGTCACTTTGGCTAACCTGCTTTAGACAAAGTTTATGCTCAGAGAAGCACACGATGTTAGGGGAAGTGTAAGAAATAACAAACAGAAGGCCAGCTGAAGAGCTCCTCAGAAGATGTGGCAGAGGAAAAGAAGACACAGAGAGCTGATACCTCAGAGGGATCACTAACAATATCGGACACTCAATGCAAAAATGAACTGCAAAGCATAGCCAGGAGAACCTTGTAATAAATAAGATCTCTCCTCCGCCATAATATTTGCTGAGCTTTGTAACCTGGGCCAGTAGCCACATGCTCCTAAAACCATGGTCTGTTCTACATCCTTCCATTGGAAATTGATATGCCATTTTCTTCTTGAAGAATGATTAGGTCGTTAGGTTTCTTATTCTAATAATTATTGTGAAACTAAGAAAATTATCAAGATAATTCAACAATTTCTTTAATCATTTTTGGCTCCTTGCTAGATACACCAAATGGAAATTGTTTTAGGACTTCCCTGGTGGTCTAGTGGTTAGGAATCTGCCCTGCAATTCAGGGAACATGGATTCGATTCCTGGTCTGGGAGGATGCCACATGCTGCGGGGCTACTAAGCCCATGCACCAGAATTGCAATGCCCACGTGCCCTTGGAGCCTGTGCTCTGCAATGAGAAAGGCCCTTGTATTTAAAAGCCCATGCACAACAACTAGAAAAAGCCCACGGGCAGCAATGAAGACCCAGCATCGCCAAAAAGTAATAAATAAAAATTTTTTAAATAAGGACTAATTCTATTTTTAAAAAATTGTTTTAGGTGGAAATTTCCAAGTATTTTCCTATATCTTCCTTGTTACTTGACATTATATATAAAAGAAAGATAACTAGAGAATAAGATTCAGATTGTTAACGCGGGGGTCTTTTCCTCTCTTTCTCTCATAAGGTTTTTTCAGGTTTTTTTTTTTTTTGAGGTAGAATTGATGAGTGGAAATTGTCTCCCATACATTATGTACCTTAAAATAATATTTGTTTCTATAGATTTTAAAATTTTGTCTGGCCATAAAGTAATTCTCAATTTTTTTTTTGTATCACACCCAATTATTTCAAAAGATATCTGCAAATTCTCAAAACTATTTTTTCCTTCATCTTAGGTAGTTTTCTTCAATCCATTTAGCACTTTAGCAGGGGACATCCAGAATTTCAGCAGGGAGTGTCAGAGATTCAAAGGACAGTCTGAGTATGTCATTCGAGATTGGCAACTGCAATGTCAAGGATGCTTTATAGATTTAAATTAACTGAAAGCAAGATCCTTGATCTGTTATTCCCTCCACAGTAAGTTTAGCACTGCATTTCATTGATTCTTCCAAAAAATAATTTATTGAGCACCTTCTATTGGGCTTCCCTGGTGGCTCCGATGGTAAACATCTGCCTCCATTGTGGTAGACCCAGGTTCGATCCCTGGGTTGGGAAGATCCCCTAGAGAAGGGAATGGCAACCCACTCCAGTATTCTGGCCTGGAGAATCCCATGGACAGAGGAGCCTGGCGGGCTATGGTCCATGGGGCTGCAAAGAGTCAGACACGACTGAGCAACTCTTTCTTTCTGTGTGTAAGACTTCTGCTTGGCACTTTGGGGCAGGAGGAAAAGAAGAAAGCAGAATAACAAAATTAAATAAGACACAAGCCTGACCTTTAGGCCTTTATACCCTAATGAAGGACATAAATCCAATACATACATATAATGAAGAAAAATAGTCCTAGAGAGCACCGTGGCTGTGGCATTTATGGCAAGGAAAGATGACCTGCAGCAAGGTGCATCAGTTCAGTTCAGTTCAGTCACTCAGTCGTGTCTGACTCTCTGCGACCCCATGGACTACAGCATGCCAGGCCTCCCTGTCCATCACCAACTCTTGGAGTTTACTCAAACTCACGTCCATTGAGTCAGTGATGCCATCCAACCATCTCATCCTCTGTCGTCCCCTTCTTCTCCTGCCCTCAATCTTTCCCAGCATCAGGGTCTTTTCAAATGAGTCAGTTCTTCACATCAGGTGGCCAAAGTGTTGGACTTTCAGCTTCAACATCAGGCCTTCCAATGAATACCCAGGACTGATCTCCTTTAGGATGGACTGGTTGGATCTCCTTGCAGTCCAAGGGACTCTCAAGAGTCTTCTCCAACACCACAGTTCAAAAGCATCAATTCTTCAGTGCTCAGCTTTCTTTATAGTCTAACTCTCACATCCAACATGACTACAGGAAAAACCATAGCTTTGACTAGACAGAACTTTGTTGGCAAAGTGATGTCTCTGCTTTTTAATATGCTATCTAGGTTGGTCATAACTTTCCTTTCAAGGAGCAAGGCACATGTTGGGAGTCAAATTTGGAATTTTTTAGAAGGTATGAGTTTGAATGTAGCCTTAAAATGTAGGTGGTGCTTGGGTAAGCAGAGTTAGGAATAGAAGGGATTTATTCCCTAAAGAAAGCCTAACATGAGCAGAAGCTCATCTGAGAAAAAGCAGGGCCACATCCAACATTACAGAAAGTTCCACCCCAAAAGCATCTTAGTAACTATATCCTTGAAAACCACAACCCTCTTACAGACCCAGAAATGTTATCTTGTGCTATCGTTGTGAGACTATCCACTTAGCTGATTCCTTCTGGATGACTCCAATGGAATCACAAGGCTTCAGGTACACCCCAGTCCGTTCTCCTCTGGTTAGTGTCCTCTTGAGCTTTTCCTTACAAAAAAAGCTAAGTGCATTTGAGTTGATAGGATCTTCTTCACATCCTTTTGAAAATCCAAAGTAAATATTATGTTGGCTCCTTTCTGCAGTCAATTAATGTATCCTTCTTGCCAATGTCATAAATATAACTTGTTTCAGCTGATGCTTCTTCCATTGTAGACACATGCTATTGATAATTACTTGTTTTTGAGTTCTTAACCACTTGTGCCTGGAAATACATCTGAGGTTTACATGTTAAGACTATTGCATTACAAAATGTCTTCTTTTATAAGTGAAGAGTCCATCACAAACCCTATTCTATGCACTAAAATTGTATTCACCAAAGGAATGCGTTTACCATACTGAAATCCTAAAACAATCAGACGTTCCTGTAAGAAAGTGAATACAACAGCAGCCTCCCTGCCCTCTCTGTAATCAATTTCCTGCAGCTTCTGTACGATGGCAGCTTAGGAAATTCTCTGGTTTTATTTTCTATGCTTAGATAAAAACAACTGTGATTCAATTAAAGATGCTTGGTTTTGAAAATGAATTTGAGGGAGGTCCTGTTTGGGTCTTGAGTAAATAATTATGACATTCTTCTGTGGAACTATGATGGGTAATGGGAGTGGGGAGGGTCAGAACAAGCAGTGGAATGAATCACTGCAGGGACAGAAGGTTCCCATATTAAAACATTTGTGCCTGTTCCTGCACCCTTTTTTATTGCAACAAGGGGTGGACTGTTTGTCTTGGTATAGCTCAATCAAGAATTTTCTGCCAGACCCCTAAGGAAAGGTGGGAAGTACAGGTGGTTTTTCAAGTGTGAGTATTGCATCTTTTTTTTAAAAGAGCCCTTGAAATTTAGGGTTTAACAGGCTCTTTCTACAAATTCGTGGGTCATATTTGAGACCATCTCTGCCGCTTCCTCTGCTGAAGTCAGTGCATAGGGTCCTTGACTTTAAAACTGGTGGAGTGGGATTTCTGTCTTGCCGTCACCACAGTGAGTGTTCTCACTGACGTGCATCCCTGTTTTATGAAATTTATTGCACTTATGGCTAAAACAAATTGCCCACAACCAAAATTAGAATAATAATTATTATTAACTTGTACCCCATTCTCAGATTCTGACTCCCTCTGCTTGTAATGAGCCTACATGGCAATTTCCTTTTTAATAAATTTTCTTTTGTATTGAGGTAGAGAAGGCGATGGCACCCCACTCCAGTACTCTTGCCTGGAAAATCCCATGGATGGAGGAGCCTGGTGGGCTGCAGTCCATGGGGTGGCTGAGTCAGACACAACTGAGCGACTTCACTTTCACTTTTCACTTTCATGCATTGGAGAAGGAAATGGCAACCCACTCCAGTGTTCTTGCCTGGAGAATCCCAGGGACAGGGGAGCCTGGTGGGCTGCCATCTATGGAGTCGCACAGAGTAGGACACGACTGAAGCGAATTAGCAGCAGCAGCAGCAGCGTAGCCCATTAACAAACAAAGTTGTGATAGTTTCAGGTGAACAATGAAGGGACCCAGCCATACGTATACCTGTATCCATTCTCCCTCAAACTCCTCTCCCATCCAGGCTGCAACGTGGCCTTTTCTTAAGCCTGAATTGTGTCATGGTGTTTTCAGATTTGTGTTGCCTAGCAAGTCCTTGTTGTGAGACATTTTGTCTATTTATTTGGTCTCATTTTATAACAATAGTACTCAGCTTTATGAATAAAGAAACGCCGATGGATTAAGCCATGGGAAATAAACTCAAGCCTCTTTAATTTAGATTTATTGGAGGTCTGGAATGAGCCTTTTTAAACTGTGAATTATAAAATTTTGAAGCGGTTAGCTACTAATTATATTATTTTTAGCTGTAATAAATTATTACTAAGTAAAGGTCTCCTGACAATAAATATACATTTGTATGACACATAATTTCCAATTAGTTGTTCAAATGCAAGGATGCTCCCAGATGATTGTTGCATTATTACTCTTAAATAGGCTCAAGCCTGTGGTCAAGTTAGTGGCCAGTGTTCACTTGCTTAGCAAGCTCCTTCTCCATCCGTCAGGCAATGCTGACTGCCAGCCTAGCTCCTGTCTAAATTATTGACGTTTACTTAAGGACAATGGTCTTGCCTTAATAGCAAATTTGCTTTGGCTCAGGACAATGTTTCAGGAAAGTATTTAACCACACATGACCTGTCATGCCCTTAAAAAGCACATTAGAGTCATTTTAACCCAGCACCATCCAGCAGAAATAGAACACAAGTCTAATATGTCATTTTAAATTTTCTAATACCCACACTGAAAAAGGTAAAAAAGAAATAGGTAAAAGTGATTTTTAGCAATGTATTTTATCTAACTCCACAGGTCCAAAATAGTCTAACTTCAACAGGTGATCAATATAAACATCATTGAGATACTAGTGTCCTCCTTGCTTCACTAAGACTCTGAAAGCCGCTTTCATTGGTCACAGCATGTCTTTGCCTGGACAAGCCACAGGTCCCACGCTCAGTCACTGGCCGCTGGTGGCTACTGTGTGGGCCAGCACTGCTGCTGCTGCTAAGTCGCTTCAGTCGTGTCCGACTCCGTGCGACCCCAGAGAGGGCAGCCCACCAGGCTCCCCCATCCCTGGGATTCTCCAGGCAAGAACACTGGAGTGGGTTGCCATTCCTTCTCCAATGCATGAAAGTGAAAAGTGAAAGTGAAGTCGCTCAGTTGTGTCTGACTCAGCCACCCCATGGACTGCAGCCCACCAGGCTCCTCCATCCATGGGATTTTCCAGGCAAGAGTACTGGAGTGGGGTGCCATTGCCTTCTCCGATGGGCCAACACAGTCCTAAATTAATTACAGATAGTCCTTGCATTAGGAAGTTTGGACAAATTTTTTTTTAATTTTACAATGGTGCAAAAACTATACAGATTCAGCAGAAATTGTACTTCCAGTTTTGACTTTTTTTGATCTTTTCCAGAGTGATATGTGAGTTGATCCTTTCATGATGCTGGGCAGGGCAATAAGCCCCAGCTCCCAGTCAGCCTCAAGTTCACACAGATAAACAACAGACATATTTACAATCATTCTAGACCCTTTCAACCATTCTGTTTTTCCCTTTCTGTACAATCGTCAATAAATTAGGAGGTATTCAACACTGGATTATCAACTAGACTTTGTGTTGGATGATTTTGCCCAACTGTGGGCTAATGGAAGTGTTCTGAGTATGTGTTCAGTTTGGCCAAGCTAAGCTATGATGAAGGTTAGGAGGAATTAATGCATTTTCAACTTATGATATTTTCAATTTATGGTGGGATTATTGGGAGGTAACATATATATATAAGTTTTTATATATGTTACATATATATATTTATGTATAAGTTTTATATATCTATGTGGGCTTCCCTTGTGGCTCAGCTGGTAAAGAATCTGCCTGAAATGTGGGAGACCTGGGTTTGATCCCTGGGTTAGGAAGATCCCCTGGAGAAGGGAAAGGCTACCTACTCCAGTATTCTTGCCTGGAGAACCCCATGGACAGAGGAGCCTGGCGGTCTCCATGGGGTTGCAAAGAATCAGACACAACTGAGCGACTAATACTTTCATTTACTCTCTTCAAATGCATCCATTTCTTCTATACCTTTGCTCTATGCCCTCCTCGTGGAAGGATTTTTCCCAACGTAATCTGTCAAGTCCTTATTCAATGCTGGCCAAAACCCACATCTTAGAATCTTTTTTTCTAACTTCCATCAAAGCTATTCATTCCTCTTTCAAACTTCCTCTAGTACTTTAAGTCATTATGGAGGCGGCAATCATGCTCTGATCTGGGTTGGGTAACTGATTCACTTTGTTACCTCTTGTGCTGAACTTTGTTAAAAGATAAAGTGAGGCATTTTTTAATTGTGAGAGTTTAAAATGGACTCAAATCAGGCAGTGCCAAACCAGAAGTAGTTAGGAGTTCTCTGCCAACAGAAGCTGAGAAATACTTAACGTAGAGAAAGTGCAGAAAGACAAAAGGGAATTATTGCTTAGTAGTAGTAGTAGTTTGTCGCTCAGTCGTGTCTGACTCTTTGCAACCCCATGGACTGTAGCCTACCAGGCTCCTCCGTCCATGGGATTCTCCAGGCAGGAATACTGGAGTGGGTTGCCATTTCCTTCTCCAGAGAATCTTCCCGACCCAGGGTTCGAACCCGGGTCTCCCGCATTGCGGGCAGACGCTTTAACCTCTGAGCCTCCAGGGAAGCCAATTATTGGTTGGCTACAGCTTAAAACCTCACTGGCTGTTTGCAATTGGTCGTCCTTAGGTTTCAATTTCATGACTGCAAGGCATTTACAGGCTTAGATTTTGGTGTTTACATAGATTGTTGTGTGTTTGAGCCACCTCAGTCTAATGACCTCTTGTTTAACTAATTTAACAACTTATAATTTCTTGGGAATGAAGCAGCGATGTTTGTATTGTTTCATATCCTCATAGCACCCGGTAAAAGCCTTGTCTACAATAGTTACTCAGCAAGAAAAAGCACTGAAGTGTCTCTAAGTTCAGAAAATACAACTGTATAGTATAAATGTCTTCAACAAAGTTTTTCTAGCAGTAACCAGAGGCTAATCCTGCACCTAAACCTTAGATCGATACAGCTTTAAAACACTGACCATAATCCTCCTATATATAAATAGTGTTTTCCAAATGGTGGGTTGGTGTTTTTTTTCCCACTTTTTCTGCCTTAGTGAGGTTCCCAGATGGTAGTAGTGGTAAAGAATCTGCTTGCCAATGCAGGAAACACTAGAGACTTGGGTTTAATCCCTGGGTTGGGAACATCACCTGGTGTAGGAAATGGCAACCCATTCCTGTATACTTACCTGGAAAATTCCATGGACAGAGGAGCCTAGTGGGCTATGGACAGAGGAGTCCATGGGATTGCAAAGAGTCAGACAAGCCTGAGCAACCAAGCATATCAGTTCTTGCACAAACTGAATGACCTTGGATCAGATTAAGTCCCTTTGGGACTCAGTTTCCTTATTTGCCAAATTAAACCATTGAATTAATTCATTTCTACTGTCTCTTTCAACTTGAAAATGCCAGTTATTTTTTTATTTAGAGCACTCTTTTCTTTTTTTTCTTTTTTTGGCTTTAATCACAATGAGAGTGGTGCATATAAATTCAGTACTTCAGCAGAAACACAGCACCTGGAGGGAATGAAAAACTAGAGTTCAAATTCACCACCGGTTTTAAGTATTAACAGAAGCAAGCAGCAATCTCCATCATGAAACGTAGGCAGAGCCAGGTTTCTCTGTAGATTTATCTGGGCAAAGTTTTCGTTTTAAAATAGATGAGTACGATGTCACGACTTGGAAGGTCACAGAGATTCTGGGTTGGTGGCCTATTTGTTTGTGATTCAGCTCACACCACTTCTCTCATGGCTTCCTGACGCATTAGGAGCCTTCTCCCTTACGTGAATCTCATCATTTTATCTTTGGGAAAATCCAGAATGTAGCGCGAATAGTAATGCCCACGACAGAGCACTGCCGAAGATCAGAACCCAAATGTAGGTTTTGATTCATTTAAATGATCCTTTTTTTTCCCCGGAGGAACAAGGTGCTCTGTAGTTGCTTTTTTTTTTTTTTTTTTTAAACAAACCTAATCTGAATGCCTCTTGTCTGTAACTGAACGTTATTTAATATTCACTATACACCTTCTGCAAACAATACGCTAGGCAGAACCCTTGTTCTTTAGGAACTCACAGAGAATTCAGGGAGGAGAGAAGGAGATAGGATCTACATTATGTAAATAAAATGATCTCTAATGAAAACATTTTCCTTGAGGCGTGAACAAGTGTACTAACTACCAATTTTGTGATGCAGTAATCAATCGCTTTCGAGCCCTAAAACCCTCCGGTATCACAACAGCCTTGTAAAGACTGTTGGATTTAGAATGTAAGAATTCCTCCTCACTTCCCTCGACCCCACAGGAGGAATTGCAAGCTGTACCCTAACCTGCCTCCAGAAGGGACCCTGGATCTACTCTGTGGAAGCCTGCACACATCCAGAAAACAGGCCTTTCTTGTTCTGTATTTATTTCACTATTGTTTTTTAACTGGAAAGAAGAAGAGCCTTTTTTTGCTTTGCCTCTCAATCCGGTCCCTACTGGTCAAATATCGCTCATGTATGGACTTTGTCAAAGCCTTTGGAGATCGTCATTATTATCAGTCGTGATGTTAATGGGCTGTCATCGTTGGCTGAAGTTGACTTATTCTAGATGCTTTGTTTACTCAGCTAACAAAAAGGCAGCTTGGAATTAAAAAAGGAAACGTGCCAAGCAATTAATCCATAACTTGGTTGAAATGCTTTGGGGATTTTCTAACATTTCTTTTATTGAATTTTTGTTTAAGTGCAGTATCCTTTTTTCCTCTGAAATTTCATTCTGGAGTTTTTTATTACATGCCATTTCTGCAGGAGGCACATTGAGCCTGTGGGACCTTCTGGGTAAATACCACGTGTTTTAAAATATTTATCAATAATGAAGCTACTTGCTCACACCTTCCCTGAAAATGCCAGGCTGTGAAGCCAATTCACTGCACACGTTTTAAAGAGATATCAAAATGCACATGCCATAAACTTTTTTGTTACAAGGCACTTTTCTTTTGAATAACATCCTGAAACAATGCTCAAAACACACACACAAAGAAACCTTGCAATTAGAAGGATGAAATATAACTAAATCTATTGACCCTAAATACAGAAATCCTTTAAATGTTAGCAGTGTAACAGTATGGAAATCTCTCTATAAAGAGATAGCAGTAATCATCTATTAAGCATATATCCTTGTGTGTGTGTGTGTGTGTGTGTGTGTGTGTGTGTATGTGTGCACTCAGATGGGCCTCACTCATTGTGACCCTACGGATGATAGCCTGCCCGTCTCCTCTGACATGGGATTTTCCAGGCTAGAAAACAGGCTGGTTGCCATTTCCTCCTCCAGGGGATCTTCCTGACCCAGGGAAGTTCAAGAAACACTTCTTAATTTTCTTAAGTGAATGTCAGCTCTATCTTTTGGCTTGGTTGATTGATTGCCAAAACATATAAATCTGTTCTTAGCCAGCTGCACACAAATGAAAACTTATTGCATAGTTTTTCCTTGAACTCCTTGACATCCAAAGAGTATGCAACAGAAGTTTGATTGTAAAAAGTAATATTCATAATGTATTACCCGAAGAGGATATATTCTATCAATTTCTCTAGATGGTCTAAATTTGCCCTTACTTCAAACCAAACTATCAGAAAGCTGCATCCTTGGTTACATTTATTTGCATCCTAAAATAGTGTTTCTTAAATTTTGCTTTGGCATTATACCAGAGTTTGCTTTGCCAATACAAATAGAAACGTCAATGAAACAATGGATCGAGGAGACAATAAGCAAAACTCATCACTGTTTTTATTATATTTATTGAGGTTGATGTTGAAAATGTGATCTAACCATGTCATCCTGTTTCTTAGGTCTCAGAAATGCTGTGCGTGTGCGTGTGTGTGTGCTCAATCACTTTGCTCATGTCCAACTCTTTGCAACCCTATGGACTGTAGCCTGCCAGGCTCCTCAGTCCATGGGATTCTCCAGGCAAGAAGACTGGAGTGGGTTACTGTGCAAGTCCAAGAGTTAGAATACGAAATCATAACATGAAACCTGAGGGCTGACAGAACCCATCCCTCGGTCTGATGCTTGAATGTGGAGCCTGAAGCTCTGAGCTCACTCTAAGGGCTGCAGAGACTGTTGGATTCCAAGTTCATGCCCAGGGCCCCCTGGAGGGGCAGAGTGTTGGGGGCAGTGGGGAACAGAAGCATCCTGCATTCTCTTACTCGAGTCCTGATCTTGCTGTGTCCTTTAGACTGCTTGTTTGCTGGTCCAGAAGTAAATCAACTTGAAAGCCATCTCAAGTGTGAATTACGTCCTTTTCGCGTGAGCTTAGACCTTGCAGCAGACAGTGCCAGTGGCCCCGCCACACCATTCTGCTACCTGCCACCCCCTCCCACCTTGACACCTGCAGCTCTGCCTGGGCACTTTCAGATGCACCTGAGCTGGCCAGAAGTGCTGGAACCTGGACCCTTTCTTCTCTGTTTTTCCATAACTCATCAAAATATGCAAAGATGTGACTGCAATAGATATCATTTTCTTCACAAATGTTCTTCTCACATATTTATATTTCAATTGGGGTATCTTTAAAGGTTTATTTATGAAGTAGTACATACGCTGTGGTTGCCCAGGGGAAGGGATATGAGGAAGGGAAGATTTGGGAGTTTGGGGTTAGCAGATGCCAACTATTATAAAGAAAATGGATAAACAACAAGGTCCTGCTTGTATAGCACAGAGAACTCTATTTAATATTCTGTATTAAATTGAATGGAAAAGAATACAAATATATATATATATATAATGTATAACTAAATCACTTTGCTGTACAGCAGAAATGAACACAACTTTGTAAATCAACTATACTTCAATAAAATGAATTTTTTAAAACAGTAGTTTATTCTCATTACAAATAATTTCAGAAAATGACAAAAATTATCAAATAAATTATTTCTATTACTTTTTAATTTTTTTTTTCTTAGCTGCACTATGCAGCTTGCAGGATTTTAGTTTTCCAATCAGGAATTGAACCTGTGCTCCCTGCAGTAGAAAGGTGGGTTCTTCACTGCTGGGCCACCAGGGAAGTCCCCCTCATTTTATTTTATTCTTTAAACCACTTTATTGAACACTTATAGGTCTTAATATAAAGAGGAATTCACACTGTCTATGCAAGCTGTTTCTTTTTGTATCTTTTTACTTTGTGGAAATCTTTCCATTTGATCAAAGGTAGATCTACCTAAGCAGTGCAAAGACTGCATGGTATTTCATTGTACAGATACAGTATGATATTTTAAGTATATTCTTTTTTGATGGTTATTTGAGCTTGTATTTTCTGCAATTAAAATAATGGTTTTTGTTTCGTACATTTATAATGTTCATGGGAAAAAATTGTCATTTAAATGAGTAGACAAAAGAGTACCTTTGCCTGATTATCCTTGTGAATGACTGCACAATTTACCTTCCCCAATTGAAAGAAGAGACTGTTTATTTTCTGACACCTTCACCAATAAGGGACTGATTTTTTTTCCATCTTGCACAATATGAAATCTCAACATTTTACTACATATTTGTTTATTCATTTGTAGGAACTTTAGTGCAAATTTTTGTGTGGATTTCTCAGTTATATCCTTTCCCCCATTTTTTTCTTGAGGCTTCCATCTTTTTTTTTTTTTTTTTGATGTGACAGACTTCAATATAATTTTAAACATTGAAAGATCCTTTTTACATGTATGCTTCAATATACTTTACCTTGTGATTTTTGTTTGTAAATGGTATTTTAAATTGATGTATAGGTGATTTACAATGTTTTATTAAGTTCATGTGTACAATATAGGAATTCAAAATTTTTATAGATTATACTCCATTTAAAGTTATTATAGAATATTGGTAATATTCCCTATGCTGTGCAATATATCCTCACAGCTTATGTATTTTATACATAGAAGTTTGTATCACTTAATCTCCTACCCATCTTGCCCTAGCCCCCTCCTTCTCCACTGGTACCCACTAGTTTATCCTCTATATCTGTGAGTCTGTCTCTGTTTTGTTATATTCATTTGCTTTATTTTTTTAAGATTCCACATAAGTGATAACATACAGTGTTTTGTCTTCCTTTGCCTAACTTATTTCACTGAGCATAATACCCCCTATGTGTATCCATGTTGCTGCAAATGGTAAAATTTCACTCTTTTTTATGGCTGAGTAGTATTCCATTGTGTATATATTCCACATTTTTATTATCCATTCATCTGTTGATGATAGGTTGCTTCCATATATCAATTATTGTAGATATTTTTGATCATTTAAGATTCTGTTTCTCATACTTTAATTTTTCTTTGTTTTATTATAACCTTATGTGGTCTAATTTATCAACTTTTTCTTTTTATGATTTATATCCTGGGTATCAGGTATAGAAAGGCCTTTGCTACCTCAATATTACAAAAATATTATCTTAAACTTTATTCTAGTTATTTCACAGTTTCATTTTTATACTGAAAATCTTTAACCTAACTAGAATTTCATTTAGGTTAAAAAATACGTGAACTAGAAATGTAACCTTTTCAAGAGAATCTAATTTAAATAAGGGAAAGAGAGGGTGGGATGAATGGAGAGAGTAGCGAGGAAACATACACACTACTATATGTAGAACAGACAGCCAGTGGGAGCTTGCTGTATGACTCAGGGAACTCAAAGCAGGCTCTGAGACAACCAGGAGGAGTGGGATGTGGTGGGAACTGGGTGGGGCGGGGGCGGGGGTAGATTCAACAGGGAGGGGACATATGTATACCTATGGCTGATTCATGTTGATGTATGGCAGAAACCAACACAATATTGTAAAGCAAGTATCCTTCAATTAAAAATAAATCTTTTTTTAATTTTTAGCAATTTTAATAACTTAGTCTATTGTTCCAATGTCAATTACTGAAAGCATCATTTCCCCCTTGATTTGAAATACCACCTTTATTATATAATAATTTCTGTAGTCTGTTTCTGAACTTTTTATCTTTTTTTTTTTAATTTTTATTCCTTTTTTTTTTTTTTGGCCACAAGACATGTGGGATCCTAGCTCCCTGACCAGGGTTCAACCCATACCTATGTTCAAACCTGTATGCTATGTTGGAAGCACAGAGTCATAACCACTGGACCACCAGGCAAGTCCCAGTTTATCATGTTTTATTAAACATAGATCTTAATGGCCTTATTCCTGACACCACTCTCAATCCCTCTTCTTAGAGTCATCTAGTACATTTGCATTAATTTTTTTTAAGACTATTGTGTCACCTGAAGAATTCTCCCTTCTCATCTCTTACATGCAATTTTTTTTTAGTTAAAACAAGTACAGCACCATATCCTCTTAGTTCTAATGAGTCATATAGTCAAGTTCAAGAATAGCATTAAATCACATTGGTCTTGATCAAATACAGTGGAGACATTACTTTCCAAGCCTTTCTTTGTTTGTCTTACAACTTCTGTCTGATCTTTTTCTTTTGGTTTTTCTGTCCCTCATTTTCCCTCCTTGTCTGCTGGACCTAAACCCCACCCACTGCCTCCCACACGCACATGCATTCTTATTCCTGGGCTCCTTTCTTACATATTTCTCCCCTCTTCCACTCTTCTTCCAAAATCCAAGCACACAGCCCCAGTTAAAACCAAATAATGAAAAAGGCATTTAGGAAGGACGCCAACTCATTTCACATTCATCGGGAGCTGAAACAGCTCTGGGAAGCACCTACGTCTGTCCTCCCAGTTCACAAACAAGAACCCTGCGCACCAGCTAGGACAATATCCTGCTCAGTTTGACGTGATTGGTCCTGGAAGTGAGGTCTCCCCGCCCTCAGACGAGGACTCTGAGTCCCAGTCCCGAGTGTCCCTCCACTGTGCGTTAGAAGGATTGAAGTTACCTTCCCTGGAATTAAGCTTTGCCGAAGCCCTCCACAGGCAAGAACATGACGTCTCTTCATTACAGACCTTAGAAGCCAATGAGCACAAGGAGTGAACACATTACTGTATTTAAGAAGCTAGCACCCTCAAATTCCCTCCACATAGGCACTTTAGTGACTCTCCCTTATGGTTGGAAGAAACAGCAGACCGGAAACTAGAGGGTCAGAGACAGACACCCGTGTAACTACGCCGTATAGTTACAAAGAGATTAGCTAACATTTATGGGGCACATTATATGTCTATCACATTCATGCATTATTTCACTTGATTCTCCCAACAGCCCTGTATAGCAGGCTCCTGTTAGCTTCGTTTCACAAAAAGGAAGAGCCAGCTCAGTGAGGTGTAGGCACCTGCCCCCAAATCCCATGAAGACAAAGTGGCAGGACAGGCCCTTGGTCCCAAGCAGCAGGACTCCTGAGCACTCCATCCACCGCCTCTAAGACAGGGGTCCGCAGCCTCCTGGATCCAATGCCTGATGACCTGAGGTGGAGTTGATGTAATGATACTAGAAATAAAGTGCACAATAAATGTAATGTGCTTGAATCATCCCGAAACCATCTCCCCAACCTTGGTCTGTAGAAAAGTTATCTTCCACGGAACTGTCCCTTATGCCAAAAAAGGTCGGGGACCAATGCTCTGAGACGTGGAGGGATGGCCAAGCCTCTAAGCTTTGGCGTCAGCCTTCCTGGGTCCAAATCCCAACCTTGCCAACCATGTAGACACTGGTGCATGTCTCAATCTTGCTAAACCCCGGTTTCCCCATCTGTAAAGGGAATGATAGTCTTCCCCCATACGATTGTCATGAGAATGAAATGATTTTAGTGCCTGCCAATCAATGGGGAAATAATGGTCACATAGGAAAGAGTATGCCTGATGACTTGAATGCTAATAGCCCCAGAGCACTGAGGACACCCTGAGAGTACACCTGAACCCCGCTGGTCTTCAGACCCATTCAGGAGGTTGGAACAGCTTCTAAAGCACCAGACTGAATTGAAAATGAGCATCCAGAGAGCCACACTCCCCTGTGTGCCCCTGGAAAAGAAGAGTCTCAGGGGTGTGGTATATCTGTGAGATCCACAGGCAGTTTTGTTGGCTGTGATGGCAGATTTAACATCTTGCAGAAGCACTTGGGTGAACCCCTCAAGCACAGAGAAGAACTGCTGTGCCCTGAACAAAAATCATTTTCTTCTGACTTAAAGTCTCCATACAGGAGAAAAAAAGTGATGAGCCAAATCTCCTTGAGGAGGCCTCTGAGCTCTCCTGGCACTAAGAAGGACCCAAAAAGAGTGTCTAGGCCAATCACTACAATTTTCTGATCTGTCTGTTGCTGATTGCCCAGGTAGTTTGAATTTGCATCATTAACGTTCCTCAAGATCCATTGTCATCTTAGAATGCAGGGAGAAGAAATCATACATGTGCATTCTAACAATACAATCATGGAGGCAATTTATTTTGAACACTACTTCAGAGTGAGGCCTTTATGAAACCAGAGATTTAATAAATACATGGATATGAGACTGCATTTTTCACTTAGGTTCATCAAACACAGAGCGATTTCCCATTATGGAGAGAGAGAGTCTGGAATCAGGCTAAGGTTTTCCCTGCAGAGATTAAAAAGACAGATGGCAAGGTGCTGTGCTCAGGAAGAAGGCTTTTATAATCAAAGAATTAGAATTTATTCTTCATTTTGGCATTTAGGTTCAGCCCTCTACGTACCAGGTCAACTTATATGCTACCAAAAGATTCTATTTTTTCAATTTCCTGAGGACCATCAAGCCAACATTACCTGTTCTGTGAGTCTCCAGATAGGCACACTTAAGGAAATTTAAAAATCTCTTTCAATGGTGTCTAATTCCACTGTGTAGATGTATGCATATAGGTATATACACAGTCAGTAAATGGCACTTCCTCCACGATGATGATCACTACTATTGATGTAGCCCTAGAGCTTTGTATACATTACTATCTTTAACCATCTTGACAGCTTTATGGGCTGTCTCATCCAGATGTTGGCGGGTCACTTGTCCGCTTGCACTGTTCTGTTTTAGCCCTAAAGCAATCTTGATATGAAACCAGCCCTTTCACTGATTCCCACAAGACATCCAACCACATCCAGTATGCTATGGGTTTTTTTTGTACTTATTTAAGTATCATAGGATCTTGGCAAGGAATCACAACCCACAAGATTGTCCTTTATAAAAATCAGGGAGGTAGACATGACCTCTTCCTGGGTTGACAGAATGTTCTAAGAATTCATTTGATATGATTAACAGAAGTAATATGAGATGAGATTCTCAGGTGACTTTTTATTTGAAGACCATATTTCCATTTAAATGAACACATGTATTTGTGAAGCTAATCACAAAGCAAATTCCTGTTTGGAAGTAAGCAGCCTTTTGCAATTTTGTAACTTGGTCAGTTACACCAAGTACCCACTGTGACTCAGTCTTTATGGAACTAGAGAAAGACATTGTCCCTGGCCACCAGAAGCTCAAAATCTGGTTGGGGAGATATCATAAATAATGCCCAAAATGTTCAGGGGTTATGCAATAATAAACCTAGTTTATCAGGAGGTGGAACACATGGACGTCTTGAAAGATTTTTTACCAGAACTGCAAAATCATAAGAGGAGGAATTCCTACTGTGGAAATGAATGAGGAGAGAGCTTGGCGGTATGCGGAATTAGGATGGACAGAGAGGTGGGTGGGCAGGGGAGATAGGCAGGCTCACCTGGGTAGACAGTGGGTCAGACACACGTGATGTTCATCTCAGAGACCAGAAAATACTAAAAGTGGGAAAACTTGGGAATTTGGGCAGAGAAACAAACCAGTAGATGGATCATTAATGCTCCTCCCAACTCCCCCAGAGCACTGGGATCAAAGAGTCTGCATCCTGTATAAATTCACTAATAAGACGTATCTTCACTAATAAGACAATCTTGTCCACATTCTCCCACCTTGAGCCTTCCCTGCTTTGCTGTGCTCTTTGGTACACAGTTCAGAGGTGACATGACCCTGAAGGAGGCTGTTTCTGGCTTCAGCTCACAAATCCAGCTTTCACATCTGAACGATGCCCAGATGAGATAAAGGTGGCAAGACTCTTCGAAAAATGGCCACATTACTTGTCCACACAGTCGGTCAAAAGTACATAATGGGTGTGTACTTTGTGCCAAACCCCAATAATAACACTAAAAAGCACTGTCATATGGTATCATTTCAGACGCCGTCCTGAGAACTGGAATGGATTGTGGCTTCTCCACACCTGGTCAATTCTTCTCAAGAAAGGAAAAAGATATTAAGGCACTTGTGGGTTGAATAGTGTGATCCAAAACTATGCTGACTAACCCCCGTGTCTTAGTCTGTTTGGCTTCTTTAACAAAATACCATAGACCAGGTGACTTATATAAACAACAGAAATTTCTTACAGTTTCAGAGGCTGAGAAGTCCAAGGTCAAGGTGCTGGCAGAAGTGGTGTCTGGTGAGAGCCTTCTGCTCGTTTCATAGATGTATTCTCTCTGGGTCCTCTGGAGACTGGGAGACTCTGAATTCTCTTTCGTAAGAGTGTGCATGCTCAGCTGTGTCCGACTCTTTGCTAACCCCATGGACTGTAGCCTGCCAGGCTCCTCTGTCCTTGGGATTTTTCAGGCAAGAATACTGGAACAGGTTGCCATTTCCTCTTCCAGGGGATCTTCCTGATCCTGGGGTCAAACCCCCATCTCTTGCATTTTCTGCCTTGGCAGGAAGATTCTTTATGACTGAGTCACCTGGGAAACCCCTCCATAAGGGCACTAATCCCATTTTTGAGGGTTCCACCTTCGTGACCTTATCACCTCCCAAGACCCCCACCTCCAAATACTATCACATTTGATTAGGTTTTGACATACGAATTTTTAAAAAGAGCTACAAAAATTCAGTTGATGGTACCTCAGCACCTCAGCATGTGATGTGATCTGGAAATACGGTCTTTACAGATATGACAAAGTTCAGATGAAATCATGAGGGTGGGCCCTCAGTCAATATGACCAGTGCTCTTATAAAAGGGAGAAATGTGTGCTGAGGCAGGTACACACAGAGAGAAAAATGAAGTGAAGACACTCGAGGAGAAGACAGCCATGGGACTAGAGAGCTGCCTCTATACAACAAAGGACACGCGAGGCTTCCAGAAGCTAGGAGAGAGGCAGGGAACAGAGCCTTCCCTGGGACCCTCAGAGGAAGCAAGGCCCTGCCAACACCTTGGCTTCAGACTTCAGACCCCCCAGAACTGTGAGACAATGCATTTCTGTTGTCCTAAACCACCCAGCATGTAACACTTTGTTACAGCGGCCCTAGGAAACGAATACAGCACTTGTTTTAAATCCCTTCTGAAATCGTTTATGGATGCTAGAGTGAATGACTATGTATGTGTGAGTCAACCTTTAGCTGTTTTAATGCTATGAGTCCTTCTTTTTTGGAAATATGCCAATAATCAAATATGCCGGGGTTTTTTTACATTACTGGGTTAAATTTCACTCTTGTTCCCAACAGCAAAGAACATTTCCTTATTTCTACCTCCCGTTACTACTGGGAGAGGGGAAAAAAAAAAAAAAAAAAAAAACAGAGTTCTTCTGTAAGTCATTATACTCTGCAGATATTTAGTATCAGGCTGATTACTGAATAAAAAGATCTGGTTACCATCACATCTAATCCGCCAAAACTGAATTATATCCACTACATGGCTTTCTCCTCCGTTTCCTCTAATTTCCCCCATTCAACCACCTTTGACTGCTTTCCAGTTTCTAGCAAATGCTGCTGAGGCTTCAGCTATTTTCTTTAGATTATATAATTTTCCAGAAAACTCAGAAGTTGATCTGCTTAACAATGTATTCATTTTTCCCCTGAAGAATGGTATTATTTTCCATCTCTAAGAAAGTGAGCTTTGTAATATTTCCTCTCCAATTTGAAAGGAAGCATTAGCCAGGCTGCATTGAATATTAAAAAAAAAAACAAAAAACTGAATGCTACTCTGATTCTCACCAGAGTGAAATATTTTCTCCATGTAACCAGAAATAGTGATGGAAAAATCTTTTCCTCTCACACAATATTTGAGCATAATTGGTAAAGCCTTCAATTATGGAGAAAGTCTTATAAGAACTAGTCTTTCTCTCAACAAAAACTCTAATCCATTCGGATTTATGTGACTCTATTAGCTGAACCCTTTCTATTAATAATATGAAATGCTTTTTTAAATTTTGCATATAGTATCTCCCATGAATGTCTCCAGCCATTTCCCCTGTTCATCATAAAATTTAGATGTAATAACATTTTGCACCTTGGTGCTGTTTTATGGTGGGAGACGTTGGTTCAATCCTTGGGTTGGGAAGATCCCCCGGAGGAGAAAATGGCAACCCGGTCCAGTGTTCTTGCCTGGAGAATCCCATGGACAGAGGAGCCTAGTGGGCTACAGTCCATGGGGTCGCAGAGAGTTGGATATAACTGAGTGACTGGGCACCAGCTGTTTTATAGAAACACTACAAGACTAGCAAATTACAATCATACTCTACAAACTGAGTCTAAGATTGCTCATTAACATAGATGAGCTGATGAGATAAATTAGTTTAAATAATTGGGCATTACAAAAATGAATGATTAAATTCAAAACAATGTTAAAGATAAGTTATCCCTTTTTCATGTTTAATAAAGAGAAGACTGAATAATACTTAACAGACTATAAACACTAAGACCCTTGAGTTGGAGGAATTGGTGGGAGGATTATTGGGCAAGCTATAGGACTGAGTATGAAAACTTACACTGTTTTCCTATAAGTTCGTGGGCAAATAACCTCATCTCTTTCCACTTTCATTCCCAGTCTATAAAAGAGAGTAACAATATCTAATTAACAAAATTCTTAATGTGATCCAACACATCCAATAAAACAATGTGTGCAAAAATAAAATAAGAGTTGATTTCTCAGACTTTACAAGAACCCAAGTGGCTGCACACACATATACCAAACTTGTGGTACAAATTGTTTACAGTGAGACATTCTACATGTATACACACAGAATACGCTCATGCATATCAATCCATTTGCTATAAAAGTGTAACATCTTAATCTAATCTTCTTACCAAGGAATAGTCCATACAAAGTTCTTCTAAGGTGGTCACGCCACCAAGGCATGAACACCTCCAGTGGCGGGTAGCCCACTCCCTCACGGGAAGACCCATTCCATGTTAGAAGAGGTCCAGCTATGAAAACAGTTGCTTTTTCTGTATCCTTTATAATTTCTCACGTTCTGGATCTGTGTTCTAGTGCTATCTAGAACAAGTCTGATGTCTCTGCCACCTGATAGTTCTTTGGTTAAAGAATAAAAATCCCACCCCCCCCACACACACAAACACAATGAAGAGTGGATGCCATTTGGATCGTTGATACAACACCCTGATGCAGGTTTATTTATGTTGTCCACACATGAAAGGACTGAGGCTCAGAGAGGGCAGATACCCTTTGCAAGGTCACACAGCTAATAATGAAAGAGTCAAGATTCAAAGCCAAATCTGCTAGACTCCACAGCCTCCGCTCTTAACCCCTATACCTTTTTTCTAAATATTTCTTCTTCGAGTCAAGCGTTCTTGAAGCCCAGTTCCTCTAGTCCTGCCTCATTTGGAGCACGGCCCAGACCTTCCCTCCCTCCTGCTCCGTTTACAAGGCTCTCTTAGCACCTCCGTTTAAACATGTTACCCTCAAAACGAACCACATACAACGGCCGACGCACATGCGCACCATTCCAGTCACGCACTGTATCTCCCTTGGAGGTTTGCCCCGCCCCTGCCCCACTCTCCAGAGAGAGAGCTTCACACTTTCTCTTTTCTAAAACTGCCCACACCTCCTCCCCCTTCCCACTCTCAGCTGACTGCCGTGTCCCCTACTCCTTTGAGAAAATAAAATCAAGCCAACCGGGGCTCCCTCGCATCGCATCAGGAGACAGGAGAGCCCACTGCAGAGTGCACACCGGCTCCCCTCTTCTGCCACACCTCTGCCCCTTCTCCACATCTCCATTCCAGAAGGCGGGCCCTTGTGTTCCCACCATCTCGTGACTTACCTTCTGGAATGGAACTTTCTTTCCTCTGCACCATTGCTCTGCTTCAGTCTAATGAGGGGTCTCCAACAGAGCACCCACAGTGCCTGGGATTTCCCACTCTGGAAAGAAGAAAGGAAGAAAGGGAGGGAGGGGAGGAAGGGAGGGAAAGGAGTCTCACCCTCACTACCCGTTTCCCACATCCGAAAGTGACACCATCATGACCGCCTGCCTCTCCGTCCCCTGGAGAAGGGGGTGGCAACCCCCTCCAGTATTCTGGCCTGGAGAATCCCATGGACAGAGGAGCCTGGCGGGCTCCAGTCCGTGGGGTCGCAGAGAGTTGGCCACGACTAAGTGAGTACATCTCTCCCATGCCCTGCGCCAGTCAGCCTCAGGCACAACACACACCGTAAATATTCCTACCATTGTACCTTCCTCACTTTTCTCCCTAGATCACTTTACTCCAGTCCCATGGGTCTTCCTTATGCCTTCCAGAAAACTTGTCCTGCCTGTTGCCATGTTATGACTTCATCTCATGAGTCAGCTCTCAGCCTAAATGTCATCTTCTCAAAAAGGTTCCCCTCTACTCCATACCTAGACATATTCTATGAGAGTTTCCCTGTTTCATTCTCTTCGTAGACTGCATTATTCTCTGATATTACCATGTTTATTTGTCTCCTTGTTTATTCTCTTTTCCCACTAAAATGAGAGCAGGAATCTTGTCTTTTCACCACTGCATCTTCAGTGACTAGAACAACATTTGGCCCAGAGTGATGCTCAGTAAATATCCATCAAATGAATGAACGCAGTCAACAAATTAGCCGAGAATACTTTATAATGTGACAATTGTCCTAGCCGCGACCACTGTTTTAGATTCCGTAAAGTCGTTCCTTCGACCATTGTTCATGTCGTTAAATTAAGTGGCATTTAACTCAAGACAAGATTATTAAGCCTCTACTATTTGCAAGACACTGTGGTAGATGTTCTGTGAGACATGAGAGTAGAAGCTTGTCACAGTCCTGCCTCCTTTGGGAATGTCGAAGGAAAAAAAAAAAAGTAGTGGGGATGTTCTTGAAAGGTTAGTGTCATGGAATTTATAGTGTTGAGTATTTTGAAACTCTGGGGAGGTGTTGTGATGACTAAAATAAACAGAAGGGCTCTTTGAAGGATATGAAACACTACACATTGTTTAAGGACATTGAGTGAAATTCCTCTTGGAGAAGGATCTGGGTAGACTTTTTGGGCTAAACTTGGAAGAATGTGTTTCGGTTTTGAAGCAACATATTCTAAGAGGAGGCAAAAGATGACAAAGACATATGGGCAAGAATCACATTACTCCCTGCAGGGTAGGGTGTTTCTCTAAGCTCTTTTCAATGACCACCAGTGACATGAGCCCACATGTAAGGTCTACAAGAGCTTTAGGGTCCATGATCCTGCGAGGGCCATTACCAGGTTCTATGTTCTCTTCAGAATTTAACCCAGAGCCTTGAGATAGTCACACCTGGTTCTATTTTGAGGTAGACTCGGAAAGGATCTTCTCACTCCGAACACCAGCTTGGGATAAACACACTTAGACACACTCAAAGATAAATCTAAGGAGGAAGTTTTTGAAAGCATTCTGAAGAGTTGACACCACTGCACTAATACAAGATGGTGTGGCTGTTAAAGAAGTAAACCAGTTTATGGAGAATTATTATTAAATGGCTCCAATATCAGTGATATAAGTGTATCCAAAGAGATGAAGCAGAGTTAATGCAGTTACACACCCATTTCTTGTGCTGCACAACCATGGGAAACATTACTAATCCCCAGATACCTGCTGGGAAGACGATTGAAAACAGCTGTTTGGTCCACAAGCAAAGAACTGGATGAATTCAAAGTACTGTGGGCATTGAACTGATGGAGTTCCAGAGTCAAAACTTGTCCACTAAACCCAGGATTTATAGGGAATTAAAGAGGATTCCATCAGAAGGTACATTTGTTTCAAGCATAAATCACCCTGCCAACTCATTTATTATTGTAATAACCTCTCTCTGCATTTCCATTATTGTAGAGGACTTCTTTTCAAATGAAAAATGGCGTAGCTGATTACTTGTATGGGACTTGGCGTCATATTCATTTTGGTTTCTTGTTTGAGGCAGTGAGAGGCCCAAGGAAAGGCCCTTATATCCTTACATGCATATCAATTACAGTTAATGGAGTTCGTGGGTTTATTACGCGTTGGGGAGTTAAGAAACAAGAACTGTAATGGCGGAAGCCATAACAATCCGACTGATATCTCTAAGAAAACTTCAAGATTGCAAGCACTGAAAATAGTTAAAACTATCTAGGCAACTGTTTACATTCAGCAAGGATAATTATATGAGCCTATAACTCTTCCCCATCATATTAGAATACTTTAATAACCTATATTTTATTTATAGCTAGTTGCTAAGTTTATTAGTGCTTATTATAGGATATGTTCTTAATTTTATGTTTTACAAAACAATTTGAATAATCAGAATTACTTTTTGTGAATCCTCTTCCATTTGCAATAAGATGAGTGAATTATAAAAAGCCATTTTCTAAACATGCTAACAGGTGCAAAAAGAGATTGACAGAGCAATACGAGAAAGTATTCTTAATGTAGGCTTTCGAAGATTTTAAATGGAATTTCTATAATGAATGCATACCGTTTTTAACGGGCCTGGTTTAGTACACAGGGGATGCTGAACATAGGATTTAACGGTATATTTTATTTAACAATAATCATAATCGGTGACATGATATATAGATGTGTGTACAAAATTGAGAACTAACTAGAATCAGAATTTGTTATATAAAAAATTAAAAAGAAACATTGGAAGAAAATGCAAAGCATTAGAAACTAACAATTTTGAATTATTGAAGGAAACTTTAAACTTCAGGTAGAGATGGATAAAGAAATTAGCCCCGTGAAAGCAGAAGGAGGTGATGACTTTTAAGCTTTCCACTGAGCCTAGGACCATGGCCCTGTCACCAGACAACTTATTAACTGACCCAAATCTTCCTAGATGCTTGCTGTGGGTTAGTTGCTCAGTCATGTCCGACTCTTTTCAACCCCATGGACTGTAGCCCGCCAGACTCCTCTGTCTGTGGGATTCTCCAGGCAAGAATACTGGAGTGGGTTGCCATTTCTTTCTCCACGGGATCTTCCCAACCCAGGGATCGAACCTGGGTCTCCTGCATTGCAGGCAGATTCTTTACCATCTGAACCACAAGTGAGGCAAGATGCTTACTCACTTGCTCTATGGGGACCCATGTAAGGATATAAAGCTCCCATGGATGAGAAGTTCCCAGACCAGGAGATGGTCATACATTACAAGCCTGAAACAATACCTTTCTTGGTCTCTCAAGTACATTACCCTCCTCTACCTGACTGGGCTGTGCTTTGGTTATCGTTTAAATCACTGTGTGTGAGTCCAAATTTCCTTCTGATCTTCCTTCTCAGTTTTTCACGCCAAAAGGAATGTTACACAAAACTCTGGTGTGAGGCCTCTAGGAAGTCAGCTGCCTTTAAGAAGTTCTGAACATAAATTGAATTACCAAGAATTCTATTCATTGAAAAACACGTTATATTGCATCATGTCCTTTTCAAATAGAGTGAAACTTGCTTATATTAAATTTCTAGGAACCCAAGGAAAAAATTTGATATAGGATGGAATTCGATATACTCCAGAAATATTACATGTGCATGTAATAGACCTGGATTTCCAATTTGATTGCTATTCAGAGAGATTCAATATAGGTGGGTTCAATATTGGCGGGGGGTAGGGGATCATTGACTTTGCATTTGTGTTTTTCAGGACATATATGGTATGTTTCTTCAAGGTAAAAATCAGATTGTTTCCTGGGTTCAGGAAAAAAGCTAAATATTCATGGGAACAGGAATTCTGGGAGGAATTTGACCAGATGAGTGTAGTGTAAGCAATCTAGTTTTCACTTCATTCCACTTTAATATTAATTTATTTGACTGGAGTTTAGACTGTTGAATTCTGGAATGGCATCTTTCTCTCTTTCCCTAGCCCTTTAATTCTCTCATCTATAGCTTCTCTATCCCTTTCTTTGTTTAACATTTAAATATTCACCTGAATGAAAGTGTTCAAAAGAAGAGAATTAACCAAAACATTTCAACACATAAAGATATTTTCTGTCCCTTAGAACATTGCAAGTCTCAGAAAATCATAAAAAATAATGAAAAAGTAGTGACATAAAAACTGAAATAAACTGTATTAATACTTAATACATAAAATATACCCCCCTTTAAATTGTAGACAAAAAATTACTAGCATTTTGCACACATTTTTGTTGTCCCATTCTTTTTTGTTTGTTTGAATTCTGAACTCAAACACCACTATATTAAATATTCACACTTGCGTGGGATAAACTGGGATTTGTCTTCCCCTATCCTATGGAAGACTCTAACACAAGGATTCCATGGACTCAATTCTCTTTACCAAAGAATGAATGGGTGAACAAAGGATAAACTCTATTTAGGAACCCTCTGATACTTTGAAAAACTTGCTTTCTTTACATGAGAGGGGGGAAAAAAAGCTAAAATCATAAAGTTTGTTACCATACAACTCTATAATCACTTCTAAATCCTACAGATTTCACTCAGTGTTCCAAGTAAGCAAATGTAATGAAATAAATAGAAACATATGTTTTGAGTACCATAACAGATTGACTTCCCAACAGATAAGGAACTCTGAGCTATTTCTCTTACAAACAAGTTAGGTCATACAAACATTCAAAAAAAAAAAAAATACTAATCTCTTTCACCTGAAATATTTTACATGATTACTTCAAAAACCATTTTCATCATCAAAAAAGATACATACTTAGCTAGCTGAGCTCTTCTTTATACATAAGGTTATGCTAGGGACTCAGCAGTTTGTAGAGAGAACCACTGCTTTCTTGGGCTCTGCGTCCTTAGTTTACACCACAAAGGAATCTCAAATGAATGACTGACTTACCTGACTATTTCACTGAAATGGCAGAGCCTTCCATGCAAAACCAACGATCCAGCAGCATCCTACAGCCCCTGCTTTAGTTACATCAAGAGGGGGCAAAAGTGATATATATCTAGGAGGCACCATGGAATGAACACGCACAACACAAAAAAACGAATTAAATACTTAGATAAGTAATGCAGAGTTCCAACAATAACAAAATGCAAGCCTTACACAACAGCTCCATGAGAACTCTCCTGTAACTACAAACTCTTCTTCTGCCCACCCCAACCCTCTCCCCCAACATAAACACACACACACACACACACACACACACACACCCCAGCTGCTGCCATGGCTGAAATACTGCCTCTGGAGATGTATTTGCTCAGGTATCTGGTTTCTAACAGCAAGTTTGGGAGGAAGGCCAGATTCACCTGCTCATTGTCACTGGTGCTTTTCTGTGAATTCTTTATGGCCTTGACCCTGGAGATTGCTCTGATCTGAAGGCAGAAAAATGATGATTTAGGAGACAGGAAGGAAAGGGGACTCCCTTGAAGAAGGGCATGGCAGGAGGAAACACTGTGTTTGGGGTGAGAGAGGGTGACTGTGGCAGGAATGACCTGCACTTCTTTCTCAGTTTCACCTCCTGTTCTTCCTGCTGTTTTGTGGGGAACCAGCTGAAGAATTGATGCTTTTGAACTGTCGTGCTGAAGAAGACTCTTGGTAGTCCCTTGGACAGCAAGGAGATCAAACCTAAGGGAAATCAACCCTGAATATTCATTGGAAGGACTGGTACTGAAGCTGAAGCACCAACATTTGGCCACCTGATGTGAAGAGCCGACTCTTTGGAAAAGACCCTGATGCTGGGAAAGATTGAAGACAGGAGAAGAAGGGGGTCACAGAGGATGAGATGGTTGGATGGCATCACCAATTCAATGGACATGAGTTTGAGCAAACTCAGGAGATAGTGAAGGACAGGGAAGCCTGGTGTGCTGCAGTCCCTGGGGTGGCCAAGAGTCGGACACGACTTAGTGACTGAAAAACAAAGTCAGGATGCCCAGTGCCTGTGGAGTGGGGGTCTTCCAGGTGTAAACCCTGCAGAAAGAGATGTCTGTGGGGCTTGTCTGGAAGGAGGAGCATTGTTCCTACTTGAATTATATACTTATTCAATTACATATGCAGTGACTTGGACATTAGTGGTGGCCAAATTGTCCCCAAGCACCTCCCGTCACCCACACTGACCGCAGGGCGCAGCAAAGGACCCCCAGTAAGGAGCAGAGAGGTGGAGCTTCGGGAGCTACTCGGTCGTCCGCCGTGTCTATGGCCATTTGCCCACACAGCATTGGGCATTCGGCTTTAGTTCTCTCCTTGAACGCAGGGATATTGGGTCCGGACTGCCTGGCTGGCAGGCTTCTCTCCTGTTCTTTACCATTTGCCCTTTCAGACCAGATTGAAAGCCTGTGCAGTACTACCTCAGGTGAAGCCCCCTCTGGAAACCCTTCCTCCACGGCATTGATAACTCCAGTTAGGACTTTTTAAAAAACTGTTCATTGGAGTACGGTTGATTTACAACGTTGTATTAGTCTCGGGTGCACAGCAAAGCGAATCAGTTATGCATATGCGTACATCCACCCTTTTTCAGATTTTTTTCCACATAGGTCACTACAGGGTATTGAGTAGAGTTCCCTATGCTATACAGTAGGTCCTTATTATTTATCTACTTTACGTGTGTGTGTCAGTCACTCAGTTGTGCACGACTCTTTGTGATCCCATGGCCTGGAGCCACTAGGCTCCTCTGTCCATGGAATTCTTCAGGCAAGAATATTGGCATAGGTTGCCCTTTCTCCTCCAGGGGATCTTCCTGACCCAGGGATTGAACCTGGGTCTCTTGCAGTGCAGGCAGCTTCTTTACCATTGGAGCTACCAGGAAAGCCCCATCTATTTTATGCAGTCGTGTGGATATGTCAGTCCCAATCTCCCAATTTATCCTTCCCACTCCTTCTGACCAGTAGCTATAAGTTTGTTTTCTACATCTGTAACTATTTCCCTTTTGTACATAAGTTCATTTGTACCATTTTGTTTTACATTCCATATATAAGCAACATATTAATATATAATATTTGTCTTTCTCTGTTGGACTTACTTCACTCAGTATGATCTCCAGGTCCAGCTCTCCAATCTCCAGGTCCATGCATGTTGTTATAAATGGCATTATTGCATTCTTTTTTATGGCTGATTAATGTTCCATTTATATGTTTCACATCTTCTTTTTCCATTCATCTGTTGCTGGACATTTAAGTTGCTTCCCTGTTCTGGCTATTGTAAATAGCGCTGCAGTGAACACTGGTGTGTGTGTACCTTTTTGAATTCTGGTTTTCACTGGATATGTGCCCAGTATTGAGACTGTTAGTTTTTTAAGGAACCCTATACTCTTCTCCGTAGTGGCTGTACCAATTTACATGCCCACCAGGAGTGTAGGAGGGTTCCCTTTTCTCCACATCCTCTCCAGCATTGATTGTTTGTAGGTTTTCTGATGATGGCTATTCTAACTAGTGTGAGGTGATATCTCATTGTAGTTCCGATTTGCATTTCTCTAATAATTAGTGATGTTGAGCATCTTTTCATGTGGTTTTTGGCCATCTGTATGTACATACTGGTTCCAAATAGGAAAAGGCATCAAGGCTGTATATTGTCACCCTGCTTATTTAACTTATATGCAGAGTACAACATGAGAAACGCTGGGCTGGAAGAAGCACAAGCTGGAATCAAGATTGTCGGGAGAAATATCAGTAACCTCAGATACTACAGATGACACCACCCTTATGGCAGAAAGTGAAGAGGAACTCAAAAGCCTCTTGATGAAAGTGAAAGAGGAGAGTGAAAAAGTTGGCTTAAAGCTCAACATTCAGAAAACAAAGATCATGGCATCTGGTCCCATCACTTCATGGGAAATGGATGGGAAAACAATGGAAACAGTGTCAGACTTTATTTTTGGGGGCTCCAAAATCACTGCAGATGGTGACTGCAGCCATGAAATTAAAAGACACTTATTCCTTGGAAGGAAAGTTATGACCAACCTAGATAGCATATTAAAAAGCAGAGACATTACTTTGCCAACAAAGGTCCATCTAGTCAAGGCTATGGTTTTTCCAGTGGTCATGTATGGATGTGAGAGTTGGACTGTGAAGAATGCTAAGCACCAAAGAATTGATGCTTTTGAACTGTGGTATTGGAGAAGACTCTTGAGAGTCCCTTGGACTGCAAGGAGATCCAACTAGTCCATTCTGAAGGAGATCGGTCCTGGATGTTCATTGGAAGGACTGATGCTGAAGCTCAAACTCAAATACTTTGGCCACCTCATGCTAAGAGTTGACTCATTGGAAAAGACTCTGATGCTGGGAGGGATTAGGGGCAGGAGGAGAAGGGGACGACAGAGGATGAGATGACTGGATGGCATCACAGACTCAATGGACATGAGTTTAAGTGAACTCTGGGAGTTGGTGATGGACAGGGAGGCCTAGCGTGCTGCGATTCATGGGGTTGCAAAGAGTCAGACATGACTGAGCAACTGAACTGAACTGAACTGAACTGATGTCTTCTTGGGAGACTTTTAAAGGGATGGAAACATCTGTCATTAGTCAAGCACGTGGCATGCAAGAATCCAACATCAGGTTGGTTTTCTGCTTCTTTAAGGAAGATATACAATATTATAAAATAGTTCATTTATAACATATTCTCTTGACCACAAAAATTCTGATGTTTTACAGCCTCCCCTCTGCCCTTGTCTTAAATCTAACTGTTGCTATTCCAGAACAGAGGCTCTTTCAAGGAGCAATAGTAATTCGCCTATTTCTGAATTTCCCAAAAATTGGAGGAAGACTGTCCTGAAATTTCCTTTAGTAATTCCTGCTAATATTAACCTTTTCTCTTCATGTATAAAAATATAGGGAAATTCTAAAATACTTAAGAACAAACTCTTTTCAAATATCCTACAGCATTTTAGAAATTCATAGTCTCTTCAAGTTTGGTCATTTTTATCCTCTGGTAATCCCTTGATCATCACTACTTATACATTTCTTTAGCCTGATTTGTCATATTTTAGAAACAATTAAATGGCATTTCTATAATCAGCCTGTTAGTGATTTCTTTCAAAACAGGCTAAATTTATGTGAAAGAGGGAAAAGTAGTCCCTTTACAAACAGACATGCTGCCAGAAATCACCTTTCTCTCCTTTGCCTGGCCCCCACTCTCCCTGGAGGCCGGCACAGCCCATCACAGGCTGGAACCAGAGGGTGTGTATAAGAAGGCCCAGCCTCCCAGAAACTTAAGAGTTTCATTCCTTCCTTCAAACTCCCAAACCCCAGTTCTAGATCTGTTGACAAGGCTCTGATCTATGTACCTCATAAAATTGACTTCAACTCTGCCTTGACTCCTGACCTTGGCCTTGACTCCTAATAGAACTGTTCCCTGAATTCCTCACTGAATTCAGCGGCTTCTAGTTTCTCTCCCTTGGGTCTTTTCTTCCCTTATCTTGCTACTTCCAGAGCCAGCCAGACACAGCAGTGCAGAACCCCCAAATAAAATACACCAAAGTCCATTAAGAATCACCTAAAATGTCAACACAATTGGAAAGCGGTCTATTAACAGTGCATCTGTGAAGTTGACAGTGCTTGTGATAAGCAGGAAAAACAGCAATGAATACTAATGTCTTCTATTTGTATAGCACCTTAGAGTTTTAAAAGTGCCGTCATAACACTCCATTGAAATAAGCAAATGGGGTATTATTTTCCCACTTTGCACATGAAAACACTTGAGTTTGGAAGGGTTAAGTGCATGAAGCAAAACAAAGAAGAGAGTTCAGTTCTTGGGCCCACAATGTAACTATTTTGTGTGCTATACAGTATGGCCCCAGGAAGACGAATGGAAGGGACCTGTAAGCTCATCAAGCTTTGGGAACTTGTTTTTAAAATGCTCTCCGTTTTCCCGCTGCGGCCATGAAGCACCTGTTCCAGCCATGAGGCCCACTTGTCACGTATGCAGATCCCCAGGCCTTGTCCCAGCATGCAGAGTCAGAGGTGGGGCGGGGATTGCATATTAAATAGCGCCCCCAAGTAACTCTGCTGCACCCACCCTAAGTGAGACAGAGCACGTGAAGAGCTAGTCCCCACCCGAACCGGATTTTCCTGGTGAAAAACTGTAGAGAAACAAGGTCCCCATGAACTGTCATTTGGAGAGCAGCCAGTGAGTCAGGATGGCTTTCCCTTTCCTTGTTTTAGATTTTTGCAGTAACACACGGTCATAGTCAACACTCTAGAGACTCAAGTTGATGAGATTTCCAGCACCTGGCACGATATTCACCATTAAATATTTACCGTCATAGGTATTTGATACATAGTCATTCTATGTAAAATGGGACAAAGTTCAGCGCTCTACCCAGATGGACAATTCAGAAATGGACTAGATGGAATCAAGCATCTGTTCTTTTGTGTACAGACCAACCCAATTTCCAAGGTCTCTGAAGTGTGTCCTGAGAAGAGGCAGATTACCTCCTGTGAGATTTGTTTTAACAAGCCTTCATGTAACTTCTAGCTGAGATCAGCATCATTAGCCTTTCTGGAGGCAAAACACTGGGCTCCTCCCTGCCCCCCACTGAATTGTGATTGTCCTGTATGAACATGCCCTCCAGCAACCCTTACCCATCCCTGCCCTCTGCCCTCACCTCCCTCCAGCGGAAGCCCCAGTCACAATCTACCTCTGCTGTTTATTATCTTCTTAGCTCAATGCCATCCCTTAGACACCGGAGAGAGCAATGCGATAAAATTCTCTAGACATTACTCACTTTTTAATGAACAACTGAATTGCTGATATACTATTTGACTACAAAAAGAAGTTGATAGGTTTGAGTGCTTCTCGACTTGAATGTACACATGAGTCTACCCGACTGTTGTAGTCATTATGCCATTTGAAAAAGCATAAAGAGAAGCTATCACTCCGCACACGGTAAAAATGGCAGCCATTTGGAGCCACCCATGAAGAGGTTAAGGCTAAGCTCTTGGAGAGCTGTAGATATTTTCAGCATGGGCAGGAAAGAGCAAGTTTTTCTAAAAGAAAACACATTGACAGCAAGGGAACAGGTTGCTTCTATTGTCAATGCCCTAACGACTTTCTTAAATTAGCTTTTTTATGGGAACCCTTTCTGCATGCTTGATGACGCTCAGACCACCCAAGTTAATTTGATACAAATGTAATTTAAGAGATTCCATGTGTGTCTTAAAGAAGATTTGGGTATGTGGGTTTTGAGTTGTTTTTGTGGGTTTTTTTTTTTTTTTCTCTCTCTCTCTTCTTCTTTTACTTGTTTTTGTCAACTTGGTACAAGTTCTTTACCATATTTGTGCTTTGGAAAATGAGGATTTTCTGCTTGATTATTGCTTATAATCCAAGATAACTGTTAAAGTAAATGAATTAGAAAATCTTCATTAACATCAAATACAAATCAAGAAGTTGGTTCTTCCATGGAAGCATGTGGACATAATTTCGGTTGTAGTCCATAGGAGTAGCTAAATAGAGATGTTAATGAGGAGATGATATACTCAGGAAAGTATATCAGGAAAAACAAAATGTATCATTTGGGCAGGAAAAACAAAATGTATCATTTTATGGAAGGCTGAAAGCAGAGGAGGAATTTGAGTTGTTCAATTGCAACCTCCTCTTTTCAAGGTGAGTCAACTGAAGGAAGACCTCCAGGGCTGTATCCATGACTACCTGACTTGTTTCTGGTATTCACTGCTGCTGCTGCTGCTGCTGCTGCTGCTAAGTCACTTCAGTCGTGTCCGACTCTGTGTGACCCCGTAGACGGCAGCCCATCACGCTCCTCTGCCCTTGGTATTCTCCAGGCAAGAACACTGGAGTGAGTTGCCATTTCCTTCTCCAATGCATAAAAGTGAAAAGTGAAAGTGAAGTCGCTCAGTCGTGCCTGACTCTTAGCAACCCCATGGACTGTAGCCTACCAGGCTCCTCTGTCCATGGGATTTGTCTAGCTTTGCCTAAATATTCCACAAGTCAAGATTTGATTCTAAATTTTAAATATTCACAGAGAAAAATGGAGAATGCAGGCTTTGGAGTCAGACATTTCTAAGTTCAAAATCTCAGTTCTGCCTCTGGTTCTTTTTGAACACTGAGAGTTAGTTAACTTCTCTGTTAGTTTCTCTGGTGAAAAATTGAAATACATAAGATGATTATAAGAATTAAAAGGGGCAAACTTTGGGAAATACTAAATACATGGTATAAAACAAAGAAGGAAGGAAGGGAGGGAGAAGGGAAAAGGGAGGGAGGAGGAAGGCAGGAAAGGGAGGAAGAGAAAAGAAATGGCAGTGGTTTGGGCATGTTTTGCTGAGAGGTTTTGGCCCTCTAAGAGCTCCCAGGTATACCCAGTCTAGCCCCTTAGACCACTGATCACCCCAGGCTACAGGTTTGTTCTCAGTGTTTGGCTGAGAGTAAGAGGAATTTAATCTCTCTGCCAGCATAGCTTATTTTACACTACTTTGACAAGATGAGAATGGAAGAAATGAAAATCCGAAGAAATGGTCAGGGTGGGGGCAGAAGGGGAAGAAGAAATCAGGAATTTTATAGATCTATGCTCCATAAAGAAAAAATATTAAAATTTATAAAACTTACATATGCTTTACTGGAAAGGAAAAATAGGAAGGAAATATGGCCCTAATTTAGGGGCAGAAGTTGTTGTTATTCAACCATTAAGTCATGCCTCACTCTTTGCAACCCTGTGGACTACAGTATGTCAGGCTTCACTGTCTCTTGGAGATGCTCAGACTCATGGCCATCGTGTTGATGATGCCATCCAACCATCTCATCCTCTGTCACCGCTTTCTCCTCCGGCCCTCAATCTTTTCCAGCATCTGGGTCTTTCCCAGTGAGTCGACTCTTTGCATCAAGTAGCCAAAGTATTGGAGTTTCAGTTTCAGCTTCAGCATCAGTCCTTCCAATGAATATTCAGTGCTGATTTCCTTTAGGATTGACTGCTTGGATTTCCTTGTAGTCCAAGGGACTCTCGAGAGTCTTCTCCAGCACCACAGTTCGAAAGCGTCAATTCTTTGGCACTCAGCCTTCTTTATGGTCCAGTTCTCGCGTCTGTACATGACTACTGGAAAAACCATAGCTCTGACTAGACAGACTTTTGTCGGCAAAGTGATGTCTCTGGTTTTTAATACACTGTCTCAGCTTGTCATGGCTTTCCTTCCAAGGAGCTAGCATCTTTTAATTTCATGGCTGCAGTCACCATCCACAGTGATTTTGGAGCCCCAAAATAAAATCTATCACTGTTTCCACTTCCCATTTAATTGCCATGAAGTGATGGGACCTGATTCCAAGTATCAAATCTGTAAGTCAGAAAAAGTGAATTATAAAGCTGTCAAGAAAAGACATCCTTTAGACAGAGAAGCTCCCCTAAGGCTTCTTCAGACAAGTCAAGGAAAGCCGGACTGAGAGCTTGGAGAAGAGCTCTCTTAGGGCAAATCATCAGACACAAGTTCAAGTGCTGGCCATTAGCTTAGTAGCTAAGCAAAATATTACACAAAAAAGATTCTCTCTAATGCTTCACATGCATCGCATCATTTGAATGAGGCGCAAAAACAATGTCACCAAAAAGGTAGGGAAGAATACTTAAAACCAAAGAAAGAGAAGTTTCTTCAGGAAAATTGTCCACGTCAATCTAGGATCACGTCTGATCCTTGACTAAATGCCACTCAGATAAAACTTGTTGAAATTTATGCCATAGTATTAATGCAAAAGTAAATTCATTGTAAGGTTTATGGTTTCATGTCTTACACTTAAGACTTTCACAGACTTCGAATTCATTTTTGTATGTGAATGTTAGTCAACCACAGAATAGAAGGAACTTTTGCCATTTGCCAACTTGGATGAAGCTGGAGGGCATTATGCTAAGTGAAATAAGCCAGAGAGAGAAAGACAAATATTGTGTAGTATAACTTACATGTAAAATTTGGAAAAAAAAAAAAAAGTCAAACTTATATAAACAGAGGGAAGTGGTGGTTTCCAGGAGTTAGAAGGTGGAGGAAATGGGGAGATGTTGATTAAAGGGTACAAACTTTCAGTTATAAGATGAATAAAGTTCTGAGAATCTAATGTAGAGTTAATAACACTGTATTGGATACTTAAAATTTGCTGAGAGGAGATTTTAAATATTCTCACCAATAAAAAGCTAACTACATGAGGTGATAAAGGTATTAATTAACTTGTGGTATTCATTTCACAGTGTATACCTATATCAAATTATCATGTTGTTGGGACTTCCCTGGTGGTCCAATGGTTAAGACTCCATGCTCCCAATGCAGGGGGCCCAGGTTCTATCCCTGGTCAGGGAACTACATCCTGCATGCTGCAACTAAGACCCAGTGCAGCCAAATAAATAAATAATAAACTGCATGAATAAGTAAAAATACAATGTTAAAAAACTTTTTAAAAACTATCACGCTAAAAAACAAACAAAAAAGTTATTATGCTGTGCACTTTAAATGTATTACAGTTTTATTTGTCAATTACACTTCAATAAACCTGGGGTAAAATTCCAAGGAAAAAATTAAAGACACAGTACAAAAAGGTTATGAAATCAAATAATAAAGTACCTAGAACATTTCCTTACACATAGATTATACCCCATAAATGATAACTTTATTAAAGGTTACTAAATTTTACTAAATAGATATCTAACTGGTCCGAAAATAAACTTCACTGCCATAACTGTATTTCATCTCTAAGCCTCAGATGCCCACACTGCTGTTTAAATCCATCCAACTATTAGCACGGAGGCACAAGCAATTTAACAGTTCTATTAATATTGTCTCATTTTTGAAGCTCTTTAATACAAGTTCTTTTGCCTCATCATAGATTCTGGTTTTCAATCCTTTGATCTCTTTCTGGACTTTGTCCTAAATACTTTCTGTCCTCCCTAAGTGCTCTTTGTAGACCAATCACTACTCTAATCCTTCCTTTTACCGCATGTTCTGGCCCTCTCTGTTACCTGTACTTTTGACCCCATCATTTCCAATTTATTTACTTCCTTCTCTTCTTCAGCTGGCCATTCATCTTTCCCTCTTCTCTTTGTTTAACAGTACTTACACTTTTACATCTAAAAACCCCTTGATACTTTAAAAAAATTATTTAGGATGCCAGTGAGTTTTTATTTACATGGGCTATATCTATTAATACTAATATATTGGAAGTTAAAACTGAAAATTTTAAAATATTTATTAATTTTTTTTTTAATTTTGCCACATCATGTGGCTTGCGGGAACTCAGTTCCTGACCAAGGACTGAACCCAGGCCTCAGCAGTGAAAGCACTCAATCCTAACCACTGGACCACCAGGGAATTCCCTTATTAATGCATTTAAAAATAACAATTATAATCCTTTTTACATGTGAACATATCTTTATGAAAATACTACATTTTCCATGACTAAACTAAAGTGACTTTTTTCTTTACATTTTTGAAAATCTCTTCAGTATTTGGTTTAATGAAAGATAGTGGATTATCATTATCTGCTTCTGCATTCAATTTGCTGAGATAAGTTGAGATAAATTAAGAGTATTCAGCCTCACACAGATTTATGATTAGAAAATGGAGAAGTATTTTTATAATCTTTTTAGATAATGATGGATTTTCTTCTTTGACATGACATGACACTCAACATGAGTAGTTTCTTAAAAGTCAGCTGCACTATGGAATGTGAAACCATACCAGTCAAATATTTGTAATCTGCTCAATTAAGATCAATTGGTCCATCATGCATAGTAAGTGAATTGCGTGTCCATGCATGAATTTTTGTTACTAGGATTAGTCATTTGGAAATTATTGGTTCTCCAAGTTATGTAGATCTTCCAAATGTTGACACATTTAATTATACAATATCCAAAAATTGCATTGTTAATATCACCAGCAATCTCATCACAAAAGTCTTTAAGTATTGTAAAGCTGTCAAGTTCACGGTGGTGGATAGTTTTCCAAAATTCTAATTTTCACTTGAAAGCTCAAATTTTTATCATCGGCAAGAAATACTGTCAGTTGTTTTCCTTGAAGTGACAGTTTCACTTTTCTCATTTTTGAGAAAGTGTCTGCCAAATACACAAATCTGAATAACTCTAGCTTTTATGCCAGTCATTCAAGTAAAAACAAGTGTCTCATGAAAAAGCCTCTGGATCAGTTCATAGCTCGATCTTCACGTGAACTTTTCTCAAAGACGAAAAGTTGTACTTTCATTACAAACAGGAGTGTTATATTTGGCCTTCTCTTCAAATCGTACAAAATGGTAAAAAAGGTACACTCAAGAGCTGAGATTTTATTAAATTAATAATTTTTATCGCTTCATAAGAACATTTTAGGTGAAATTGATTACTTGTCTCTCATGAATGCATGGCAGTTGTGCATACAATGACTCCCAGCAGAGCTGCATTCCACTGACCTGATTTATTCTAAGGTGTCAGCGATGTTCCCCACACTGGAAAACCATTGCTTCAGATGTCACTGCACACTCTTTAAAGCCACATTTCCTTCTTAAGGTGAGCTTCAAGAATAAGGATTTAATAAATTTGCTTCCCCTCTGTTAAACTTGTACAGGTTGATATATCCCCAGATCTCCCCAGATCTTGTCTTGCCTTATACTTTACACTTAAGTGTTTATATGAAGCATTTAAGAAGTATAAACTCATGCTGATTGCTTGCTTGATTTTTTGAAAGCTTTAAAAATCAACTACACATTTACAGATTAGCGTACACCTTACCTAAGAGTTCCCAGTGACTGACTCATTAAGAAGAATTGGAAAACTGAAGGGTGTCTGGGAGGGGTCAGCTGGGTTAGTGGAGTGATGGAAACCACATCCTATGAATACCTATTGCAAGAACTAAGGGTGTTCAGGCAAGGGGTCTCTTGGGAGGACAGATGGGTTGCCTAAGAATTGTGTTCTGTGGAAAAGAGATTAGATAGCTCCCTAGTAGTTCCAGGAGACCAGAGAAGGACAAATGAGAGAAAGTTACAGAAAGATTAACTTCAACTGAGAATTTTTTAAAAATTTTCTAAGAGTTCCCTCTACCTACCAGTGGAATGGGTTATGTTGGAAGCAGAAGCCAACACGCTCAACAGAGGCTGGAAGACGGAAAACATAGAAAGGGGACTCAGACACCAGTACAGACAAGTGTACCCAGTTTCAAGATGGCCACAAACCCCGGGTGAAGATGACTTCTAAAGTCCTTTCCAGCTCCCAAATTCTGTAATTCCATAAATTATGGGCGCTGGCATGGCTTAACAAACCATCATTTCCATAACTGCTTTGTTCCATTTATTGTGGAAAAAATAAAGAAGTGTGGGATGAATGAAAACCACAGTGATTCATTCTTCTCTATGGCAAGGTGAAGCTATTAATGTTTACTGGCTACTCTAGGTTGGTTGTGGTTTAGCTGCTCAGTTGTGTCCAGCTCCTGCGACCCCATGGACTGTAACCCAGCAGGCTCCTCCGTCCATGGGGTTTTCTAAGCAAGAGTACTGGAGTGGCTTACCATTTCCTTCTGCAGGGAATCTTCCCGACCGAGGGATGGAACCTGGACCTCCTGCCTTGCAGGTGGATTCTTTACTGCCTGAGCCACCAGGGAAGCCCCTAGATACTAGCTACTGTAGGCAAGGGAGGTTATTGCCATGATCGGGCACTTAAAAGGGGCTCACAGCATGACGGAGACAAGTGGAGATGGGGACTCAATCAGGGATGATCAGGATTTGCATACTGGCCCGAGTGTCCTGAGCTTTGCCTACAGAGTACAGCTGGATGTTTTCACACAGAAATGTGGTTACGGAGCAAGGGACATTTGAAGAAATAATTGGTGTTTCCCCCCCGCAATAAACCTCTACCATACCATACCAGGATTTATTAAAATTTGCTTGAATGCTGGCCTCGGGAAACTATTTGCTGAGAGAACTGAAAAATGGGTTGGGCGAAGGAAATACAGCGAATGCTGAGTGATTAGAGTGGCACATTTAACACAGCGTCTCATTAAATGGGCTCTGATAAATTCACTCAGATTATCTTTGTTATGACTTGTGACAAGGACCGAGACTTGGCTTGAAGACCCTGAGGGTCAGAGTGGCAGGAAGTGGTCACTGAGTTGTGAGAAAATGGGAGAGGGAAGGGGCCTTGCCCGGGGGAAGAGGAAGGCTGCTGCTGCGGATTGATGTTTGATCCAGTTTTATTTAATATCTCCATTAATGATCCGGAAGAGGGGTAAATAACCTGTTAATTAAATTTGCAAATGAGACTAAATTGGGAGATGTTGTAAACATGCTCAAGGACGGAGAAGTAACAGGAAGGCACCTTGAGAGGCTGGAGGGAGAGGCCTGAATAGAAAAAGTCAAAAGTATGCGTACATTCTGGAAGGAAACAGTGGGCAGGGAGCCGTATAAGCCCCTGGCATGTTTTGGGGGGGGGGGTTCCCTTTTTCTTTCTTTTATTCTTTCCACCTTTTTTTCCCCTTCAGTTTATATTTTAAGAAATTTTTTTTTAATGTGGACCGTATTTAAAGTTTTTATTGAATTTGTTATAATACTGTTTCTGTTTTACGTTTCGGTTTTTTGACCTTGAGGTATGTGGGATGTTAGCTCCCCAATCAGAAGTCAAACCCGAGCCCCCTGCATTGGAAGGCCAAGTCATAACCCCTGGGCCACCAGGGAGGTCGCAATTCTTTCCATCTTACTGCGGCAGACACAGCTGATGCTCACCAAGGCCACTGAGGCCTGCTCCTTGGTTTTATCTGAGGGCTTTATTCTGGTCACAGCAGCGAGGCAGATGATGAATATGGAGAGTTAATGCCTCAGGAGCAACTCTCACCAATGATGAAAGGCTGAGGGTAGACAACACCCCACCCCTTCTCTGTGTGTCCCCCCGAACTCCCCAGCAAGACTGAGCCCCAAGGATTCTGAGCCCCCCATTTCAACCTGCCCTGTCTCCGCCAGTAAAGATCCTCACTCCCTCAGCTGCCACTGTGGTCATGCCATGGGCCTCCCAGTGAGCCTATGAAGATGTCCAACGCCCTCAGGAGTCCATGAGGAACCCTCATGGGAGTCTGGGCTGCTGTTTAAATGCCTTCCCACGTTACTCACCGGGGTCCGTATTTTCTGCTCAGACCAAACTACATTTTTCATCTCCCTGCTTCTCCCTAAAACTGAACTATTTGCCTCAATTCTAATTTCCACTCATGTCACTTATTTCCCTCTAAAGGTCTTACAAATGCCTCTACTTTAAGTCATTTCTTGTTTCTTGGAGATCCTACTAAATAAACATCTCTGATAAAATCTTTCTATATTAACCATTCCCAGTTCTATTATCTCCAATCTAAAGTTCCCTAAAACTCTAAATGTTAGGTATATGATACATATATTAACATACCTCTCACAAAATATTTATGAAGGTATAATTGGGCAATCTCTATAAAAATTCTTTGTGACTGATAAAGCATTTACACTACCATAAATGTGATTTCTTATTTTCCTCCTGCTTCTTTATTTTGTGGTGAAAAGGATAATGATTGTGTTTCTTACCTTTTATTTAAACTGGATACTTTCTTAAGCCAGGGACCGCATCTATTTCTTTTGCAATTTTCCCTCCCTACCTCTGCATACATGCTCAGCATCTCAGAATGTGTGCAAAAATCTTAATGATTGGTTGGCCATCCTCTGCACGTGGATACCATGTTTAGGTGACTTTCTAAGAATGCACTGCAGATTGTGTTTTCCAAAGATGGATGCAGAAATAGAAAAATCGATGCATATATTGTACAACATGGGGAATATAGCCAATATTTTATAATAACTATGACTTCCCTGGTAATTCAGCTGGTAAAGAATCTGCCTGCAATGTGGGAGACCAGGGTTGGATCTCTGGGTTGGAAGATCTATAAATGAAGCATAATTTTAAAATTGTGACTCCCTATATTGTACACCTGTAATATACAATATTGTACATCAACTATATGCCAATAAAAAATATCAGAAAAATACATACATACCACATGCTCTTCTCGCAGTATGACTGACATTCCTTCCACTGAGTGGTGAAGTTTCTCTCTTGCCCCTGAGTAAGACTCTGTCACTACCTCCATGGACAGAATACGGGAATGTGATACTGTGTGACTTCGGAGGCCAAGTCATAGCGAACCATATGGTATGTCTCCATCTTGGTTCTCTTTCTGGTTCTCTTTTCCTCTACAGATACGTGCACCCTGGGTACCCAGTCACCAAATGGTAAGGTAGTTTCCCGGTCATGGCTCAACTCCCAGCGAGATGGTTTTATCTCCTAACCTTTGAGCTGCCCCAGAGACAAATCAACCCGCCTGAGTCCTATACAAATTGCCGATTTTTAAGCAAAATGAACATTGTCATTTTTTAAGTCACTAAATTTGGGGTTCATCTGCTATACAGCATAGAACAAAGGGCATTTTAGTGAGCTAATGAGATACATACAAATATGATATCCAATACACAGTTAGAAATTTCAAGTTCGGAATTCACAGGAAGAGGCCAGACCTAAAGCTCTGTAGGTGTTAGTTTAACCCATAAAAGTAGGTGGGATGGCCCAGAAAGAATAGGCCCAAACCCCTGAAGCTTGGAGAATGCCCATGTATAGAGGGTAGTTGAAAAAAAGAGCACCTTTCAGCTTTTTACCCCAATCCTCTGACCCCTGTGATGAAATCTAATCCTCCTCCTAAATGACCTCAGCATCCTACACGTCTGCCTTGCAATTTATATCACAATAACTATTGGATAATTGATCTATACTTTTATTACTTAATTTCCAACTCAACCAAGAGAGCATATAAGGTCCATGAGAGCAGAGACTGAGTCTGCCTTGTCCACTCTTATATTGCAAGTACTTACCATGGTGGGGTGGGGGTGTGCTCATAAAAAAAATGAATGAATATTATAAATGCCAGCATTTGAAATATTAAGTGGTATTAAGTGGGATGAAAACTGAATTTTTTTTTCCATTGAATTTTCAACTAGCAGACCTTCGATAACCTTGACCAAAAAGATTCCATTTAGAAATGAGTAAGGAAGCCAGGTCATGCCAAGATTTCACTGCATTTTACCTGCATTTCACTTAGAGGACACTGAAATTCACAAGATTTGCTCCAAGCTCCAAGTAGCTTGTGTATGGATAGTCCAGCTCCCAAAGTTCCAAGTCTCCGGAAAATGTGTGGAAAGTATTACGATCAACTACTGTAGTGAATTTTAGGTGTCTCTTTCTCCAACATAAAAATGTGGTACCCAGCCCTGCTTCCCTTCTGGCTTGGAGAATCAATGATGTTATCAGAAATATTATATCAAACACCTGTCATTTTTGAGCAGTAAGCAAAGTATTAGAACTTAGGTGCCAGGAAAGAAGTATAAGACTCTGGAGTCTATTTTAAGCAGATCATTTCCATATGCCAAAGAGTCATCAGGAAGGTTCATTTTATTCCAAATGCTAAGCCTGAAACTTACTGTGTGGCCACAGCTACACTTGTGAAAACTGCAGCTGCGGATGTTGTCCTCTTGGTGGTACATATCAGAAGATGTCACCCACTTTAAGGTGTTCCCCTCTAAGCCTTTCCAGTTCTTGAGATGAATCCCATGTATAAGTCCAATTAAACCACTTTGCTGTACACCTGAAACTAATACAATGTTGTAAACTAACTATGCATGCATGCGTTCTTAGTCAAGTCTGACTCTCTGTGACCCCATGGACCATAGCCCACCAGGTTCCTCTGGCCATGGGATTCTCTGGGCAAGAATACTAGAGTAGGTTGTCGTTTCCTTCTCCAGGGGATCTTCCCCATCCAGGGATTGAACCTGGATCTCACGCTTTGGTAGGTGGATTCTTTACTGCTGAGCCACCTACTGGAAGCTCCAATATAAAATTGAAAAGAAAATTTTTTAAAGATGAATTCCAGAGACTGGGCCAGTGCCTGCAGCAGACAAACCCTTCTTAGACTTTTAAAACACATCAGGTGGGTCTGTCCGGCATGGCTTGGGCAGGGTCATGTCCCATAAACTCGGGTGGGTTGTGATTTGCGCCATGGACCTCGTGAGAAGGAACTCCTATAATTAATGGGCTCAGGTCAGACTGAGAGAGACAAGAGAGCAGAACACGCTGGCACTTCTCAGGACAGCATTGCTCGAAAACATCTCTGGCCGTGTTGAGTATCTCCAGCTCAAGACAGTGCCTCACTTTCTGCTGGCTTATTTACCATCAGAAACACACACCTGAGCTACCAGAACCTCCTCGGCCCCCCTGAATGACACGCACCTGAAAATCAGGCCAAATCCCCAAAGCAGTGACCCCATTTCTCCAGCCTTACGATGGTACATCTTTTGACTTTCTCATCATTATGTAACTTAACCACATGTCCCTGGCATCCTCAGCACTCACTGGAAAGCCTAATTGGTTTGTTTCCTTGTATTTCTTCTGCTCAAAAGGAAGGCATCATGTCCAACGTCCCGATGTCCCAACCACAGAAAGAGGCATCCTAACCTCACTATTTGTCATGGGGCAAGCGACCAAATGTCACCTCAGTCAGTATTAGTGGAAATGAATTGACTAAAGAAACCAAAAACCCTTGGGACATATGGCATTGCACTAGACTCTGTGAACAATGGGGTGATAATGGTCAGAACCTACGTCTGAGGATAGTTTTTCAGAGAACTGAAAGCATTTTACAATTAAAAGCTATGTCAGTGCTAAATTTATTAGTGGATAATTGGATGCAGCCTGGGCAAAACTCGGGCTGGACACTACCACCCCTGCCCAGTGGGACACTATTCTTCCCATCACTTCCAAATAAGCTTCTCACAGCATCCTCTGTCAACAGGAAAATACAGCAGCTTTGAATATGAACTCTGGTGAACCGGATTGAGGTTATCTCAAAAACATTGCAACTAAAAATATATCTATCTTTCTACAACATAGAGAGATAATCCACATCCTAAGATTTTTTTTTTTTTTAGAATAACAATGGTTTCAGCAGGAGTGCTATATCATACAGTGGCATTCAAGCATCTTTTTCAAATATATTCGAATCTCAGTGCCAAGGGCATTGAATTCATCTCTGTGCTTGATCGTGAAAAAATGCTGTGGGAAACACAAATAAGTGGTTAAGAAGGTCCATAAGAATGCAAAACATGTCATTCCATTATGGGATGATAGGAGGATGATAGAATATCAACATGCTAATGAAGCAAAAGAGAAGGTTCCATCATCCCTGGTTTAGAACACATTTAAAAAATGAAATCTGGATAAAGACAGAACTGCTGGTAGCAGCTCTAGGGAATGCAATAAACCACCTATGTAACATATTTTGTTTTCATGTATCTAACCAGCTAAATTTGGTAATTTGTGTTTGAAAACTAGCTGAGAAATAAACCTGGAGATTTCCAGCTTAAAATTATAACTGGATGACCGTTCTGAACACAACACCATTAACTCTCCCACTAAAACACCTATGAAGACCAGAAAATAAAACATCACAGCAATAAGAAAACAGTCATTTCCAAACTCTTATCAGAATCTTGGAGGAAGTTCTTTAATTTAGAAGCAGATCAAACCAGACTGGAAATTCATTTTGTGACTCACCATTTTTGTGCCTGATTGGAAATATTCCTCCATTGTCCACTGAGATTTAGGAATTAAACATCTGTGCCAATCACAAAATTAAACATCTGTCTTTACACCATGGGGGATGGGGAAAGCTGAAGTTGTCAATGCACTGTTTCACGCCCTCTCTCTCAATCAAGACCTTTCTTTATATCTCTATTCAAAGACAGAATAGTAATATTAATAATGACAACAGAAGGCCATTTTAAAAATTCACTATGCAGTGTGCTAAGGGCTCAATAAGCATTATCTCATTTAAACCTTACAGTGCTCCATAATAATAACAATAACATTACTACTGATTTCATTTTAAGGCAGGGAAGCTCAAAGATGTGAAAGAACTCACCAAAGTTCACAAAGCAAACCAGAAGCTGAACTGGGATCTGAACTCAGATTAGGAGACTCTCAAGGAGGTAATTACTGGATTGTATTACAGCCCTTATAAGATATTTTTCAAGAAATACAGAGAAACAGAGAGTTACATTTAGGATCACAGAAGGTATCATCCCTCCAGATGATGTGATGTATAAGACAAGGGGGAGAAAAGACATGGAGAGTTCTAGCACTGGTCCCTGCTGGGAACTTTCACTTCTGTGCATTCATCTTTTCAGAACAGTAGAGCTAGGAAGCCTGGAAAGAAACTCCCTTCTCAGTCCTGAAGAGTCACCTGAAAATAAAATGTAACTCAACCTCCAAGAAAAAGATGTGACTAGCACCAGAGAGCAAAGCCAAGAGTAAGTGAGACACCCTTTCTATCTGAGGACAAACCAAGAAGAGAAACATTAAAAAATGAGGAGCAAGACAGAAAGTGAATAAAAATAGGGAAAAATCATTATAAAAATTCAAAGGGTGAACAGACTCCCAAAAAAATTATTATGAAAAATGGAATTGGTGAAGATAGTCTAGACTTATCATTTAAATAGAGAACAAACTGGCCTCCATGGGTCAAAAAAAGAGAAACTCAGAAAGAGATGGATAATTAAGGTGAAAAAAATTCCACCAAATGAGATTAAAAGTGATACAGGTCAGATAGATAAGACTTCAGGAAAAATTTGCTGGGGTCCAGGACTCCATGCTTATACTGCTGGAGGCATGGCTTTGATCCCTGGTCAGGGAACTAAGATGCTGTGTGGCACAGCCAAAACCAACAAACAAACTACACTGGAGGCAGTAAAGAGTGTAATCAACATTGCAGAAAATCAATCAGTAGTATAGAGAGCAAATCTCTGTAGTTCTCCTAGAATCCAGACAAAAATTTAAATGATGGGAGAAAATATTAAGATATATGTAATAAAGACCAAGCTTTCAAAGAAGAAACACAATGTCCAAATGAAAATAAAAACAATATCCAAAGCCATAGTTAAGGAAATCTTCCTCCAGAGAAAAAAAGAAGTATGAATATGATGCTCATAATGTTCCAAGAAATCACTGAGATGGACAAGGGGGAGTGGGAGGGAACTAGGATATATTTTTAATGTTAAAAAACAACAAACAACAAAGCAATGACATTTTGAAGACAAAGTTGTCAACCAAGACTATTATACCCTGCCAAGTCATTTTTCTGACTAATGGAACAGAAACATAGTCTTGGAGAAGCAAGGGGTCTGGTGATATACCATCCAGTTGCCCTTCTTTTAAAATTAGAATGAAAATTAGGAACACAACACAGAGGAAACCGTATCACAAAAGCACTGACGAAGAAACCAGAAAGAGAGAAACAAATATCATATATTAATGCATACACATGGAATCGAGAAGAAGGATACTGATGAACCTATTTGCAGGGCGGGAATAGAGATTCAGACATAGAGAGCAGACTTATGGTCACAGCAGGAGCTGGTGAGGGAAGGATGAATTGAGAGAGTAGCATTGAAACATATACATTACTGTATGTAAAACAGATAGTTAATGGGAAGTGGCTGTATAGCACAGGGAGCTCAGCTTGGTGCTCTGTGACAGCCGAGAGGGGTGGGATGGGTGAGAGAAGGGAAGAAGGTTCAAGAGGGAGGGGCCATCTGCATACCTATGGCTGATTCATGTTGATGTATAGCAAAAACCAACACAACATTGTAAAGCAATTATCCTCCAATTAAAAATTACCAAAAAAAAACACTGATGCCCTGTTTTTGGTGTGATATCACCCCAGGGAACCACACCTCCTCTCACTATGGAAACTGCAGGAGCTGTTAGAGGTTGTGAAAGACAGACTTTTGGTGTTTTTTTTTTTTCACTCTTGATAAAGCTTTAAAAAATATTTTTTTTTGGTAATGAGTTATTACTCTTAATTATTCAAATTTAAGAAATAATTCTTGAAAAGAAAATTCTGAAATTCAAATAAATACCATTATGCAAAATAATAACAATAATAATACCCACCAAATTCTATTTAGAAAGATTGGGGGAAAGAAATTTTGAAATCATCTCTCACGGACAGAATACTTTTCCTTTTTTTATTTACCACATTTCCTTTAAGGATCTCATATTATTTAATTAAAAAAAAAAAAAACTATTTAAAAGAGAAAGTAGCACATTCAGATTCCATCACAACTTCATCTCCAAGGATTGATATCTTTGGCTTCACTGTGCTGGCATCAAAGCTTTCCAAGTATCTATTTTGAAGAAGTAGGACACTGCTTCTGGCTGGTTGTGTTCTTTGCACACTGACTGGTGCGTGAAGGGGGTTGACAAGATGACCTCAATGGCCCTTATTCAAAACTGCAACAGCTCTTTTGATTCAGGAAGCTTGACCAAAGTAGCTGGCCTACCCACGGTCCAGCTCAAGGGCAGGCAAGTCTTGTTCACTGTGGTGAATTTCAGAAGCTTGCTTTGCCTGATTTTTTTTAAAAATAACTCTTTTTCCTAATTACAAATGTAGTCATGCTTATGACCAAAAAAAAATTTGCTAAACTCTAAGATAGGAGAAAATAGAAAATCTCCCATATTCTCCAGATTCAGAGTCATGACTGCTGGGAGGCAGACACCAGTCCCCAGGGGCAGTCACGATTTCGACCACCCCACTTTGGAAAGGGGACAGGGACATACACAAGCTAATCCTGGAGGATTTGGGGGCTCATTGTCCCCATACTCCAACCTCAAATAAAATCCATAACACCCATTGAAGCTCTTTATAAGTTCTCGAGGATTCTACAAATGATACTTGTAATTATTCTCAGGAGCAAATTGGTTGTTGTTATTGCTGTTAAGTCATTAAATTGTATCTGACTTTTCATGACCCCATAGACTGTAGCCTGCCAGACTCCTCTCTGTACATGAGGATTCTCCAGGCAAGAATACTGGAGTGGGTTGCCATTCCTTTCTCCAGGGATCTCCCTGATCCAGAGATGGAAACCACAATCTCCTGCATTGCAGGTGATTCTTTACCATCTGAGCCTGCTGCAGCCAGGAGAGGTCATTGAATAAGATTCCTGAATTCACCTATCACTCCAGACCCAGAGACCCCGTTTCCTTTATGGATCTTCCTAAAGTTGTGTGATCCCTGCCTCAAAAGTCAACTCTCAACAGAGTATCCATCTCCAGGCTCTTCCTTATTCTTCTAATTAACTTCCAACCAAAAGGTTTATGGTGTCTTGTCAGCTATAACTTCCCAACCCTAATCAAGGGCACTTCACATTCATCCTAAACACTTTGACTTCCTGGGAAAATTTCCCAACATTTCTACTCCATTGGAAAACTTGGGGGAAAAAAATTTCTACAGAATGGCCTCATACAGAATCACTGGTTTCAGAAGCCCATTACCACCCGAAAACAAGCTAGGTAACTCTCTAAGCTTCAGTTGCCCCTTTGTTGACAGTGACAGTGAAGTTGCTTGGTCATGTCCGACTCTTTGTGACCTCACGGACACTAGCCCGCCAGGTTCCTCTGTCCATGGGATTCTCCAGGCAAGAATACTGGAGTGGGTTGCCATTTCCTTCTCCAGGGGATCTTCCCGACCCAGGGATTGAAGCCGGGTCTCCTGCACTGCAGGCAGACTCTTTACCGTCTGAGCCACCAGGGGCTCCTGTGCCCCTTTGTTGAGATGGGCATAATAATAGAGAAAGGCTTAGATAAAATAATACACTAGGGCTGCTGTCTATGGGGTCGCACAGAGTCGGACACGACTGAAGCGACTTAGCAGCAGCAGCAATGGCAGGGATCTAGAACCACCTCTGGGACATGAGACGCCCTGAAAAAACACGGGTTGGACTTGAGTCTTTACAACCCCTATTTCCAGAGTTCATTGACATTCTCATCCCAGGGAACAATAGCTGGGGAACCACACAAAACAAAGGTAGAGCGGGAGGTGCCCGGGCAAAGGAGACTTTGAATTAGTGGAGGAAGGCGGCTTCTCTGAGGCTGACCCTGCAGCCAAGTGGTGAAGGCAAAGCGCGGGGAGGGGAGAAGGGTGGCAACTAGTCGTGAGAAACTGGTTCCCCACCACCCAGCAGCAGCTCTTGAATCGTGAATCATCCGTCAGCAGTCTCAGAGGGCCAGGACTCTGAGGAAGCCCTTTCTGGAACCTGGGAGTTCCTCTTTGAATCCTGCATCCTGGGTGCCTGGCTTGCCTGCCCTAGTCCTGGCCCCTCCCAGCAGGCAGCCTAGGAGAACAACGCTGTGAAAACCTAGAGGCTTCCCTCCACGTTCCTCAGGCCCCAGGACACACAAGCCCTACCCATCAGCACCTGTGTGCTGTGAACCAGTACTCACGTGGTTAGGAGTCTGGTGGCAACGAGAGAAGCACTGATGCTGCTATTACAGCCCAACTGCCAAATTAATGCTCTTTTATACCAATTAATATTTTACTACCACTCTGCAGTGGGAGAATCTGTCCTGCATTTCAAATTCCCCAAGAATGCCAAAAAGGGGGAAATACGCTAACCCAGCAATAATCCACAGATCTAATTGCCTGGGAAATTCACAAAAGGATGCACCTGGCTTGGGCGTTACCCTTGAATGTAGGTAATCACCCAAATCACAACAGTCTTTAAAACTAATGAATAGGGGCCATCAGCAGGAGAAGAAAGCCCTACTAGAAAACGGGGCTCCTAGTAAAGAATGGCTTTATTAAGAACCAGTAACTCACAAGTTCTTCTATGGGGATATGAAATTGAAATTTATTTTCCATTCCATTTTCTGTTTTAATGGGGTTTTTAAAAATATCTTTGGCTACTGAGACTATCTTTAAAGGGCCAAATTGTGATGAATTTGCATATCAGATATGCTCAAATTGAAAGCAATCTTCGATACTGTCAAATCTAACACTTTTATTTGGGGGGAGGTAACTGCAGCCCAGAAAAAGTGTATTCTTTTTCTAGCTGGAGCTCTCAGAGGTGAGCCAAAACCCAGGAACCCAGGAATCTTCCACTATCTGCTTATGACTCCTACATTGTTCGCTTAAGAATTTTCAATTTGGCATATTTCTTCCTTACCTAGATTCCCATTTCCATTCATTATAAATGGAAAACCTGTATCACATGCCATAAATAAAAGCCAAACAGAAACAGAATTAAGGTAAAACAATGGTAAATTCTAAGGCTGTAAGATCACGTCCGTTTAAATAGTAATGTTAGCAAGTGAAATACCGTTGATAGCACAAGAAGCTCTAAAAGGGAGTTGAAAAGGCAATGGTTTTCTCAGATGTAACTTGATCCATTTAAAATTTATTGGTGTATCAACTGCCATGTGGTTTCTTTCTGGAAAGCTTTTAGCTGTCCTCTTATATACCAGCCATGAGACTCACCTCCTACAGGTAGCCTACCAGAATCTCAGAAGCAGCAGCCTCATCAGAAAGTTAAGTATGACTTTCTCAGTAGCTACACACTCTGCCCTATCACCATTCTCAAAGTTTTGGTGAGAACTGTTGAGAAAGAGTTCAGGGAGTCAGAAACGCTCTAGAGGGGAAAAAACTCCAATAATAATTTACAAAATAATAACAGTCTCTAATTATAATCACTGAAATTCAGGCTTTTTATAAAAGGAAACAAATACTTAATGACAAATATCTACTCCTCTGAAACATACAGTATATCTCATCTAATCTTGCAGCAACCTTAGAAAGTAGATATTAATTGGCTCCATTTCACACACAAGCAAAAAGAAGCCTGGAGATGTCAAGTAACTATTGTATATGTCTCAAGTCACACAGCTAATAATAGCAGGATTCAAATCCAGGTCTTTTATGCCAACTGTGGCTGCAAATGGGAATCATCTGGGACCTTTTATAAGGATCAGTGTCAGAGCCTCACCCACATTCATTCTGATTACATTAGTGAAATGCGGAGCCTTGCTCTCATGCGCTGCCAGCTCTGGAAAAGTCTTGCTTTATACTATATCCTTGTGTGGTCGCTCATTCCCTGGTCACTTTTTCAGTTACTTGTCCCATCCAGTTTCCTATAGTTCCTTTCTTATCCCATTTCCTAGCAAAATTTCAACAAACGAGCGAAAGATCTGGAAGAAGCAGGTCCCCACTGCCTCGAGGTGAAGAGCCCTGAGGCGGAGGGCAGGGAGTCCTGGGCCCCAGCTCCGCTTCTGCTCTAATTTAGCTGGGACCTTGGGCAAAGCTCTCCACCTTGGTTTCCTCATCTGCAACCTAAAGGGGTTGGATCTGGTGATCTGCCCAGCTCTCTCCCAGCTCTGAGATTCTGTGATGGGGTTCCAAGTGCTCGGAGCCGCTGCAAAGCCCGGTGGACGTACAGTGCCTGAGCCTGTCCACCCCATTTGCTGTTTTCTTCCCCAGAACCATTTCTATTTAATGAGCTTGAGCCCATATGCCCCACCTGTTTCCCCAGTCTTCTTGGCCTGCGTCTAGGTCCCTAGAATATTTTCTGCCATGGGAACATGTTTTCACCACTAATTTGCTTCTACTTTTGAACCCAACTCCACTTTACTGCAGGCTATGGGGACTCTTTTAATACACCCACATGTCCATCCATGTATCTTAATGTAGCAGAATCATTTTCTAAAACTCCTCCAAAGTAGGGGCCAGGGGCCAGGGGCCAGTGGGTAGGAGTGGGGAGAAGCAAGCACAGGAAAGAGGTAAGTCATGGAATTTATTACAGGATGAAAGTCATTATCAGACTCACCCCCAAAATTAAAGAAGTGAAACTCAAATGTGCAAATGTGTATGCAAACACACACCCATACACAGCTATATATACTTTCAAATTTTAAAATATTTTAGGTATCTCAGGAGAGAACCCTATGAAGTGTTTAGCATAGAAGAATGTTTTGCAGAGCAGGGTTCATTTCACTCCGTGGAATTATTTTGCTTCTTTCTGTTTGTGCATTTGTTTGTTTCTTAGACATGCAAGCCTCAGGATATACCACCATGAAGCAATTTAGAGAAACTCTCAACGCAGGTTAGTCCTTGGGCCCCATCCTAGGTTGTACCCGAAATCTAAGCATGTGAGTCCCCGGAGCCCCAAAGCCAAAGCCAACGCCAAGGGCTGCTGTGAGCCGGGGGCCACACCCTTCCGACAACTCCCAACACAAGGGGTTCACCTTGTTCATCCCAGACTCCTCCACCAGCAGCCCCCAACTTCCGTTAATTGCAACATGGCTTGGAAATTTTGTAACATTCAATCTGAGGTTGATTATTCCACAATGACACTCAGAATGTTTTAGGGCATGACAGTCTTGATGAAGCGTTTGAACATCTCCGTGTCCCACAGGAAGAAAGAACAATTTCCAGGCTGTGCTGGGACAGAGGATGGGGAGCGTCTGACCATTTTTCTGAAAGAAACAATTCTGTTGATTGGAACAGGATTTTGCAAATGACTACTTCGTTTTTCAGAGGTTGCAGCTTTTAAAAATCTCCTAACATCAGTTTTACATTTATCCTTGTTGTGGCTGCTTTTTTTAAGTGGAACTAATAATCAAGCCTTTTTAGGGCAAGTTTATTGTTTTGGATGCAAGTGTTCTTCATCCAACTCCACACAGCTACCTTCCCACTATTAGGTGGGAAGAAAAGCTTTCGGTTCCTTTCATTATTCCTCCTTTGTCCTAAAGCCAGTGGTGTGTTTTTGATTTTCAGAGAGAAAGGAGAGTTTGTTTATGGTTTTGTCTTTATTTTTAGACACTTCAATTCTTCCTCTCACAGTGTATATTGTTATAGCGATCTCAAGTTCTAATTTATTTGTTGTTAAAATGCTCATTATGCATTTGCCTTATTTTGATTGAAATTAAATAAGTACAAAGTCAACGAAGAGCGTTTCTGAATATCCTTTGAAAAGAAAATCGAATCCGAATGTAAAATCGAGATGGACAGACAGTGAGACATACCCTCCTGGGATTTCAGACACAGGAAGCCACTTTTGGGTGAGGTCACTGGCCATTTAGCGATGAGGCAGCATCTAACTTATTCCAGGTTTTTTTTTAAATAAAGCATAAGGACCACGGGAAGAGCAGCAGCTCCACAATTATATTCCACCTTCACACGGACAACAGCAAACAGTGTCATTGGTGAAAACACAAGAAGCCCCCAGTCTTTGCAAACAGTGTGATGACAACGGCCCTTGGAAATCCTGGGGACCCACGTTACCAGCTGTTCATTACAGAGAGTGCACTGTGACATCGAGATGCTGAAGCTAATCGAGCTTGAAGACCACTCAGTTCTAATTCCCAAACTGAGCCCCCGAAATGGGAACTGAAGTCACAAACAAGTAGATGACAAGCGTGGCTTGCGCCTCTCAAAACAGGGCTCTTCCCCATCAACATCTAACAGCAGAAGACCCTCTGCTTCTTAAGGAGAGGAAAAGTAAAAGCGGCCCTGCTTCTTAATCCTTTAACACATACCAGCTAAGTCCCTGTCCACATTATCTCATTTAATTCTCCTAACTGTGCTTTGAGCTTAGCATTATTGCAGATCATTCAACTGTGAAGCAGTGAAGCACTAATTCATTTGCCTGAGGTCATATGGCTGGTAAGCAGCAAATTCCGAATTTGGTCTTCGGTCCCACGTCAGTGACCCATAAGCCAACACACTCTTTAGTCTGTCTCATAACTGCTTCTCTCAACTCTTTGATGCCAAATACCAGCACATCCCACGGGCTGCACAGACACTGCCCATGACCTTCTCTCCTGACCTCAGCTCTCTGACCATGAGTTCAGGGAGCCAGCAAGTATCTCTAGATCTCAGGGAAGATGAGCCTTTTCCTAATACCAGGAAGTAAATAATGGCTGAGCCAATAGCTGGTGGCAATTCCATTTCCCTGCCCCTGTGATTATGTAGGAGAGTTGTGTGATAGCAGTCTGAAAGTGAGAAGTAATGGGGAGAATTCCTTTCCTTACACCACCCTCTGCTAAGCTTCCTGGGCTTCCCTGGTAGTTCAGTTGGTAAAGAATCTGCCTGCAATGCAGGAGACCCCAGTTCAATTCCTGAGTCAGGGAGATCCGCTGGAGAAGGGACAGGCTACCCACTCCAGTATTCTTGGGCTTCCCTGGTGGCTCAGCTGGTAAAGAATCTGCCTGCAATGTGGAAGACCTGGGTTTAATCCCTTGGTTGGGAATATCCCTGGAAAAGGTAACAGCTACCCACTCCAATATTCTGGCCTGGAGAACTCCACATATGTACAGCCATATTTTAAAAATTAATTATATGCCCCATGGGTTAGTAAGTCACAAGATTATTCAGTACACAATAGTAAGTTAGAATTTCAAACAGAATCCAAGTCTTAGCTTTTCAAGTTCAGACCAAGTCATGTATACCACACATTCCTCAGTCTACAGATCTTGCCCACAGAAAGATTTACAAAAGAAGGGGAGGTGGGTAACGCCTGAGAATCTACGGGAGGCACATTCTTGCAATGTTTTCCTCTCTAAACCTGCAGTTCTTTCATTTCCCTATAAGCATCTTCTAGAATTAATTTTTAATACATTCATAGTGTTAGTCACTCAGTTGTGTCTGAGTCTTTGTAACCCCAGGAACCGTAGCCTGCCAAGCTCCTTGGTCTATGGAATTCTCCAGGCAAGAATGCTGGAATGGGTAGTCACTCCCTTCTCCAGGGGATCTTCCCGACCCAGGGATTAAACTTGGATCTCCTGCCCTGGAGCCGATTCTTTACTGTCTGAGCCACCACATTCATAGTAGGCATTATATTACCATTTGCTGCTTGAGCCTCTTATTTTGAAACTGTACTACAGTCCTTTATCACATGGAAACCTTTTCTGAGCTGCTCTGGCTCCGTGCCTGTCACCCCTGCATTGTCATTTGTTCAATCAACAAACATTGACACACGCCAAGCATCATGTGGAGAACTTAGGACTCGTGTCTGACAGTGTTGGGCCATGAAGTTTGTTCTTTTTCAACAACAACACAAATAGAAGTGATCTCAGTGTGAAGACCTTATGGTCTTATTCTTATTCTTACCCAAGAATTCCATCCCCAGTCCTGGGAAGGGAAACCAGAATTGTTTTCTGAGCTCCCATGTTGAGAGAAGAATCATCAAGTGCAAAGCGTTCAGCGCAAATGCTAAACGGCAGGAGCATCACATTCCTTGCTCTGGCTACTCTTCCACTGGCTTAAAGGAAAAACAGGGAAGGAGAGAATCACCTTCCTTGTGATCTGGATCTTATGTAATCAGCAGCTCCGTTGGGAGAAAACTAGATAACTAGATTAGACAATTAATTTCTTTAAGGCCAGTAGAGATTCACTGCAAAGACTGAGCTTCTTAAAGGCCCAAAGGGTATTTCTTCCTCATTTTTGCATCCTCAGCACCTAGGATGGTACCCAACACACAGTAGGTACCCAATAAATGTGTATAAAAAAAAACAAACCTGAAACCAGTATGTATTACAAGGCTTTTGTTAACTATCATCATCATCATCATTATATCTACCAGGGAAGCCCTTCATTATATCCAGGTAGATCGCACTTTGTACCTTTCATTTGTGATACTGTAAACAAACATGCATTCTCTAATAAAATATGGTATTCTGTTCTAGCTTTTAAGGTCTGAGCCACAAAAGCCTCACAAAATGTTTAAATGAAATCTTATTTTAAAGTTGCATTTTAAAAACCCTGGAAGGAAAATCTAAGTTGGGATCTCAACCTTGTTGCAGAAGGGATCATTAGGTTCCTTTATGATATCCTCTAAAGTAAGAACATGGACTGCAGGATTAACCCTCCACGCTAGGTCCTCTTACAACACCCACGGGGAACTATTCCTGAGACAGAAACACCTGACTTCCTGATCAAGCATTGTATTTGTCAGAATAGATGATTGGGGTGGCACTGACAGAAATTTTTCACATGTAACATTTGTTCATTTCACACTTCAAGCTCTCTCTCGATCGCAGAACTCATTTCATTGGCATTTGTCCTATCTCGGCCATCTTCTTTCCCCACTTTGTAGATGGTGGCTTTTTTAGGCGACTTTTTCTGAGCTGAGGATTTTTTTTCCTAGGATGCCAATCCAATCTGGTATTTCAAAATGCCAACACCATTGGCCCTGCTGGAAACCGATTAAACAATTTCTATGCCTAACAGCTCTTTTCAAGTTGCTGAGTTTTTGATTTTCATTTCTTAAGGCTAAATTTTCACACACACAAAAATTGCCCACTCTTTGCATGCAAATGAAGCAGTTTAGAAATGGAAATTCAAGCACAGTGAGCCCTGCATTAATTTACAAATCCATGGCATATTTAAAATATTTTTTCAAATTGCTTCACACGTTTTGGGTGTGTGACACATCGCCATTTAACTTAGTCAAAGTTATTTTGCTGATAAACTTTAGATAACTCTAAAGAAGGCATCTTTGTGAGAACTTTATTATCTATTCTATTCGATTTTTTTTCATTAAAATTAAACAGGATCAAATTGGGTGGATTCTTTGTAAAGGCAGGACTTTCTCACCCAGGTGGGTCTTTTAAAACTTGAGTGACTGGAAGGGTGACATGAATGAATGTCCTTGTGAGTAGAAGTTCCTAAAAGTACAAGTGTGTATGTTATCAACACTTTACGTTTCAGCCACTTGATTTCTAGTTCCTGTAAGGAGAGAACCCAAATCTATCTTCACACCTCTGTTAAGATAAAAATAGGTAATCACCACTAGTCTTCAGCAAACTATATCCTAGCTTTCTGTTGTGTATTTGCAAAAAAATTGTACATTTGCCTCAAATAGGGCTATTGAAGAAAAAGACTTTTTTTATCCTTTGATTTTCTTGCAATATTCAATGCCAGGACATTTTAGAACTGACATTTTTGAGATGTTTGAATTTAAAGGAAGTCTTCTATTTATCTATCAGCTTAGTCTTGGCCAATTCAGATTCCTACTGGATCTGAAAACTGTATGGTACCCTACCAGACAAAAATGACTATAAACTCAGAGAAAAATAGACAGTGATGTTGGTGCAGAGACAGTCTGTGGGACAGAACAAAGATGCACAAAATGACCCACATATACAAGGAAGAGGCGACATCACCAGTAAGTGGGAAAGGGAGGACTTTTCAGTAAATGGTGCTGCACCAACGGGTTAGTCAGACAGAATAAGGAAAAGCAAGAGAAAACTAGATCGACTCCTCACGCCATTCACTAAAATCAATTTCAGACAGATCGATAACTTAGGAAGAACATATTCACACTTTTTAGGGAAAAGAAAAACATTTTTGTGACCTCACGATGGAAAGGACTCTGGAGCAAGTCACAAAAAGAACAAACTATAAAGAATAAACTGTGATTAGTTCAACCACATTAACCTCCATTCTTCAGCAGACATCATATAAGAGTAAAAAGATAAGATACAGATGGAAAGAAGAGATCTTCAATACGTACAGTTAACAAAGTCTTAATATCCAGGAAATAGCTTCTACGTCAACAAGAAAAGACAAACCACCCAAAAAGGCACAAAAAAATCCATAGTCAAAAGAGACAAAGAGATATTTCATAGATGAGGCAAGATGAATGCCGATTATGTATAGGAAAATGTTCCTTAATAATCAGGGAAATGAATAATAAAACTGCAATGAGATACCATTCACTCCCATCTGGTGGGCAAAAATTTTTGAGTCTAAGAATATCAAATAATAGTAAGATGCGGAATAAAGATGGATTAGTGAACACCCCATACATTGTTAGTGGAAACAACTCCCCACTTTATCTTTCCCTTGGAATACAGCATACCATCACACAGTAACACGACACATTGGCCGACCCCACAACCCAGCCACTTCACTCACAGATGTACAGCCAAGAGAAACTCTTGCACATGTTCACCAGGCAACATGGACAAGAATATTCAAAGCAGCACTGCTCTTCAAAGCAAAACAACCCAAACATCTATAAAGAGGAGAATGCATGAATGAATTATGACCTAGTCACAAAATAGAATGCGATATATCTCCATATGAACATGATTGAATCTAGAGTGTACATTGTTGAGCAACAAAAAGCAAGTTTTAGAAAAACACATACAATATGATTTTATTTACCTAAATTTCCAAAGCAGGCAAAACGAAATAATATATTGTTTAGGAATACCTATACATCAGGAAAACCATCCTGAATTTTACGGGTAGTACAATTTGGAGATGTCACATACAAGGCTTCAAAAATATCAGTACTATTTTTCTTCTTACTGGGTTTGTTTTGTCATTATTTTTTTAACTCTTGTAGTATAGCCATCAGTGCAACTTCTTTTAATTGAAGTATTGTCTGTGTACAATATTATATGTTAGAGGTGTACAATATAGTGATTCACAATTTTTAAAGGTTATACTCCATTTATAGTTATTATAAAATATTGGCTATATTCCTTGCATTGTACAGTATATCCTTGTAGCTTATTTCATACCTAATAGTTTGTAACTCTTATGCCCCTACCCTTGTACTGCTCCTCCCAGCTCCCCGTCCCCACTGGTAAAACTACTGGTTTATTCTCTATATCTGTGAGTCTGCTTCTTTTTGCTATATTCAACAGTTTGTTGTATTCTTTTTAGATTCCACATATAAGTGAGATAAAATAGTATCTGTCCTTGTCTGACATTTCATTTAGTATAATGCCCTCCAAGTCTATCTATGTATGGCAAATAGCAAAATTTTACTCTTTTCTTATGACTGAGTTCAGTTCAGTTCAGTCGCTCAGTTGTGCCCGACTCTTTGCGACCCCATGAATCTCAGCACGCCAGGCCTCCCTGTCCATCACCATCTCCCGGAGTTCACTCAGACTCACGTTCATCGAGTCCGTGATGCCATCCAGCCATCTCATCCTCAGTCGTCCCCTTCTCCTCCTGCCTCCAATCCCTCCCAGCATCAGAGTCTTTTCCAGTGAGTCAACTCTTCTCATGAGGTGGCCAAAGTACTGGAGTTTCAGCTTTAGCATCATTCCTTCCAAAGAAATCCCAGGGCTGATCTCCTTCAGAATGGACTGGTTGGATCTCCTTGCAGTCCAAGGGACTCTCAAGAGTCTTCTCCAACACCAGTTCAAAAGCATCCATTCTTCAGCGCTCAGCCTTCTTCACAGTCCAACTCTCACATCCATACATGACCATTGGAAAAACCATAGCCTTGACTAGACGGACCTTAGTTGGCAAAGTAATGTCTCTGCTTTTGAATATGCTATCTAGGTAGGTCATAACTTTTCTTCCAAGGAGCTGCAGTCACCATCTGCAGTGATTTTGGAGCCCAAGAAGATAAAGTCTGACATTGTTTCCACTGTTTCTCCATCTATTTCCCATGAAGTGATGGGACCGGATGTATATATATATATATACATATACATATATATACCACATCTTCTTTACTTATCTGCTTATGGACACTTAGGTTGATTCCACATCTTGACAATTGTAAATAATGCTGCTATAATGTTGGGGTGCATATATCTCTTTAAATTAGTGTTTTTTTTTCTTTTTCTTTTCAGATATATACCCAGGAGTAGAATTTCTGGGTGTTATGGTAGTTCTATTTTTAATTTTTTCAGAAACCTCTGTACTGTTTTCCATAGTAGCTGTACCAATTCACATTGCCACCGACGGTGTACAAAGGTTCCCTTTTCTCCACATCCTCGCCAACATTTGTTATTTGGTTATTTTTGATGAGAGCCATTCTGACAGGTGTGAGATGATCACTCACTATGGTTTTGATTTGCATATCCCTGATGATTAGTAACGTTGAGCACCTTTTCAAGTACCTGGGGACCATCATTTAGTCATTATTCTTGAAATTGTACAGAGATGTTAAACACACTCTCTTGTCATTATTATTGTATTTAATATATCTTTTAAGTTTTTAAAAGAACTTTGATGTGCGAGGGCCAAATCAACAGTACAAACACACGGTATCACCCTTCCACTCCCCCACCAGACTTTGCCTTAAATCGTAAGTTACTTCTAAAACTGTTCTCCAAAAACCACATGGACTCCTCCTCACTGCACTGCTGGGAGGCAGATAGAGCTGGCACACAACAGCATTCAGAAAACAGGTAGACGACTACGGACTGTGTGCTTGTCACCGCGGCTGATGGTCGGACCTTTTTCTTGCCACTGTGGTCTGTGTCACTTGTCTTTCGGTCATGTCCTGGGCTGGGAAAGATTGAAGGCGGAAGGACAAGATACTGACGGGATGAGATGGTTGGGTGTCATCACCGATTACAGGCATGAACTTGGGCAAACTCCGGAAAGTGGTGTAGGACAGGGAAGCCTGGCGTGCTGCAGTCCACGGGGTCACGAAGAGTCAGGCATAACTTGGTGAATGAACAACAGCTGCTGCTGCTGCTGAGTCACTTCAGTCGTGTCCGACTCTGTGCAACCCCATAGACGGCAGCCCACCAGGCTCCCCCGTCCCTGGGATTCTCCAGGCAAGAACACTGGAGTGGGCTGTCATTTCCTTCTCCAATGCAGGAAAGTGAAAAGTGAAAGTAAAGTTGCTCAATCGTGTCCAACTCTTAGCGACCCCATGGACTGCAGCCCACCAGGCTCATCTGTCCATGGATTTTCCAGGCAAGAGTACTGAACAATAACAACAGGCTGAAAAACACAGAAAGCTTTTGGCGGTTTCTTGACCTTAACCAGCAGCCCCATTTTAATAACTCTTTTGATGGGGGACATTTGAAGAAAGACTCGACAAAGAATCTCGTCCTAAACTCTGGGTTGAGCACTTTGTGGAAACAAAGATAGTTTTAGCTGAGAAAGGGTCTTTCCTTTGTATGTATTCATTTAGTTTATGCTTGTTAGATCCCAAATTTCCTTACGTGGGCCCCCAGAATGATGATTATGTATTTCCTTGAATCTTCCATGCAGTTTTTGTTGTTACTGTAACATTGCTGAAATCAAGCTGCATTTGCAAACTAGAACACGATGTAGTTTGACAGCATTAGTGCTTTATTCTTTCTTAGAACACAAAATAATGGATTGTCTTTAAATTGAAGATTCCTTGGATTCTCTGGCATATAACATCATGTTTCACTGAGAATTCCCATCAACTGGGGGTGGGGGCGGTCAAAGGTCCCAGAACACAGAGAGATCAAATGTGACCACCCTCCCTAGGTATTAAAAAACCCACACTTGAGTGTCATTCTTATAGGTGGGAAAGCTGAAGATAAGCCAGGAAGGAAAAGATGGTTCCATTTGCACCAAAATACTGGTAAATGTTTGCTTCACTGTTTGTGTGTTCAATACACGCACACACACACACACACAGAACTGCATTAAACCCCGATGACTGCGGATGCTCTGCAAGGACCCTGACATCAGAAAGCTCCAAGCATAGCTCAAAAATGTTCAGCCAATCACTACCTCACACTGTACCTGCTCTTAGATGTTTGACTTGAGAACTGTCCAAAACAAATCTAATTTTTCAAAAGCCATTCTTCTGTACTTATCCAGTTAACATGTAAATTATATCTTGCCAAGGGTTGGAAATAAAGTTTTTGATTCTGTCTAGAAGAAAATGTCCAGTCAAGACATTTCTATGCAAACTTGAGGAACCACACCAGAAAGCGAAGCTGAGCATCCGCTCCGGGGCCCACATCTACAGACAGCGGGGACAGTGAGACCAAGAGCACGCCAGCCACTCTGAAGCTCTGACGGCCAGTGTTTCCCTGCTGAGTGTTCCCATTCTTAATTTAAAGACAGAGAATTAACAGCCACTGCTTTGTATTTCTCTTGCCTCTACCTGCATTCTCTCAGCCTCACTGTAAGTAGCTGATGGACTATAATCCAACTTGAACAAAAAAGAATCCAGAGTTCTTCAGCCCCTTGCATTATGTTCATTCAACATATGCCAATCATTTCACAAACATCAGCACAAGAAAAGCTACTGGGTGCTTGGTTGCCAGAATCAAGGCAGAATAAGCCAACTTTGACTGAGCTTAAACTCAGAAAATAATGAGTAAGGGGTTGTCTTGCCATCCACAGTGTGAGAGGTGAGGACCGTCTTGATCAAATCTCTGGTCGGGTGGCCCAGATGGTCTTGAACAAGTGCTCTGATGTCCATAACGAAATCTATTGGAATAAACCAGCATCTCTTCATGAATCCCCGGGGACTTGTAAAATCTCCATGGAGCAAACAAAGAGATGAATCTATAGGGCGGAGGGTGGGGAGACTCCCCCCGCACTAGCTAACCCTACCCTGGCTTAACTGTTTTATTTCAGCAACTTGGAGGCTGACGTGTCACGTTAGATGGTAGACTTACAAAATCACGTGAGGATATATTTTTTATACAGGGTTTCTTAAAGAGTTATTCATTTCTACAGATCCCTTGAGTGTTCAAGAGCTACTTGACAGGTTGCTCTTTGGGAACAAGTTGGTGTACTGGTGGGGCTGGGCAGCAGTCTTTGGGACTTCAGGATGGGATGCTTTCTGTGTCCAGCAGGAATTAGCTAAACTGGGGGCAGAAGCTGTGGCAGCTCTCCATCTGCTTGTGGCAGCACCTCCTTGAATCAGCACTTACTAGAAGAGGGGTTGTTGTTCAGTCTCTCAGTCGTGTGTGACTCCTGGGACCCCATGGACGGCAGCACACCAGGCCTCCCTGTCCTTCACTACTTCCCAGAGCTTGCTCAAACCCATGTCCATTGAGTCGGTGATGCCATCCAGCCATCTCATCCTCTGTCGTCCCCTTCTCCCCCTGCCTTCAATCTTTCCCAGCATCAGGGTCTTTTCCAATGAGTCAGCTCTTCACATCAGGTGGCCAAAGTGATGGGGTGGGGTGGGGGGGCAGTGGGGGCGGGCAGGGCCATGCTTATTTGGTTTGATGTGTTACAGGGAGAGGCAAGGCCCACACCAGGAACACAGGGCCCTTAGCAAGTACAGACTGCTCAGAGTTTCAGTGGATTGAACCCGGGCAGAAAGGAAGAGCAGAAATCGGTCAGCACGCGTCCGACTTATTTTGAGGAAATGCCGTTGATCTGACCTAGCACAGCCCACATTGATGTAGGCCAGCTTGTTTACACTCAAGGTCTGGGTAGCTGGTACCCCACGTCCCTGAGGGAAATTGGGGTAGAGATTCTGACAGTTCCCCTTACAGGAAAGGAAACAAACAGGGGAAGAACTGATGTAGCTAAAACACCAGGCTGGCAGCCTGAGTAACTCCTTGCCACCTGGCCACTATGATAGCCTGAGTTCCTGCCACCGTCATGCTTGCTTTCCACTCCATGGAAACAGATCCTAGGTAGCAGTTTCCCTGCACCGCCTTGCTCTGTGACAGTCCTCTACAGGACTTTTATTCCTATTTGGCACTTGAACTTCTAAATGACTCAGTGAGTCAGGCTTCGCTGCTGCACGTGATAATTACCTTGGCAGAGAAGGATGTCTTTGTTCTTGCCCACTCACCTTTTGTGCGGAGTTTCCCACTCCTGTTCCCTTATTTATGACTTGTTGACAGTCATCTATATTTAGCAAGTGTTTTGCTAATATCCAAGGAGTCATCAAAGATGCAGCTGCTGCGTCCCTACAGGAAGCCCCACTTTAGGGGGCGAGCGCTACTCTACATGGATCTGTTCCCGAACATTCCTCTGCATGAAGATGAAAAATGCACTTCTTGATTTTTAAATTAGCTGGCTAATGCCTCTATCTTTTCTCCCCTTTTGGAGCTCGATGAACTCATATGTTATTCTTGGTTGGTTGTCAAACGAGCGAGGATGTTTTTCTGATCATCTTTATGTGGAGTTATATTTGGCTGTTTTTTCCTCCCTTTTCAGAGACTCCTTTCTTCATGGTGGGACACGTGACCTTGTTTTTATGCTTTCTGGGTCCCAGGCTAGGAAACTTGTGATAGTCCTTTCCTGTTCCTTCTTGAGTCACTGATTTGTGTTCCCAACGCATGGCTCACTTCCTCCAAGACCTTAGAAAGGGGTTTCTCCAAAACAACCTCTCTGTCATTGAGTGGACACAGCAGCAGAGGCCACGACAAGCTCCGACCTTCTCCAATACCATCGCAATCTGGTTAATGAACAATGTACTCTGAATGCTCTGCTTTAAAGGGATCTCATCTTTTGGTGGCTTAGACGGTAAAGAATCTGCCCTCAATGAGGGAGACACCATGATTCAGTCCCTGGGTCAGGAAGACCCCCTGGAGAAGGGAATAGCTACCCACTCCAGTGTTCTTGCCTGGAAAATTTCATAGGCAGAGGAGCCTAGCGGGCTACAGTCCTTGGGGTTGCAAAGAGTCTGAGCAACGGAGTCTGAGTCGAGTCAGTTGAGTCTGAGTGAACTGAGCAACTAACACACACACACACAGACACACACACACACACACCACACCATAAGACAAGGCCTCTATAAAGTTCTCACCATACCCTGAGCTCATCTTTACAGGAAAAGAGGACACCCAATAACAACTCCCCATAAGGCTTCATGGGTCAATCCGCCAACCCATTTCTATTCATCCTTAGAAACAGAAAACATTTATTCTCCATTGGTTCAAGCTTTCAAACACCAGGAGAAAAAAATATTACCCTTTTCATAAACCGTAAATAAGTAACTTCACAGGTTCGTCTGAAACTGGTACCAATCCACGAGAGGAGGAAAAGTGAATGGGAGAAACTGGAACGGGGAGAGAAAGCAGGGCATTTGCAGTGGGACGGTCTGCTTCCTGTTCCCCTGCCCCTGGCATCCCCTAGCTCTTGTCACAGAACCAGAAGAAGGGCAGGGAAACAGCATCCCCAGGCAGACTGCTCCACGCAGCACTCCAACACACCTTCTGGAACACCATGCGGCACAGGTGTTGAGAACACAGGCTACAGAGCTGGGTTCGGATCCTGCCTTCCCCTGTCCAAGCTCTCAGCCTTTAGCCAGTTACACTCATCGCTCAGTGCCTCAGTTTCCTCATCTGTAAAATGGGTGTCATGAAGGTATCTCTCCCACTGCGTTATGAGGAATAAATTGGTTGATATTAAACAGTGCCTGACAGGCAATAACTATAATATAAGCATTTGATGAGCTTAAATGTCAAGTTAAGTTAATAAATAAATCCACCTGATCCTTGTAATGCCCTGAGCTAGATATTTGTCACAAACCCCATTGGTTGCTGGCTCAAAAGACACCCTTCCCTGCCCTGTGGGAGGGGCTTGCAGGGGCTGCAGAGGCCCTGTGTGGCTTTCCCAGTATTCCCTGCAGCTGAGGAGGGAATGTGAAGCCAAACCCTGGTCAGTGGAGACTGGGGACACGTTGGCTCCTATCTTTCGGAAAGATTTTCCTCCCTACCAAAGAAACAGACAATAAGAGGTCCATGCCCAGGGTCCCCATCTGCTGATACCATTCTATAGCCAGCGTCTTGTGATCGTGAGGAGGAAGCCCAGAAAAGCCAACCCAGTTTCATGAACCACTCGCGAGCCCGAGTCAGGGCTGCTTGTCAAGCACGGTGTCCACTTGACGATAACGGACACTTTATTGGCCACTATAGAATGGCCAGTAATGGCCACTTCCCAACAAAGAAATGAAGACTCTCCAAGCCGCCTCGGTCCAGCGGTTTCATTTACCTGTAGTCAAAGAGTGAAAGTGAAGGCGCTTAGTAGTGTCCCACTCTTTGCGACCCCATGGACTGTAGCCTACCAGGATCCTCCATCCATGGACTTTTCCAGGCAGGAGTACTGGAGTGGGGTGCCATTTCCTCCTCCAGGGTATTCCCAACCCAGGGATTGAACCTGGCTTTCCCGCATTGCAGGCAGATGCTTTACCATCTGAGCCACCAGGGAAGCCCATTTGTAGTCAAAGCATCTGGAATAACACAAGGTTATGCTACATGAGGGAAATAGAGAGTTAAAAAGGTCGAATGGCTTCACTAGCCAGACAGATGGTAGAAAAATGAAAGTGTTAGTCGCTCAGTCGTGTCCAATACTTTAGGACCACATGGACTGTAGCCCGCCAGGCTCCTCCATGGAGGAGAATCCATGGAATTCTCCAGTCAAGAATACTGGACTGGGTTGCCATTTCCTTCTCCAGGGGATCTTCCCTACCCAGGGATCAAACCTGGGTCTCCTGCATTGCAGACAGAGTCTTTATCATCTGAGCCCCCAGGGAAGCCCACAGATGGTGGAACTGGAATTCCAATTCAGTCTCGCTCCAGAGCTTAAGCTCATGCTGCTGCATCAGAAGTTGCCACAACTGACAGCGCTCACTGCCCGGATAGTACCGGTTAGGACTCAGAGCACCGAGGGACAGCTGTGGTCAGGGATGACTGGGCAGAGTGAAAAATAACAAATGACTCCTAACGTATGATTGTTTTCATTGTTTGTGCATCACTGTCACCTCAAGAAATGTAGAACTGGAAGGGAGCCCACAGGCCTTCTGGTCCACAGAACAAAACTGAGATAACCAAAGTCACACTCATTAGTAACAAAGTCAGCTGACAACTGAAGTCATGACCCCATTTTACAGATGGAAAAACTGAGGCACCAGAAGATTTTATATATATATCATCCAAGATTGCAAAGCTAGTAAGTGGTTAAACTGGAATGTAAACTCGGGTGGCCTGGCTCCAAATTCCTCCATCACTGTGATGTACATTCTCAAGCACACTGCTTCTGCATCTTGGCCTTAGCTTATAGAGATGCATGAGTGCTAAGGTGCTTCAGTTGTGTCCAACTCTTTGGGACCCCATGGTCCATAGACCCACGAGACTCCTCTGTTCATGAGATTCTCCAGGCAAGAATAACAGAGTAAGTTACCATGTCCTCCTCCAGGGGGACAGGGGATCCTCCCGATCCAGGGATCAAACCTGTGTCTCTTATGTGTCTCCTGCATTGGCAGATGGGTTCTTTAGCATTGGTGACACCTGGGAAGCTTATAGAGATAGAGCTCTTATAATTTGGGTGCTTAGTCACTCAGTCATGTTAGACTCTCTGCGACCGCATGGACTGTAACCTGTCAGGCACCTCTGTCTATGGGATTCTCCAGGCAAGAATACTGGAGTGGGTTGCCATGCCCTCCTCCAGGGGATCTTTCCAACCCCAGGATCAAACCCAGGTCTCCTGCATTGCCAGCCGATTCTTTACTGTCTGAGCCACCAGGGAAGCTATAATTTGGGAGAGGATTGTAACAAAAATGCAATCAGTATCCTAAATGCCAAGCGGTCAGCTTAAAGATTATAAACCCTTGATCCTGGCTGGCTGGTACCGCCACCTACCTGTCACCGCTGACATGAGGAGCTGGCTTGACCAAAGTTCACACTAACTCATGCAAAGAGCACCAGAGAATTAGGGGCAACCTGAGAAGGAGAAACGTTCAACTTGGAAGAATTTACCCAAAATTTTATAATTGAACAATCGGAAAAGATGAACTTTCAGTTTCAGCATGAAAATAAGTTTTTTACTTGATGGTTTTGGATTGCCACCCCAGCTGTGACCCCAGGCATGATGGAGCAGAGAAGAGTCTTCCTGAGTTTCTGACTCATAAAACCCATGAGTGGAAGTGTTGGGGTAGTTTGCTCTACAAGAAAAAATAATCAAGCACTACCTCTTTGGAGGAATCAGCAGTTTGGCCAAATTGAGCTAATTTGTTAAACAATTGCTTCAGAGCCTCAAGTCCATCTCCCAGTCACCTATTTGGGGGTGTCCAGGCCACCTGCACTTCCGACCAATGGGCTACGAGTTCAGAGCATCCCACAAACCTCCTTAGGTTTGACATTTGCTCGAATGGTTCTCAGAACTCAGGAAAGCGCTATACTTAAAATTGCAGTTTTATTATAGAGGATATGGGCTTTCCTGGTGGCTCAGATGGTGAAGAATCTGCCTGCAACACAGAAGAGGCAGGTTCAGTCCCTGCCTCAGGATGATCCCTAGAGAAGGGAATGGCTACCCACTCCAGTGTTCTTGCCTGGAGAATTCATGGGCAGAGGAGCCTGGAAGGCTACAGTCCATGGGGTCACAAAGAGTCAGACACGACAGAGCGACTAACACTCCTACTACTACAGAAGATACAGATCAGCTCAGTTGAGTTCAGTTCAGTCACTCAGTTGTGTCCGACTCTTTGCAACCCCATGAATCGCAGCACGCCAGGCCTCCCTGTCCATCACCAACTCCTGGAGTTCACTCAGACTCACGTCCATTGAGTCCATGATGCCATCCAGCCATCTCATCTTCGGTCGTCCCCTTCTCCTCCTGCCCCCCATCCTTCCCAGCATCAGAGTCTTTTCCAATGAGTCAACTCTTCGCATGAGGTGGCCAAAGTACTGAGCTTCAGCTTTAGCATCATTCCTTCCAAAGAAGTCCCAGGGCTGATCTCCTTCAGAATGGACTGGTTGGATCTCCTTGCAGTCCAAGGGATTCTCAAGTGTCTTCTCCAACACCACAGTTCAAAAGCATCAATTCTTCGGCACTCAGCTTTCTTCACAGTCCAACTCTCACATCCATACATGACCACTGGAAAAACCATAGCCTTGACTAGACGGACCTTAGTCGGCAAAGTAATGTCTCTGCTTTTGAATATATTATCTAGGTTGGTCATAACTTTTCTTCCAAGGAGTAAGTGTCTTTTAATTTCATGGCTGCAGTCACCATCTGCAGTGATTTTGGAGCCCCCCAAAATAAAGTCAGCCACTGTTTCCACTGTTTCCCCATCTATTTCCCATGAAGTGATGGGACCAGATGCCATGATCTTCGTTTTCTGAATGTTGAGCTTTAAGTCAACTTTTTCGCTCTCCTCTTTCACTTTCATCAAGAGGCTTTTTAGTTCCTCTTCACTTTCTGCCATAAGGGTGGTGTCATCTGCATATCTGAGGTTATTGATATTTCTCCCAGCAATCTTGATTCCAGCTTGTGCTTCTTCCAGTCCAGCATTTCTCATGATGTACTCTGCATAGAAGTCAAATAAGCAGGGTGACAATGTACAGCCTTGACGTACTCCTTTTCCTGATTTGGAACCAGTCTGTTGTTCCACGTCCAGTTCTAACTGTTCCTGACCTGCATACAGATTTCTCAAGAGGCAGGTCAGGTGGTCTGGTATTCCCATCTCTTTCAGAATTTTCCACAGTTTCTTGTGATCCACACAGTCAAAGGCTTTGGCATAGTCAATAAAGCAGAAATAGATGTTTTTCTGGAATTCTCTTGCTTTTTCTGTGATCCAGTGGATGTTGGCAATTTGATCTCTGGTTCCTCTGCCTTTTCTAAAACCAGCTTAAACATCAGGGAGTTCATGGTTCACGTATTGCTGAAGCCTGGCTTGGAGAATTTTGAGCATTACTTTATTAGCATGTGAGATGAGTGCAATTGTGTGGTAGTTTGAGCATTCTTTTGCATTGCCTTTCTTTGGAATTGGAATGAAAACTGACCTTTTCCAGTCCTGTGGCCACTGCTGAGTTTTCCAAATTTGCTGGCATATTGAGTGCAGCACTTTCACAGCATCATCTTTCAGGATTTGAAACAACTCAACTGGAATTCCATCACCTCCACTAGCTTTGTTCGTAGTGATGCTTTCTAAGGCCCACTTGACTTCACATTCCAAGATGTCTGGCTTTAGATTAGTGATCACATCATCATGATTATCTGGGTCGTGAAGATCTTTTCTGTACAGTTCTTCCATGTATTCTTGCCACCTCTTCTTAATATCTTCTGCTTCTGTTAGGACAATACCATTTCTGTCCTTTATCGAGCCCATCCTTGCATGAAATGTTCCCTTGGTATCTCTAATTTTCTTGAAGAGACCTCTAGTCTTTCCCATACAGATCAGGACCAGCCAAATAGATACACAGGGGGAGGTCTGAGTGGGTCCAAGACACAGAGCTCCTGTGCGCTTCCCCTGTGGAATCAGCCCATCTCCCTTCCTGATGTGTTCACAGCCAGAAGGATCCTTGGAGCTCTGGGGTCCAGCTTTCACTGGGGTTTACGTCTGTAGACCTGGCTGATGAAATCATCGGGCCCAAGATTGGATTCAGCGTTCAGCCCCACCACCTCTCCCGGGAGGCTGGAGGTTGGGCTGTCTCAAGTCCTAACCCATTAATCATGTGGTTGGTCTTCTCGGTGAGCAGTCCACATCTGAATCATCTTGATAGCATAACTACAGGTGTGACCCAAGGGGCTTATGAGTAACCAAGACACTCTTAGGACTTGAGAAATTCCAAGAATTTAGAATCTTCCTCCCAAGAGCCAGAGAACAAGGCCAGTCAAATTCTCCATTATACAACAGGCCCCTCACCCCCAGCCTCATATTTTGATTCCCAATGTTGAGGCTGGGATTTTTCAAGACATTTTCCTTGGCCAGTTGGGTCCCTGCTAGGCTTTGGCAGAGGGATGCTAGAGGAAGACTGGAGGGTGGGAAAAGGGAGTCAGGCTTTACTCCTGTGTATCTGCCTCCTGTTTCCTGCCTGTTTCTTTCCTCTTTCTGTGAACATGACCCCAGCCACACTTCCCACCCCTACAAGGGCAATTTATTCCAGTACCTGCTGTAATTCCAGTTTTCCAAACTCCAAGAATCAGCTTTATCATGCCCGCTTGGAGACAACAGAACAAGCCAGCCATCAAGAACTCCCTCTCCTACTGAAGCTGTGGGTCCCAGCCCCACGGAGCTTCCCCTGTGCCCACCCCGCTGCCGGCTGTCAGAGGCACCAGGACCTGCTGAGCTGCATCCCTTTCTCAGGGGTCTGTGTTCCCGTCCCTAGAACTGTCCTTCCAGTTCAGAGCAGTTAATTAACCAGTGTAGATTTTTATCTCCTGACTAATGCTCAGATTGTCAAAGATGATTCCTCTCCAGAATCAGATATTGTTCTGTCAGCTCTGGAGGTCACCTTGACCCCTGGACTTAACACATCATCATCATAGTAGCTCTAAACCACCACTGCTCAGTAGAACCTTCTGTGCTCATGGAAATGCCACACATCAGTACTGTCCAAGATGGTGGTCAGTAGCCACAAGTGGCTGTTGAGGATCTAACTTTGACTGGTGCAACTAATTCCATTTGATTTTAACTAACTTTACTTTAAATTGCCACATTTAGCTAGTGGCTGTCGTGTTGATGCCACAGCTATATAACCTTACTACAAGCTCTCCCACTTACTGGAAATCATTACTCTGTTTTTCCATAGCACCTTGTTCTGTGAAATACTCTTCATATTCTATCTTAATTATTTACACGGTAATCTTGCTTTCTGATGATAAACTCCTTGAAGTGCCGTCTGATGGTCTCAGTAACTGGGTACATGGCAGGAAAACATACTCAAAAATGAGTCACAAATTGATTGTGGTGTCTAAGCAGGATACAGCCGTAGACAGACTGTGACTCCGGGTCAGGGAGGGAGGAGAGAGCCTGGGGTGGTGGGATGAGGGTACTAGGACAGAATCCTTCTCTGTGTTCCCCTTTCCTCATCTGTAAAATAAGCTTTATAGAGTAAATTGAGGTTGGTGGTGGTGATTGAAGAGCCCTACCAGGCTCCTCTGTCCATAGGATTTCCCAGGCAAGAATACTGGAGTGGGTAGCCATTTTTCTTTCCAGGGGATCTTCCCAACCCAGGAATCAAAATCACAACTTCTGTATTGCAGGCGGGTTCTTTACTGACTGAGCCACCAGATAAGCAAGTTGAGATTATCAGGAATTAAAACATCACTTACAAAGTTGGTCTGGAAGCTAAAGATTCATCTTGGCTTTAACTTTGACATTTTATCTTGCAAAACTGGGCTCAATGCCTTATCCTCCTACCCATGTTCCAGATCAACTAGGTCTTTAGGTTAAGAAAAACATCTGTCTTTTAAGGAGAAAACACAGAGAAAAAGTTCAGGAAGCTTGTCCCAATGTCTGGGCACAAAGGGAAGAATGAAGGACTCCATTTCCTTCTGTCATCCACTTATCTAAATGATCACTCAATAGTCAGGAGAGGAATAAATTAGGAGTTCGGGATTAACATATTCACTACTATATATAAAATAGATAATCAACAAGGACCTATTCTATAGCACAAGGAAGTCTACTCATTTTCTGTGATAACATACATGGGAAAAAAAATCTGAATAAAGGGGACTTCCCTGGCTGTCCAGTAGCTGAGACTTCTCCTTCCAGTTCAGGGGCCACGGTTTTGATCCCTGCTCAGAGAGCTAAGATCCCACGTGCCTCGTGGCCAAAAGCACAAAACAGAGAACAGAAACAAACTTGTAACAAATTTAATAAAGACTTTAAAAATGGTCCACATCAAAAAAAATATGCTTAAGAAAAAATATGAAAAAGAATAGATACCTGTATGTGTATCTTAGTCACTCAGTCATGTTAGACTCTCTGTAGCCCCGTGGACTGTAGCCCGCCAGGCTCCTCTGTCCATGGAATTTTCCAGGCAAGAACACTGGAGTGGACTACCATTCCCTATTCCAAGATACGTGTATATGTAGAGCTAAATTGCTTTGCTGTACACCTGAAACTTATACAACATTGTATCAATAATACCCCAGTATAAAATTTAAAACATGGTCATTCAACAAATAATTATTCCATAAAAGTCAAGTACCAAGAACTACAATTCCAAAACTATTTTTTGAAATTATGTAAGTTAAATCTCTGCTAATCTCTCTCATGGCATCTTGTATTTCTCTTTGTATGCTGTAATCAAATATTCTATAAATTATATAATTATATTTGTTGTACGTTCGTCAGTCAGATGGTCAGCTAAATGAGGGTGGAAATCATACCTGTCTTTTCATACCTGAATTCTCAGCAGAATAGCAATATAGTATGTAATCACTAGATCATTTTTTAATAAATGAATAAATAGAAAAAGAATAGCATATATAGTATTTTGAAAATTAGTCACCAATGCCATAATCTGATAACAATTCATAATTGCAATTAATAAGTTTTCTTAAGAAAATTGTTGACCAAGTATTGAAAATCCTGAAGCCCCAAAATGAATGTGGCAGGATAAAATAGGAAGCTAATACCTGAGCTTTCTTTTTCCTGAAATTCTCTCATTGCCCCAGAGTCCTCTACTCCTTGAATCAGCAGCATTCAGTGAATCAGCCAAACACAAAAATATCAGTCAAGGACATAAATAGGTGTTTAAAATTTCAAAAAGGAAACAAGCATCTTAAAAATTTAGTCTCTTCATTGTAAGAGTGAGACTTTCTAAAGAAGAAAAAGAGCTTTGATCTCCAAAAAGTTAATGGTCTGAGGAACTCAGGGTGTAGGGACGATCCTTAAACCAGGGATGAGAGGAGGATGCCTGAGGATGTGACCACAAACCTCTGGTTCAAAAAGAAATGGATGTCGACCTGCCAGGAGGAAGACGAGGACGTGAGACAAGGGTCTGAACCAAGAAGGGTTCAGATGTTGCTGGATTTACACGGGATGCCTCTTCCTTCTGGACCGAGCCCTGGGGTAGGGAAGAAGTTCTAAAAACTGAAGTCTAGAACCCCAAATAGGTTTAGGGAGGGGATGTCCTCCAGCAAGAGGTTGGTGCTTGGGTAACCAGTGAGCAGTCTCAGGGAGAAGACCCACGCTCCACCTTAGCATTGCAACAGACAAGGGGAAATGGTGGTAGGTTATGTTTGCAGAGAGGACCTGGAAACGCCTGAGTCTTCCATGACCCTGGAGAGGCAGGAAAGGCGTCTGAATTTCCTGGACCCATAGAAAAGGATTTCTCATGAAGCTTAGGATGCTTCAGCTTCAGGGCTAAGCTTCAGGGTCCTCGTTTACCTGCCCCCTTATAAAGTCCCAGGAAAGGTGTGTTCACCTAGTCCCATATTTCGTAAAATTTGCAACAGTAAAAAACTTGAACCGCAATGAATTAAGCCCATTGTCTCTTTCCATTCTAACTTCCCTCCCGTGTCAGATGATGTTGGAGTAACCATCAGTGTATTGGGGCTGCAACTCAGAGGAAGCTGAGATGAGGATATACTTATATTTTGAGGTGTTTTCTTTTTCCAGTTTAACTCCATGCAGTTTATTTAGGGCAGAGGGTAGGATCATTTGCTTAGACTTAGAGTAGTGTTTCTGAAGGACCTGTGTTTTTAAACTTTTTATTCTTTCTTGGGTGTAGCTGATTGACAATGTTGTGATACTTTCAGGTGAACAGCGAAGGGGACTCAGCCAGACATACGCACGTATTTATTCTCCCCCATGCTCCCCTCCACTCCAGGCTGTCACGTAACATTGAGCAGAGTTCCGTGTGCCATAGAGCATTTCCTTGTTGACCATCCATTTTAAATATAGCAGCAAGAGTACACTTATGTTTGAGTTTAGTCAGATGTATTCATATTGCTCCCAGGCACTCCTGTCTATAGCTGTTTGGCTAGCCATCCAAGTATACCAATGGATACCAAAAAGCCTCCTAGAGTCCCCTGTGCCAACACCCAGAGTCATGGCACAAATTTGCAGGGCCAGAAGATGCTATCTAATATGAATACATCCCCCAGCACCAAGAACCAGAAAGTCATGGAGAGAAAGGGTTTCCAATGTATGGAACCAGGTACCAGCCTGTAGAAAGTTCTTCTAGTCACAAGAAGTGTGAAATTACAAGGAGTGCCTTTAGCTTGCACTGATGCCCAGTCAAAATGGAGGCTCTTCCCAGCCAGGAAATATACTCAGTAATCCTTCCCACGTGGCACGGTGTTAAAGCATCCACCTGCCAATGCAGGAGATGCGGGTTTGATCCCCGGGTGGAGAAGATCCTCTGGAGGAGGAAATGGCTATTCTTGCTTGGAAAGTTCTATGGACAGTAGAGCCTGGCGGGCTACGTACAGTCCATGGGATCACCAAGAGTCGGACACAACCGAGCACGCGTGCACGCACACAATATACTTAACCCCACTAAGTGAAAAATTCATCTTCTGTTTCTCAAAGGGGGCTCCAAAAATTAATTAAATCTCTCCCTACAAAATCTGGATTCTCCCCTTGCTGAACCCAAGAGGAGAGTGGGATGTTGGTGAACCTGCAGAGGCCTTACAAAGCAGGGGAACAAGGACACAGAGAGAAGAAGGGCCCATAAGTGGAAGGACAGAGAGGGACCTACAAGGACAGAGAGAAGAAGGGCCCATGAGGTCCTTCAGCCAAGAGGGCAGAGAGGAGGGACCAAACGCCTTCCGCTGATGCCGGAACACCTAATCCCCGGAGCTCTAATCAAGACTGAGGGAGAAGAGAGAAAGAAGGGAAACGCTAGCTCTGATTGAAAACAGTTTAAATACTCAGGTGGCCTGTATCCTAAAGTGCCTAAGGTAATATGGAAGTAAACTGCTATTTCAGTCCCAGCATCAGTGGAAAGGGAGGACTCAGATCTTAGTTAAATTTTAGTTACACACCTAAGATATGTGACTGTAAAACTAAGACCCAGTAAATAGATGAAAAGTAAATTCTCTAAAGAGGTTGAGTCAACTCAACTCACCACGCTGCTGGGGCCAATGTTGAACTTGACCTGAGTCCTGTGCTCCAGGAAAACAGCCATGGTTGTGAAACTCCGCTACATTTTCATGTTTCTGGAAACAGCTAACGGCAACAAACCCCCTTTCTCTCCCATAGTCCAGATAAGACAAGACTGTATCCTTCTGAATGGCTCCCAAGAGACTCACGAATGACTTCCTTGTTTACCGGCCTCAATAAAACCCCACACAGCTTCCTTTTTTTTCCCTCTGAGACATTCCTCATTAATAAGCTTCTCTCTATTGCAAAAGCCCCAGTAAATCATCTCCTTCCTTGTCTGGTACATCTTGTCCTTGATGCTGGCGTGGTCTCCCTAAATGGTAACCCGGAAGCTACTTGAGAAGTAGTTAGTCACAAAACCAAGCACAGTGGGGTAGGGCATAAAAAGGTTCTGAATGATCCTTTCAGTGGAGAGAACTTAGCAGAAGTTAAAAACTATTTTTCATAGAATAAAATTTCAGACTTCCAAATAATAACAGTACATTCACATACACATACTTACACAAATACACACACACACACACACACATGCATATACACACACATGATGCACACATATGCACACACAGACACATGCACACACAGACACATGCACACACACACATGCACACACACGCACACATACATATATACACTAACACATACCACCTCATCCCTGCCTCTATACTCGAGACCCCACACTCTATACCACACACTCTGGTGACCATCATCCTTTTAGAAGAAAGAAGAGAAAGGTTTCTTCTGGTTAAGGTCAGAGCCCCCTCTTTCGGGGACTCTTCCCGGGACCCTCCCGGGGAAAGAAAAGAGAGCAGGAAGAGGGAGCCTGGCAGAGGTGAATCAGAGCTGCACTCCATTTCCTGACTTCATCCATCCTTAACAACCCAGAGTCTAGTTTAAGACTTGGCTAGACAACAGAGAAGGAATATCTAAATGCTTGAGAATACAGAAAACATATTTGTAGCTATTTCCACACTGATGTTAAGATATGCCGAGGGAGCCTTACAAATGTCACAAGTGGTATGAGGGGATTTGTGTACTGGTCATATTTATATACCATAGCAAATACACTTTTATCCTCCCAAAAAATTTCCTTGGAAAATGTACACAGATTTTTGCAGGCTTCGATGGAAATATAATTAATATTCACTTAATAACCAGTCAAAATGTAGAAAACCAGCTTTCATGCTATATGCAATACAGAATCATCCCAAGAGCAATGTCTGTGACACACAGACAATCCAAAGTGGAATTTTTCATCATCCTTGCATCAGCACCATCCCGTCTTTAGCCAGGATTTTCTCTAAGATCCAAAGTTGCAAGGGCTTCCTAGGTGGCACAGTGGTAAAGAATCCGTCTACTGATGTATGAGACGCAGGAGACATAGGTTTGACCTCTGGGTTGGGAAGATTCCCCCGGAGGAGGAAATGGCAACCCACTTTGGGATTCTTGCCTGGAAGATCCCACGCACAGAGGAGCGTGACGGGTTACAGTCCAAGGGGTTGCAAATGAGCCAGACATGAATGAGCACACACTCCCCAACGTTGCAAAAGAGCATCAAGACATTGTCCACTTTTAAAAAAAGTAGTCCAATATCTTCACATCATTCTTAGCTCTCAAGATTCGTCTCTCAATGGAGGACATGGGATTTTGAGGGTATGGGTTTTGAAGCAATTCTGACAATTTTATATCTCCATGTCTGAGTTTCATTTCCTTCCCCAAGATCAAAGCGTACATGACGGCGATGCGGTGTGGACAGGGCTGAAAGCCGGGAGGGGAACGTGTTCCGTGTGCACACTGGTGATTTATGTTAGATACGGAAATGAATTGCGAGTGTATGGCCGGGAGTGGCTTCCCTTCTGTTTAGTATGTAGGCCATGTCTCCCCTGGCGGCCTAGCCCGTTACCTTTCTCCTCCTTCTTCACACTTTCCATAAGCCTTCTGGTTTCACAGCGGACACGTTGTAAATCTTCTCCAAGTGTCCCACATATGTTTCATTAAAAGTGTTTGTTTCTTTGATCAGCTTGACGTTTCTAATGTGAAAAAAAAATAATAACTTGGTCGCCTGGCACTTGGAAATGTATAGGGCCCAAGTGAGAAGCTGCAGAGCTGACAGTTAGCCTTGGGGTCTTGGTGTCCCCCGTTCAGGCTGCCCTGGGAGTGGGCCCGCTGCCCCAGGGCCCGGGTGAGCACGGATGGGATGAGACAGGAAACGCTGTGGATGAAACTGCCAAGGCTGCCATAACAAGATTCTACGGATGGAGTGGCTTCAAGCCACAGAAATACACTTCACAAATATGAAGCCTGAAAGCCCCAAATCAAGGCATCCTCAGGGTTGGTTTCTCCTGAGGCCTCTTTCCTTAGCTTGGAGATGCGCTGGGCCTCACAAGGTCTTTCCTCTGTATGGGTGCGTGTCCTCCGTACGGGCGCATGTCTTCTGTACGGGTGTGTGTCCTCTGTACGGGTGCGTGTCTGCATCCTCATTTTCCTTTCTTATAAGGACACCAGGTCTATTGGATTGTGTGTACTCAGTCATCCAGTCGTGTCTGTCTTTGGGACCCCATGAACTGTAGCCCGCCAGGCTTCTCTGTCCATGCGATTCTCCAGGCAAGAATACTGGAGTGGGTTGCCATTTCCTTCTCCAGGGGATCTTCCTGACCCAGGGATCAAACCTGGGTCTCTTGCACCTCCTGCCTTGGCAGGTGGATTCTTTACCACTGGGTTTTTGAACCTGTCCTAGTGACCTCATTTTACCTTTTGTTTTTCTTTTCTGGTTGTGCCACACAGTATGTCGGGATCTTAGTTCCCTGACCAGGAATCAAACTCCTGCCCCTGGATTGTAATCGCAAATTCTTAACCACTGGATCACCAGGGAAGTCCAATCTCATTTTAACTTAATCAGTTCTTTGCAGACTGTATCTCCAAACAGAGTGACATTCAGAAGTATTGGGGATTATGATCCAAACATATGAATTTGGGGGTGGAGGTGACACAGCTCAGCCCATAGCATCTGATGTGTTTGGCAAAGTACAGGAAGAACAGGGAGGGGAGAGGGTAGCCAGGGAGAGGCACCCTGCATGGATTTCTTAGCAGGTTGAGTGGATTTTTAAAAAAATTCTGTTTCTTCAGAGCAGTTGGGCTAGCAACAAAATGAAAAGAAAAGCACAAGGATTTCCTGTACCTGCTGCCCCGACACGTGCGTACCCTCCCCCATGATCTACATCCCACCATATACGGTGCCTTCGTTACAAATGATGAACTGACATTGACTCAGCAATTGTCACCCAGAGTCCACGGTTTATCTTAGGTTCATCCTCAGTCTTGTACATTCTGTCGGTCTAGACAAATGTATAACAACAGGTGGTCTTCCCTGGTAGCTCAGACGGTAAAGAATCTGCCTGCAGTGCAGGAGACCTGGGTTTGATCCCTGGGTCAGGAAGATCCCCCGAAGAAGGGAATGGCTACCTACTCCAATATTCTAGCCTGGAGAATTCCATGGACAGAAGAACCTGGCAGGCTACAGTCCATGGGGTCGCAAAGAGTTGGACATGACCGAGCGACTAACATACTCACACACACACACATAACAACATATATCCACCATTATGATATTGTACAGAGTATTTTCACTGCCCTAGAGTGGACTTTTCAGGGGCTTCAGACTCCATCTATTAAGGGGCACAGAGTAGGTAGGGCACCAACACTTGAGCAGGCAAATTAAGCCATCATAGCAAGGGCCGAGCGAGCTCTGAGTCAGGGATGAAGCTCTATTTTGTCCTCTGAGGATGCCCATTCCCCAGCAGGAGGGCAGCGGTGCCGTGCAGGAGGAGACTGATAATTTCCCCTCCTTCTCTGCCTCCTGCACGCTATCATCTCCAGGGGTGATCACAGAATACGCCACATGCACTCGTAGCCTTTGTCCCCAGGCGTCCAAGTGACTCAACTTCCACCACAGCTCCCGAAGCATAATTTTTACTCACAAAAGGGCATGCCATGAAAGCACTCTGTCCCCTGAGAAGTGATTTCGCTGCCAGCCAACCCACTCCCAACGTGACTTTCTTCAGAGGGTTACGAGAATGTAGCCCACCTCGGGATTCCTGAGTTCCAGTCTGAGCCCCCTAATCTTCTCCACACTGTGTTACTTCCAGCTATATGGGCTTCCCCTGGGTTCAATCCCTGGGTTGGGAAGATCCCCTGGAGAAGGGAAAGGCTACCCACTCCAGTGTTCTGGCCTGGAGAATGCCACGGACTGTAGAGTCCACAGGGCGGCAAAGAGTCGAACATGACTGAGCAACTTTCACTTTTTTTCAGGTTTATAGAAAAGCCTATTTTATAGCACTTTGTGTATGCCAGACACTGGGCTAAGTGTTTGAATCATCAGTACTTTTCATTCTTCCACCCTAGCCAGTGCTGCTATCCAAATATGGATGCTTCCCAGGTGGCACTAGTGGTGAAGAATCCACCTGCCAATGCAGGAGACACAAGAGACATGGGTTTGACCCCTGGGTTGGAAAGATCTGCTAAAGGAGGGCATGGCAACCTGCTTCAGTATTCTTGCCTGGACAGTCTCAGGGACAGAGGAACCTGGTGGGCTACAGTCCATGGGGTAGCAAAGAGTTGGACACAGACAAGACTGAAATGACTTAGCATGCACAATATAAGCATAATATAAGTTAAGGAAGACTGTAAAAGAAAGGACATTTTGATTAGAACCCTCACAGCTCCCAGCCACAACCTCACCACCTTATCAGTTCAGTTCAGTTCAGTCGCTCAGTTGTGTCAGACTTTTTGCGACCCCATGAACTGCAGCACACCAGGCCTCCCTGTCCATCACCAACACCCGGAGTTCACCCAAACTCATGTCCATCTAGTCAGTGATGCCATCCAGCCATCTCATCCCCTGTCGTCCCCTTCTCCTCCTGCCCACAATCCCTCCCAGCATCAGAGTCTTTTCCAATGAGTCAAATCTTCGCATCAGGTGGCCAAAGTACTGGAGTTTCAGCTTTAGCATCATTCCTTCCAAAGAAATCCCAGGGCTGATCTCCTTCAGAATGGACTGGTTGGATCTCCTTGCAGTCCAAGTGACTCTCAAGAGTCTTCTCCAACACCACAGTTCAAAAGCAATAATTCGGTGCTCAGCTTTCTTCACAGTCCAACTCTCACATCCATACATGACCACTGGAAAAACCATAGCCTTGACTAGATGGACCTTTGCTGGCAAAGTAATATCTCTGCTTTTCAATATGCTGTCTAGGTTGTCATAACTTTCCTTCCAAGGAGTAAACGTCTTTTAATTTCATGGCTGCAGTCACCATCTGCAGTGATTTTGGAGCTCCCCAAAATGAAGTCTGACACTGTTTCCACTGTAGATGGATGTTCGCCATCTATTTGCCATGAAGTGATGGGACCGGATGCCATGATCTTTGTTTTCTGAATGTTGAGCTTTAAGCCAACTTTTTCACTCTCCTCTTTCACTTTCATCAAGAGGCTTTTTAGTTCCTCTTCACTTTCTGCCATAAGGGTAGTGTCATCTGCATATCTGAGGTTATTGATATTTCTCCCGGCACTCTTGATTCCAGCTTGTGCTTCTTCCAGCCCAGTGTTTCTCATGATGTACTCTGCATATAAGTTAAATAAGCAGGGTGACAATATACAGCCTTGACGTACTCCTTTTCCTATTTGGAGCCAGTCTGTTGTTCCACGTCCAGTTCTAACTGTTGCTTCCTGACCTGCATATAGGTTTCTCAAGAGGCAGGTCAGGTGGTCTGGTATTCCTATCTCTTTCAGAATTTTCCAGTTTATTGTGATCCACACAGTCAAAGGCTTTGGCATAGTCAATAAAGCAGAAATAGATGTTTTTCTGGAACTCTCTTGCTTTTTCCATGATCCAGCGGATGTTGGCAATTTGATCTCTGGTTCCTCTGCCTTTTATAAAACAGCTTGAACATCTGGAAGTTCACGGTTCATGTATTGCTGAAGCCTGGCCTGGAGAATTTTGAGCATGACTTACCTAGCGTGTGGGAGGCGTGCAGTTGTACGGTGGTTCAAGTTTATAGTCTATGGTATATACACTGTTGCCCTCACCTTTGCCGACCTGAGTGGAAACCACTTAGCGATTGGAGAAAGGCAGATATGGAGCCAGATACCATTCTCGCTATTTTACATTTCACAGCTCTGTTCATCCAACTCTGTCTAGTCAAGACACACTTCACTCCTTCACGCTATACACATAATTATCATAATTTAAAATATTACTAATTCAACCCTTTTCCCATTAAGTTAAATCATTGAAAACAAAGGGAAAAAAGTTTTATTGCAGGCTACCTTCCATATGGTGCCTGTGCAGCCAGATGGGTAGCTACTAGGACTCAGTCTCACCAGAGCCCGAAGAGGAGAGGAGGGCTCCCCAAAGGCAGGGAGGCTGTGCAGACAGAAACCGCGTCAACCCAGCCTGGGGCAATGACCTCTGGGGCAGGAATAGTAGAGCCACATGGTACATGATCATTTCCTGCAAACGAGAAAGAAAATTTTGTTTATGGGGCAGTGAGTTCTGGTCTGGATGCTACTAGTAATTAGCTATAAAACCTTAATAATCCTCTTTCTCTCTAGGCTTGTTTCTTTATCTGGAAAATGAGGATATTAAACTACATCATCTCCAGACAATCTGCAGGACTCAGAGGATCTCTTTACATTATTGAAAGGTAGGAGAATCAACCCTAATGTCAACTAGTATCATGAAAAAGGGAAAATCAATTATCCTCTCTAAGCCACATTTATAAATCAGGAACAGTAAGTTGCCAAACAAGATTGCATATGAAAAATAATATGAAAGATCAAGAATACTAATAGCTACCATTTACTGAGCATCTTCTATGTATTCAATATGCACTAAATACTTCCTTGTGGCTGTATCATAGTTCTCTATTCTGTTTACCTAATTCTGCCTAACAAAGACCCATCTTTTGCTCTTTTTAACCCAATTTCTTTTTTTCCCAATACTCTACAGTTTGTTCTGATGTCTGAATAGACAAAGATAGTAGAATATTTACAAATGAGTAGTCACAGAAACTTAATGGATTTTACTGTCAAGAATACGCTTAAAGACGGGGTCATGTAATAAGAACAAAAAAAAATCATGAGAGAAGAAATAAAGGAAGGAAGGAGGGAAAGGAAGGTGACTGAGAGAGGAAGGAAGAAAGAAAGGGAAAGAAAGTCAAACTGAGATGACAAGAAATTAGGACAAGATAAAATCAAATACAAGTAAGGACAATTGCAAGAAAAAATGCAATATCAAAATAGAAATATGCGCTGAAACTAGTAAAGACCAGGTTTAAAACTACAAAAAAGTGAGAGAATCGTGTGGAGGACATAACTGATACATTCTCTGGGATGTAGGAGAGGAAATATTACAAAGATGAAATTTATGAGAAAAATATTGAGTTTGACTTTTAGTCTCAGTCTTTCAAAGCAATAGATTCTTGAATAAAACCTTTTAATTAAGCCTCTTGAAACTGAAGAAATAAATGAATGCAGAATTAATTTCTTGAACCTGAGAAAAGAGAAATGTTGAAGGGTGTCACTATGTTACAAGCAAAGTCATGAATAAACAACCATATTTAGACTTATAGTTGTATTTTTTTAATTATAAGGATGAAGAAAATCCTATACAATTAGCTGAAAACAATTAGCTATAAAAATTAAAATTGTTTGTTTGTAATGCTTCCCAGGTGGCTCCAATGGTAAAGAATGTGCCTGCCAACGCCAGAGATGCAAGAGACAGAGGTTCAGTCCCAGGTCAGGAAGACTTCCTGGAGGAGGAAACGGCAACCCATGCCACACACCAGCGCTCAGTGCAAGATGGCCGTGGGGCAACGTCTGGAGAGTTGTGAGGTTGAAAGTCAGTGAACACGAATTTTTATACCCAACCAAATTATTGTTTTTGTATAATAGGAATTACTGAAGAAGGTACCAGATACGTACAAACTCAGGAAAATATAATCCCTATCTTCCCACTAGGAAAGGCAAACTACAATTGATCAACTGACCAAGAGAAGAACCAAAATTAAAAACTCACAATGTGAAAACTAATGATAGAAAAACTGCTTTTTGTTTCATCAAGGACTGCCACACATAACCCTGATGAAATAGGATGGAATTTTCAAACCGGTCCCTTGAGTTCTGGGAACCACAGACTCAGAGATGCCAAGAAAGTCGTGCTAAAAAAGTTCTGAAAGACTCCCCCCATTTCCTTTCAACCACAATAGCACCGTGTTTATCTCTTTTATATATTATAGTCCTGCAAAATTCAGTTCGGAAAAGCAGGGAAAGGGGACTGAAACCCATGCGTATCAATAGAAAGAACACAAACAGGAAAATCTAGGTGTGGGCCTCCACTCTATCACCCCCTAATGATGTGATGTTGGACTAACCGTTCATCTCTCTGACTTTTAGGTTATAAACTCATATCATCCCCATAAAAAGGTTCTTGTCAGAACAGATCAAGATGAAAAAGGAATTCTTACTGTGCTATTATTACCCACCTGGAGATCCATACATTTCTAGCAGAAACCACAGAACTTACATCATTTATTTGGAGTAGGGGCTGACTCAGTGGTATTTGTTCAAGCTCCTGCCATGAGCAGGGGTTTGATACATGAGACAGCTTGTCACATGGACTGGGCTTCTCCACAACTTTCACCTTTTGACAAACACAGAGATTGTTACTTGGAGTAGAAAGAGAAATCTGCTTGTGGCCCAGGGACTCCAGCCACTCAAGCCTCACCCAGATACCCAGAAGCACTAGGAAATAAACATCTCAACCCATGGTAACCCACTCATGACACAACAGTAAGGAAGTCCTGATGTAAAGATCCTCATTTCTGTCTCAGTGCATTATGTTCTAAATCTAGTTACACCGCAAGCATCTCTTAGAAAGCTTCAAGTCTTTTGAATCGGTCAGTTCTTCCAGAATCTAGACCTTCCAGGATTGCTTTCCACTCACCAATCTAAGCTTATCATTATCTTCCTGAACCTTCACCCAAATCTACACCTGCCTTACATAGGCTGTGCTATGTTCTATAGATTGGCACCACTGTTTACCCTATATCTGTGAGTATCTCCAATTCTACTTTGGTATCTCTGGGGGAAAATTACATTTTTCAAGGGTTTGTAGAGTTCCTTGGAAAATGTTTTATGTTAAAAATGTTAAATAAAGGTATGTAAATTGTATATGGATTATAATCTCAATGTGTAAAGACTATGCAGAGTCTTCTTTAACACCACAGTTCAAAAGCATCAATTCTTCAGTGCTCAGCTTTCTTCACAGTCCAACTCTCACATCCATACATGACCACTGGAAAAACCATAGCCTTGACTAGATGGACCTTTGTTGGCAAAGTAATGTCTCTGCTTTTCAATATGCTATCTAGGTTGGTCATAACTTTCCTTCCAAGGAGTAAATGTCTTTTAATTTCATGGCTGCAGTCACCATCTGCAGTGATTTTGGAGCCCCCAAAAATAAAGTCTGACACTGTTTCCACTGTTTCTCCATCTATTTGCCATGAAGTGATGGGACCAGATGCCATGATGTTTGTTTTCTGAATGTTGAGCTTTAAGCCAACTTTTTCACTCTCCTCTTTCACTTTCATCAAGAGGCTTTTTAGTTCCTCTTCACTTTCTGCCATAAGGGTGGTGTCATCTGCATATCTGAGGTGATTGATATTTCTCCCAGCACTCTTGATTCCAGCTTGTGCTTCTTCCAGCCCAGCGTTTTTCATGATGTACTCTGCATATAAGACTCTTTTGGTGCATTGAAAAAACACTCATTACTCAGCTGTAAAATGAAGAAAATAATGCCATTTGTAGCAATATGGATGGACATAAAGATTATCATATTAACTGAGGTAAATCAGACAAAGACAAATAGAAGATATCACTAATATGTGGAATCTTATAAAATAAATTTATTCATAAAAAAGAGGAATTTATTACTAAAACAAAATTGACTCAAGGTCATAGAAAACAAACTTATTGTTACCAAAAGGGAAAGAAGGGAGAGGGGTAAATTAGGAACTTGGGATTAGCAGATATGCACTACTATATATAAAATACATAAACAACAAGAGCTTACTGTATAGCACAGGGAGCTCTATTAATATCTTGTAATAACCCATAATGGAAAAGAATCTGAAAAAGAATACATATATACATATATGTATAATTGAACCACTCTGCTGTACACCTGAAACATTGTAAATCAACTATACTTCAATTTAAAAAAAGCAAAAAATACTGAAATAGTCCACTAGGTCAGCAATGGTTTTCTATGAGCAATAAATGATTTTTTCTTTCTACCTTTATGTATTTTAAAACTATCTTATAATGAGCAGCATTGCTTATGTTTAATGAGTTCTAACTTAAATAATGTACACAAATCTCCAGTACACAGCTTGATGGATATTTACATTTGTGTACATACAGGTGGCCCTTAACCAAATCTATTCCATCTCCCAACAAGAAGCTCCTCATCCCCCTTCTTAGCCACTGATGCCCTCAAAGGTACTCATTATCTTGACCTCAGTCATCATGGATTGATCTCTTCTGTCCATGAAATTTCCCAGGCAAGAATACTGGAGTGGATAGCCATTCCCTCTTCTAGGGTATCTTCCCAACCCAGGGCTCAAACCTGGGTCTCCTACATTGCAGGCAGATTCTTTACTGCCTGAGCCGCCAGGGAAGCCCATGGAGCAGGCAGTACTTTTACAATGGAATAAATAATAAACTTAATTGTTTATTATAAAAAATGTGAAAGATATAAATAACAGAATGTAAATATCATATTTTAACACAGACACATGCTCTTCCTTAAAGGGTTGACTGATATTCATGAGTATTTCATTCCTGCAAAATAGATCTTCCAGAAAGTGGCCGCCATGAGAGAGAAATAACCCACATGAGTTGAAAGTGAACCTTGGGGGCTCTGCAGGTTTGGTTCAGAATAGCAAGCTTCATCCTAAGTGTTACACACACACAAATTAATATTCATATGAATTTGCAGAGACACCCTGCATGAACAGACTCCCCTTTGGGATTTCTGATAATTATAAATTCTCAATCAGCGGAACTGCTGACTCCAAGTACCTTTTTTCTAAATATAGTTGAATAGGTTTGCACCTTCACAACCTGGCCAAACTCTAAAAAAGTAAAAAAAAGAGGGAGTATTAAAACTTTCCTATAGAGCCCAAGTGAGCTGAAAATATTTCTTGTTTGAAGTGCAATCATGTTCTCCATAGAATGAGTTTCCACCATTTCCCTTCAGGTCGAAACACCATCATTGAGAGCGGCCTCCTTCTTTTGTGTGATCAGATTCAACATAAAATGAGGTTTGGCCCTTTCTCTCTGGCGTCTCCCTAATGGACACAGCCAATTCCGCCAGCAAGCTTTATTTCATAAACTGTCATATACCCGAAAACAGTTGTCAGCATTCCCCCTCTGATGTCTCTTATTAAGTTTAAATAATATATTCTGCTACATTTCCACATGGAAGTGATTTTGTATGACTTCAAACATTCTCGGCCCTCCATTCCCGTCTAGAGCCTCCATATGTGGGGAGGTGTGGATGGGCCTTGCAGTGGGAGTCTGAGCAGCGCTCAAACAGAAAGGAGGATGGTTCCCATTTACGGTGGATCCAAGCAGCTTGAGCCCTCTCTCAGTTACAGGGCTTTGCTCGCTGACCCTCACCCTGCTGCCAGCCCCCTTCAGCCCTGCACTAAACCCCACTGGCTTTTCTTGATGTGTTATTTCTGGACTCTGAACATCCTGCCTCCAAACCCTGTCAGGTTCCCTGAGAGGCTCCTCTTCCTTCCCCCTTTTCACCTAGAAGCTCTCTTTACCTAAACACGTTTCGGCCAATATTTTTGTTCTTCTGTTTTTCAAATCTGGCTCCCTGACCCATTTCGATGCCTCAACCACGCCCACCTCTGATCACTGAGAGATCTTCCAAGCTGTGTCCTTACCACACAGAGCAGAGCGGTCTCTCCAAGCAAATCTTCACCGTACCCCAAATCTAGCCAGTGATGGCTCCCCCCATGTGCTTAGTATCCTGAATGCCTCTTCAACCCAGAGTCAGTGCGCTGTTTTCCAGAAACACACGCACTAAAGATGAGTAATCAGGATTTTCTTCATTTCCCTTTAGATGTCCAGCCTGGTCCCCATGTAATATTCTAGCCACTTAGCAGACCCCTGCCCCATTTAATGCAGCTGCTGCTTAGTCACCTCAGGTATGTCTGACCCCGTGGACTGCAGCCCTCCAGGCGCCTCTGTCCGCGAGATTCTCCAGGCAAGAATACTGGAGTGGGTTGCCATGCCCTCCTCCAGGGGATCTTCCCTACCCAGGGAGCAAACCTGGGTCTCCTGCATTGCTGGCAGATTCTTTACCACTGAGCCATCAAGGGAGCCCTTTTTAATAGGTTGCCACAATATATTCAAAGACTTCATGATAACCTGGCACTGAGGGCAAAACCTGGGCTTGGGAGGCAAACAGGCTTGAGTTCCAGTGTTGTCAACGCCCCAGACTCTCAGGGTCCTTAATGTGAGTGAAGGATATAAAAGTTACTTTACAGAACTTTGGGTGGGGAAAATCAGGAAACATACTCTCCTATGTACCCATAGAGTGTTCACTTCTAGGAGGAGGCATTTTTAATTTGCTCTGTGACCATTCCTTCCTCTGCTTTTCTTTAAAAACAAAATGTGGGGGAGGAGGATAAATTAGAAGTTTGGGATTACCATATTTATATTGCTATATATAACCAACAAGGACCTACTGTACAGCACAGCAAACTGTAGTCAATATCTTGGAATAACCTCTAAGGGAAAAAAATCTGGAAAAAAATATGTATATGTATACATATATACACACATATATATGTATACATATATATACACATATATATGTGTGTATATATATATGTATGTATATATGTATATATATATGTGACTGAATCACTTTGCTATACACCTCAAATTAGAACAACATTGTAAATCAACTATGCTTCAATTTTTTTAATTTCATATAACTTGATAGATAACTACATGAAAACACTGGCATGCGGGTGTGTGCATCTACACACACACTGGTACGAACCTAAACTCCCTAGACTAACCCCAAATTAAGTTGTCTCTCCCCTTGGCCACAAGCCCTATCTCTTACTCCTTCCCTTAAGGCCACCGTTGGTGCTGAACCTCTAGCCCCACACTCGCAGCAGTGGCGGTCTCTGCAGCCATGCTCGCTCCTGATCTCTCCATTTGCAGAACCTCCCTCTCCACTCCCACCGAGAAGACGCCCCCACGTGCTTTGCTCGCTTCTTGATTTGACAAATGTAGCTCTTGCCCAAAAGGGCTGTTCTCCCTACGTGCTTCTCGAGTCTGGTAAATATTAGCGGCTGCTGCCAAGACTCCTTCTCCCTCTGGTCCTTCTGAACCTAGGTCAAATCCCTCCTGGCACTTTTATAATCTTTTTTTTTTTTTTTCCCCACAAAATTCAACGTATCTACACTCAGAAGTGAAAGCCAAGTGCCCTCTCAAGTATGTCCGGTTACTTCTTTGGGTCTTCTGCTTTTTGACTTCTTTAGGTTATTTCTACTTCCTTTTTTTGTTTGTTTTTTGCTCATTCTTCACCTGCCACCTAGACTTTTCCCACTGACGTCATTGTTTCCATTCCTCATTCAAAGGTGCTCCTAAAACACCATTTAAGAAGCTAATGAGACCTCAGTTATGATACCATCTATTCAATGGATACCTTGAGGACTTTAAAAGAATGAAGTCGTTATTGTGGGATAGAGGAATCTCCCAGAAATATTATTTAGTTGCAGGGGACGGATATGGAATATCCTCAGAAGATACCTGGGCACCAGGATTATGGCAATTATTGCTGTTTTCTTATATTATGTGACTTATTACTATCTCAGAAACATTACATTTATAAAAGAAAAGTATTTATGCCCCCGCTCTAGAGGCTTGAGCCTTCTTCCCCTCATTGCTGAGCCCTGGATTCTTCATCTTTCATTGGTTTCCTTAACCTTATTCTTGCCTATGTTGGATTATCCCTTTATTCAACTCTCCTCAACTACCCCTTAAGTATATCATCTGTTCGCTGCCAAGATGGACCCATCTCAGCTCCCCAGCCTTCTCCTGGATAAGGGACTATACCGGAAGTCCAACAAAGACAAGTCAGCCCAAAGAAACAGCCTCATAACAAAGTCCTCTACTGGAATCTACTGGAATAAGTTCCCCTGTGTACTGTTGGTGGGAATATAAGATGATACAGTCACTATGGAAAACAGTATGATATTTGCTCAAAAAAATAAACAGTTTGCTCCAAAAAATTAAAAAGAACTAAATATCTAGCAGTTCCATTTCTAGCTATATACCCAAAAGGACTGAAAGCAGTGACTCAAACAGGTATTTGAACAGACAAATTCATGCAGCATTTTTCACAGTAGCCAAAGGTGGGAGCAACCCAAGCATCTATCAACAGATGAATGGGTAAATAAAATGTGGAATATACATACAATGGTATATTATTCAGTCTTACAAGGAAATTCCAACATATGCTAGAACAAGGATGAATTGTGTAATGTGTATGAAATTTCAGTTGTGCAAAATGCAAAGAGTTCTAGAGATGGATACTGGGGATGGTTGCACAAAAGTGTGAATGTACTTAATACCACTGAGGCATATCATTTAAAATAACTGTAAGACAGTAAATTTTATATGTATTTTACTACAATTAAAAATAATTTAAAAAATCCCCTGCACCCCGATAAATATACTTTTTCTCCCATGAGAGCAAGCATCAAGCGTGCTTAATCCAAACAACTCTACTGGATCAAGTGAAGTAGGAAGTGAACAGCGATGCCCCCAGACAAGCTTTCACCAGGGCTGGGACCCCCAATTGGACCAAAACATGTCATTTTGCAGAAACCAGAAACCTACACCATATGGATTGCCTGGAAACTGGTCTTGCCTGTCCATGCACAGGGCTGTGTCCTAGGAAGGAACGTCTCTCTCAGGTGGCAGAAATAAAGCTCCTGGTTCCACGCTCTCCAGAAGCCTGGTTTTGAGCTTGAGCCTGCTCAAGCTTTGGTCCTGAAACCAAAGATCCTGCACTTCCCCCTCCACGCTGGTGGAGGCATCAGAATCAGGACACTGGCTTTAAAGTTAAAAAAAAAAAAAAAGAGTTCCTGGGGAACTTCCCTGGGAGTTCAGTGGTTAAGAATCTGCTTTCCAGTCTAGGGAACACAGGTTCGATCCCTGGTCAGGGAACTAAGATCCCACAAGCCCCAGGACAACTAAGCCCACCCCCCACCCCCCCGATTAGAGAAGCCTGTGCAAGGAATCGAAGAGCCCATACAGCCAGCCAAAATTTAAAAAGTAATTAATTTTTAAAAATTAGTTCCCATAGCCACTCTGGCTAACCCTCCAGTTCCTAGAATCCATGGCGTTGATGTTTTTCTTCTGAAGCCTAGGATCCAGTCACAAGTGAGACACATGGAACCTAATAGTCTGTATCTCAGGATATAATAGGTACACAAGGTCTGCACTGCAAGGAGCAGCGGTCCTACCTCCAGGGTAAGGCAGGGCTGGGAAAGCCCAACTATAGCTATTGAGAGAAACTTCCATCAGGCTGACAGTGTAAAGACAAATTATAATCTAAACCAGTGGTTCTCAAGGAATGAGCCCTGAATCAGAATCAGCATCACTTGTGGGCTTATCAGAAATGCAGCTTCAGAGGCACTGCCCCAGCTCTGAGTCAGACATTCTGGGGGCTTCTGGGGCCGGGACTCAGAAGCCTATGTTGTAATAATCCCTATCCAGGTGACCCTGATGCCCACTCAACCCTGAGAGCCACTGGTCCTCACCTGTTGAGTCCCAGTGTGTGTGCTTGTAAGTAAAGCACATTCCCATGCCCTATTCCAAAAGTCTGACTCACATCAGAGGCATGGCCTGGAAACAAGTTACAGACTGGCCACGTGTATATAAGAAATCTAGCAACAGAAGATGCTGCTAGACTGGCACTGAGTGAGCAATCAAAGGACAGATCTTACTCTGTGAACAGTAGACCCCTGAGTCAGGAAGATCCCCTGGAGGAGGAAACAGAACCCCCCGCCCCCTAGTATATTTGTCTGGGAAATCCCACAGACAGAGGAGCCTGGGAGCTACAGTCCACGGGGTCGCAAAGAGTTGAACATGACTTAGAGACTAAACCACCACGGAAAAGTTAGCAGAGTTCTGGTCCTAGCATGGATTCTGGAGACAAAACTCTTGCCTGGAGGAAATGGGGGAGTGGGGGAAATGGAAATAGAAAATGGAAAAGGTAAGGAAGGCTTAGAAAAGGCATTTAGCCCTGGGGAAGAAGAGGGAGACTCAACCGTCAAAACTGGAAACACAGCCCTTCCCCCCATTTAGTCTTAAGAAGATCTACTCATCAGCCCAAGAGCAGAAAAGCTGAGGCAAGACTCTCCAATGATGACTTCAGATTCCACCTGATGAGCTCAGCTGGCCCCCAGAGCACTGGGCAGCAGGGGCGGGGGGTGCGGGGAGGGGGGTGGTTGAGAGGGGCAGGCTGGGTCCTCAGGTGGGTTACCTGGGGGGAGGGAAGAGGTGTGGATGAGAAGCCAGCACACCCAGAAGGAGCTGGGCACTGGGAGCCTCCTGGGGAGCGCTGCAGTGTCTTCTCAGTCTGAACTAAAACATGAATTCAGTTATGTTCATTTAAGGCAGGCATATTTGGGGCTTGCCTGATGGCTCAGTTGGTAAAAAACCCACCTGTAATGTGGGAGACCTGGGTTCGATCCCTGGGTTGGGAAGATCCTCTGCAGAAGGGACAGGCTACCCACTCCTGTATTTTGACCTGGAGAATTCCATGGAATCACAAAGAGTTGGACACATCTGAGTGACTTTCACTATTCACTAAGGCATATTTACCAGGCACACAACTGAGGTAGTTATCACAACCTTAATAAACAAGGTTAAGTTATCATGCCTACACACTACAATATATGCCCCTTGCACAGACCCAAACTGAGTTTGTAATCGTATGAACAGATGTCCGATCTCCCACAGGGAACACTGTTTCAGACACGACAGTGCTTTTTAATTCTGTTTTCTCGGGTCCCTATATTTCAAGTCTTCACAGAAAATGCCATGGTGGGAGGTCATCCTTCTCAAGCGAGCTCTCCTTCACACAGACAAACCTTCCCTTCTCTCCCAGGGGTGGGTCTCACCCCCACATTCCTTCAGGTCCCTGCGTATTAGAATGACCTTTGTTCTAGCATGAGTCCATTTTGTAGATAACACAGGGTTTTCAGTGTCATTCGACAGAACTCCATTTTTATGATTTCTCTTTAGGATTAGTAAGTAATAGTAATGTTGCAATAGCTCACCTATTATTATATTACACACACATGTACCCCACAGGCTCCCAAGTGAGCCTCATTATAAAGGAGAGGACTCCTGAAGTTGTGATATCTTAACCCAAAGGGTCAGAGTCCAATGGCAGGACGAGTAAATACCTTGTCAGCCTAGTTGGCTAGACAGTGGGGACACAGAGGGCCTGAAGCACTCTTCAGATTACATAGAAGATTACATTTCTTCTCCAATGACCACACCAACCCTTAGCTCTTGAATTTCAGAGGAGCTCCATGATGGGGGTCCCAGGCTCTTTTGGGAAGACTGTTGAGTGTTCACCGCTTCCCACACAGACTGTCTCTCTCTGAGTCACCACAGAGAGAGCAGAGGCTATAACCCAGTATCTTCATCAAACAAATGGCTCTTCATCTTCAAGAAGAAGAGAAAATGCTTGCCCATGAAGAGTTTCATCAAGCTGATAGATAAATAATGTTGCGGTGCTTCCAGAACAGTGACATTCATTTCTACCCATAAAAAAAAATCACTCCCCAAATTTTCCCAAACACAGCATCACCACTGAAAGAATATCCTCAGAGGTGGCTAAACTCCTGGAAAGTCCGTGACACCTAGACTGAAGAGGCCACGTTAAGAGACTTGCCCACGCCTCCCATGGCCAGTCGTCTGCCTGGAGCAGCCGTGAGGGGCTGACATCCATCAAGCCCAATCGTCCCACGACCTGCACGACAGCGTGATCTTCACGCGGCATCTGTTCCTTCCTGCCAGGAAGTGCGGATGATGAACGACCAAGGAGACCATCTAATGGCTGCTTTTTTTAGCCATACTTTTAAATTGAAGTATAGTTAACTTATGGCGTTTCAGGTGAACAGCCAAGTGAAGCGGTTATCCATGTATATATGCACATACATATTCTTATTCAGGTTCTCTTCCATTATAGGTTATTACAATATCTTGAATATAGTTCCCTAGGTTATACATTAGGACTTTGTTGCTTATTTTATGTATAGCCGTTAATACTGAATTCCTAATGTATCCCACTACCGCCCCATTTTCCCATTTGGTAACCATTAGTTTGTGTTCTATATCTGTGAGTCTGTTTTCATTTTGTAAATAAATTGATTTGTATCACATTTTAGATCTCACATATAAGTGTATTATATGATATTTGACTTTGACTTACTTCACTTAGTATGATAATCTCTAGGTCCAACCATGTTGCAAATGGCATTATTTCACTTTTTATGGATGAGTAATATTCCATTGAATGTATTTATAAACAATCCATATATATATATACACAAACAACCCATATGTATGTGTGTGTGTTGGGTACAAACAACCCAAGTGGCCATCATGAATATATGTGTGTGTGTGTGCGTGTGCTAAGTTGCTCAGTTGTGTCCGACTCTGTGTGACCCTATGGACTGTAGGCCACAAGGATCCTTTGTCCATAGCATTTTCCAGGCAAGAATGCTAGAGTGGGTTACCATGCCCTCCTCTAGGGAATCTTCCCGACCCAGGGATCAAACCTGTGTCTCTTATATCTCCTGCATTGGCAGGCAGGTTCTTTACCACTAGCACCTATATGCGAAGAGCCAACTCATTGGAAAAGACCCTGGTGTTGGGAAAGACTGAGGGTAGGGGGAGAAGGGGATGACAGAGGATGAGATGATTGGATGGCATCACCAACTCAATGGACATAAGTTTGAGCAAGCTCTGGGAAATGGTGAAGGACAGGGAAACCTGGCATGCTGGAGTCCATTGGGTAACAAAGTCAGACACGACTGAGCGACTGAATAACACATTTATATATATAGTGTGTATATATATATATACACACACATACATAGCACACCCTCTTAAGCCAATCGTCAGTCAATGGGTCAATGAGCACTTGGGTTGTTTCCATGTCATGGGGTTTAACATTTTTTTTTTTTTTTGGCCTCACATTGAGGCATGCAAGATCTTACTTCCCAGATCAGAGACTGATCCCATGCCCCCCGCAGTGGAGGCACAGAGTCTTAACTGCTGGACTGCCAAGGAAGCCCCCAAATGTGTCTTGAATAGATGGAGAAAACAGAGGACCTTCAGAGTTATGGACAGAATTGAAACTACAGCATAGATCACAGCCTGTGCCTGTGATCCCAACAAAGGTTGGGATGTAGTAAGAAAAAAGATGGGTAGAGAGGGTTGCCATCAGTTTGCAAAGGGCCTTTGGAAGCTCAGCTGGGCAACCTAGGTTTGACTAAATGCACAAGAGGTTCTTCTCCAGCAGCCCTCTTGGAAGCTGGATTAACACACTTGCAGGTCCCCTTCTCTCTCCCTCTCCTCTCATGCTCATCCTTCCAGGTCTGATGCAACCTGGACTGTAGCCTCTCACCTGCACCCCCGTCCACTCTCATCCACCCCACACCATCTTCTCAGGTTCACCTTCTTAAAACTCAGCCCCCATCAAAAGCCTGTTTGGTGGCTTCACACTTCAAGTCAAGCAAAATCTCAACTCCTCACTCTTGAACTCAAGGCAACCCGGGCTCCACCCTCATGGCTTCCTTTCCCACCGTTGACCTATTTCTTCATCCTGCGGTTAAGACAGACAGGGACACATTTCCATTTCCACCTGCCTGACCCTGAGTGGTCCTCTCCCTGGAATGGCTGTAAAACCAAGCAGGAAAAAAGCATCCAGAGACCGTGTAGGTAAGAACGGTCCATGTAGGTACTGGGGCTACAGAGGACCTCAGGAAGTGCCAAGGAGGCAGGGCTGTGTGTGTGTGTGAGTGTGTACACACACGTGCAGAAAGAGGCACTGCAGCCTAGCGGTTATGGACTTTGAAGTCAAGCAAACTGAACTCGCACCCTGTATCCAGCATCCCTTCTTAGCTGAGACCTCGGATTAGTTCCTTAACCGTTCCAGGCTTCAGTTTCCCCATCTAAAATCTTAGACTACTAATAAAAAACACATTCCTCTTAGGGTTACTATGAGACTTAAATGAGATGATATATATATATATAACTACATAGCATAGTGCCAGGCAAAGAGCAAATGCTAACCAAGTACAGGCCTTGCTTTGGGCAGAGCTCAGTGAAAGAGAGTGGACTCAGGTTCATGTTTATTTCCAAATGTCTCCATATTGATCATTCTTCCCTTTCAGCTTCCCGAAGCCCCTCCCAGTTCTTCTAGGGTCATCTCCTTCTGTTGCATCTTCAACCTTTACTTTCCATGAAAAAGCCCCTTTTCACCTGCAAACGTCTCACATCCCTGACCCAGTACCTGGCAATGTGCAGACTAAATGAGAGGATGTGGTCAAAAGCTGGAGTTTGGAGGGGAAGGCAGAGTGGGAGGTGTGGATATGGAAGATGTTCACAAAAGAGAGACATCATTCAAACTAATGAGCTCTCTGAAGAGAGAAAACAGAGAGAGAGGATGAAAACCCTGGAACGGAACCATTAGAGATGAGTATCAGGAATCCGGGTACCTGCAAGGGAAGGCAGCCTGCTTCCAAGGATGTCCTGGAGCCTCCCTTCTCTTATACGGATGGCTCATGACCAAGGTGCTGTTCCTGACCCTCCTCTTTTCCAGATTCTTCTGTCATGTTAACACAGATGGCACGCACAGTTCTCCCTTGCTCTGCTACCTCACCCAATGTTCAAATTTACCCTGAAGGCCCTTACCTAGAAGTCCAACAGATCTACAGAATTCATCCTCCGTATATCTTGAACTGCAAGGAAAGTAGAGAGAGTTGATTAATATTCAAATGTGTCCAATTCAAATTGTCCTTTCAGAAAACCTACAGAGCAAAATGACAGCAACTCTATTTTTCTGTAGACTTACTCTATCTCCTAATGCAGTGAACATCCAACATAACTCTGAATACAATCTTTGGAGGGTGGACTGGATTAGGTTTGTATCTTTCCTTTCATCTTCTGTAAGTTAAACTCCTAGCAACCTGAAAGGAAGGGAAGAGGCAGCAGTCACCCACCATGGCTGTAGGGCAACCTCACCAGGGAGCCAGCTCTCGGATATTACAGCCCAATCTTTGCAACTTATACTTTTATACTGAGGCTCTGTATGTATATTTATAGTAAAGGACACTCATCTTAAGAATATAAATTGATTCATTTTTGCATATGCATACACACCTGCTTGCAGACTTCCCAGGTGGCTCAGGGATGAAGAATCCACCTGCAATGCAGAAGACCCTGGGTTGAGAAGATCCCCTGCAGAAGGAAAAGGCAACCCACTCTAGAATTCTTGCCTGGGAAATCCCATGGACAGAGGAGCCTCGTGGGCTACAGTCCATGGGGTGGCAACGAGTCACATATGACCTAGCAACAGAGCTTGCATGCACGCATACCTGCCTGACCACCGCACAAATCAAAACCTAGAATAATTCCACCCCCCAGCAGTTTCCCGCATGCCCCTTTCCAGTCAGGACTGCTCTCCCCCCAAGATAAACACCACTCTGACTTCTCTCATTTTTAATTACTTTTGCCTATGTGTGATCGCCTAAAGTGAGCCATCTAGTAGGAATTCACTGGCTTGAATTATTTTTGCTCAAAATAACGCCAGACTCATTTGTGTTGCTGTGTGTATCTGTAGTCTGTTCCAATAGCTGTGCACTATTTCTTTATATAAAAACCACAATCTATTCATCCATTCTCCAGTGGATATTTGGTTTGTTTTCATGTTTTTGTTATTTTGTTAGAAAGCTACTAAAATATTCTTAGACATGACTTTTGTTCGTATGTACTTGTTTCTCTTGAATTTGTGTGTGTGTGTGTGTGCGCTCATATGTGTGTATGAAATTTCTAGATCATAGGGTATATATACATTCAACATTTTAGGATACTGCCCAACAGGATTCCAAAGCAGTTCTATCATTTTGCTATCCCACCAGTTGGGGGATTCCTGTCATTCATATCTCCATCACAGACCAGTCTTGACCCAACTGTAACTTCATCTATAACAAAAGGAGCTCTAGCTTTCTTACCCTGAAATTTTCAGAATTGGGTTTTCTTTCAAATATCATCTATCTTCTAGAAGGAGATTATGAAGATTTTATTTCATCCACCAAAGAGAAGAAAGTTAGTTTTTTCACTGTTGCATTCTGCAAAGGACTTGAGCTATCTAAGGAAAAGGCAAGCACATACACAGAAAAATAAAGAAGAGAATGAAAACTGGAGAGGGATCAGGCTCACACAACTCCTGACTTAGGAAAGTGTTTTACTTTGATACACACCACTTGGGACACCCACATACCTACTTCAGCCCAATAACACCATTTGGTGAAGGAAGCAATTGTCTCAGAAGACATCATCTCTAAAAGAAGAATAGACTTGTAGCCAATGGGCCGGAGGAAAGTCTAGAAGGCTACTTTCAATCTGTACCATAAGTTAGTCACTCTCACATGGATTTTGGCATAATCGGGCTTTTTGTTGTCATTAGAAGTTTTCCTCCCCCTGGCTGTTCAGAAGTTTCAGATGAAATCTTTCTGATGTTTTTAATGAAAGATGATATTTGCTTACCTATCATAGAAGATATTTCCTCTGCAGGAATGCTGTCGAACATGTTGCATTCACAACATGACACAAAGTCTAAAAAGCACAGAGAGACTAATTACTGGAGGAAAATGACACCAAAGGACCTACTTCCTCATGATGAGAATGACAGCCTGGTGCCCCATTACCTGGCCCGATCGGGCAAATAGCCTGTGCAGCATGGTTCTCTGGCTTTGCATTACAAGCCACAGCAGAGGAAAGAGGCCTTCAGTCCTGTAACCAGCTTGGTGAGAAATCAAGGTAAGCTGTCAAGTGAGATCTAATTATAAGTCTCAATTCCAGTATTTATGAATGTGACAGAGAGTAAGCTGCATCTATGGATGGGGCCACGTGAGCAGATCCTCTAAACGCCGTCATCTGAATTATCATCTTGACGCCTTGACACTTAGTGCTGAACGCCAGGGCCTGCCCCCAGCCAAAGCTGTGAAGTGAGGACCACCCCTCTTCATCACTCTGCTTTGCTTCTTCTCATCAGCTACCCAGTACCAAAAGTGTCTGTTCCTTTCCCTATCAGAAACCTCTTTATAAGAGACAGAAAGCCATCTTTTCTTCCTTAATATGAATTTAAATCACCTCAAATCACTTCTCTTTGCAGTCACAAAAGATCCCGTGTTGTATGATTCCATTTATCTGAAATGTCCAGAATAGGCAAATCTATAGAAAGTAGATTAGCGGTGGTGGGAGAGGTTGGAGGGAAATAGGGAGTGAATGCTAACAGATATGGGGTTTCTTTGGGGATGATGAAGATGTTCTAGAATGTATCTGGTAATGATATCTGTGAATACACTGAAAATCATTAAATTGCACTAGCCCCTGGGCCACTTGAAAGTCCCTGTACACTTTAAATTAAATGGGTGAGTTGTGTGGTATGTAGATTATATTTCAATAAAGCTTCTTTTTTTAAAATCACTTTTTAAAAACTCTGGTCTTTTTCCCAAATGCATGAAACTTCAAGCATCCAAGAGCAAATGCAGAAGTTTAAGAGTGAAGAGTAGCTAAGGAGGAGATGGAGTCATTTCTGTTCCCCTGAAATCACTCTTATTAACTCAGTCTTGGCCATTATATTAGAAAAGGGGAAACTTGCTTGATTTTAATCAGGGATGCTCAAATTGTTTCATCCACAACCATTGTCAATAAACCTAAGTGTGTCATGACTTCCTTTGAGCAATTTGAAATTTTAAAATAAATATCATGATTACAGGCAAATCCAAGCAATTATATCACAGCCTCTCAAAGCTGATGCTACAGTCTTTGTTTAGAATCATGATATAGGGAGAGGATTATATTTTGTTTCTAAAGCTGCCTTTAACTTTCTTTTCATATCATATCATCACTGGGATGGACTTTAAGAAGCTCCTTTAATTTTTTAATTTATTTATTTTTTTTAATTTTACTTTACTTTACAATACTGTATTGGTTTAATTAATTTATTTTTAATTGAAGGATAATTGCTTTGCCATATTGGTTTTATTTGTGCCATACATCAACATGAATTGGTGTACATGTGTCCCCTCCTGTGAACCTCCTCCCACCCCTCTAGGCTGTTACAGAGGCCAGCTTTGAGTTCTCTGAGTTATGCAGCAAATTTCCACTGGCTATCGATTTTACATACGGTAGCGCGTATATCTCCATCTACTCTCTCCATTCGTCTCTCTCTCTCCTTCCTCCCCTCCCTCCGCCTGAATCCATAAGTCTGCTCTCTGTGTCTGCATCTCCATTTTTGAAGACACTGATCAGCCAGACAGGCGCCAGCACCTGGGCCTCAGAGAAGACAAGAAGACGAGACAGTGCTTGAGAAGCGTCGGGAAGTACCGAGTAAAGAGGTGGAGCAACAGTTGTCGACGGGAAGAGCAGGCGCTGTGGGCATTGCTGATAGAAAGTAAATTTGAGCAGAGGGGGGTTTACAAGTAAAGGGGGGAATTCAAGTTCAGATCAGACCCCAGGATGTCATTCATTGGGAATATTTCACTCAAGCAACCCCCTGCCCTGACTGTGATGAAATGGAACTTTATGTCGCCCAAGTAGTTGATAGGATTAAACATTGTTACTCATATTAGTTTTTGTGACTACGATCGTGCCAGTGTGGTTATGCACTTTTAAAAATCTCTTATCTTCTCGAAATTCATACGGAAACATTTGTAAATGAAATTATAAAATATATGGGACTTGCATCAGATAAATTCCAGTCATCTCCCCTCAGGCAAAGCAAGAGGGTATATACATGAGAAAGCTTGAGCGTGAGTGGATAACTCGACAGTGGGTGATGGGTATATAGGGTTCCGTTATATTATTATATTTATTTGTATGTTTGAAAAGTAAAAATTAAAAATAAATAAATAAATTTAAAAAAAATAATAATAAAGATTTGTTGTTGTTGTTCAGTTAAAAAAAAAAAAAGAAACACAGTGTTTTCAACCACATGGAATAACAAAGACTGGATTTATTCTCCTGCTTTAGAAAACTTAGAAAACCACTATACATATATATATATATATATATATATATATATACACTGAGAGAGAGAGAGATGTACATATATGTGACAGTTGTTTTCAGACATTGAATTACAGGCAATGCATGAAGGGAAACAAAGTAAGTCAGCCCTATAATTGCTCCAGCTTATCACCTGGGGTCAGTTTCCAAGCTGTTACACAGGAAGGAGGAACCCAGTTGAAGGCCAGCAGTCTCACTGGAAAGGAAGAGACAAATATTGACATTCAGGAAGACCAAGACTTGTAGAATATACAGGGCAGAGTACCAGAGAAAACAGTGTTGGAAACCAAGGAAGAGAACGAGAGAGAGCTCCAGAATCTGTAATAGCGTCTTCTTGGCTGTCTATGCTGGAGAGGAAACTGCCCAAGGTCAGTGCAAACAGCGCTGGAAAGCAGCAGGTTGAATAATTCCATAAACTAGAACAGAAAGGCTGAGTAACACACAGAGTTCTCAGAAGAGCTTTTCCTTAGTAATGGAACTAAATTAACCCCAGACTAAAGGCAGATTTGGACTGACCTCACAGATCTTCAAAACAATCCTTGAAAGAATCAAACAGATGCCAGATAATTTCACTGCATGCCAGAACACAGTTCAACAGATTTAAGGAAATGCAAGGAAACCAAGAAGACAACAAAGTAAAACTCACAACGTCCATCAGCCAGGCAAAAGAGCACCAGGCATGCAAAGAAACAAGAAAACATGATGCATGCCCAGGAAAAAAGTCAATCAATTGAAACTTGCTTCTTGAAAAGTCAGTCAAGAAATGACAGAGATGGTATAATTAAGAAATTAACATATTAAAATAGGTATCATAAATGTGCTCTGAATTGTTCAAGAAGGTATAAGAAAATGTGAACATAATAAGGAGAGGAATGAAAGATATGAAAAGAATTAAATGGAATATATGAAAACTACCATATCAGAACAGCTTTAATGCACTAGATTGGGAAGCACTAAGGAAATAACCAGTGAACTGAAAACAAAGCCAGAGAAACCATCCAAAATGAAGCATGGAGAGGAAACAAAAAAGGCCAAAAAAAAAAAAAAAAGAAAAGAGTCTTGTTGACCTGTGAGAAAATATCAGAAGTCCAATATACTTGGAGTTCCAGGAAAAAAGAGGAAGTGACAAAAAATATCTGAAGAAATAATGGCCAACATTTTTTCTAATTTTGATGAAAACTATAGACTCAGAGATCTGACATGCTCAACAAACAGCCCTGAGAAGCTCAAGGAGGATGAACACAGAGAACACCAGTCCAAGGCTCATCAAAAAGACAAAAAATAACAGAAAAGCAGGGCTAAAAAGAAAATGCTAAAACCAGCCAAATAAAAAGGACACATTAAATACATTCCATACACAGGAACCCAAACAAGAATTTCCCTGTGAGCATCCACACAAGCCAGAAGGCAATAGAGAGACACATTTGAAGTACTGAAAGAAAAGAATTCAATACCCCCAAAATATATTTCAACAGTAAAGGTGAAATAAGACTCTTTCACATGGACTAAAGCTGAATGGATTTATTACAAATATATCTGCATTATGGGCTTCTCTGGTGGCTCAGTGGTAAAGAATCCACCAGAAATGCAGGAGACAGGGGTTCAGTCCCTGGGTTGGGAAGATCCCCTGGAGAAGGAAATGACAACTCCCACCAGTTGTCAGGATTCTTGCCTGGAGAATCTCATGGACAGAGGAGCCTGGTCAGCTACAGTCCATGGGGTCACAAAAGAGTCAGTTACAGTGTAGTGAATGAACAGCAACAATGCTTGCACTCTACAGATGCTAAAGAAAATTCTTTAGGTAGAGGAAGAATGAGGCCCAATAGATATGAGGTGGAAATTCGGATCCACGTGAATGAAAAGCACCAGGGATGTTTGTGGTTTCCTCCTGAACCTCTCCTGCCTCTTTATCTCCTCATGACTTGCTCCCTGTGTCTGTCTTGGGTCCCGGAAAACTGCTCATTATCTCCAAATGGTTTCAGTGGGAGCTTCTCCCCAAAGCCTTTCTAACCACCCACCCTCTCATCTTCATCCAGGCACTTGATGCCCTTCTATTGAGCTCCACAGATGCCTACACATTCCTCAGACCTTCTCTTTGTCCCACTTACGATTTTTCAGCTGGCCCCCACCTCAGACTGTGGCGACAGATGGCAGGACTCCATCTTATCTTTGTGAGAAGCTCAGTGGCTATGAATGAATGCAAGTTGGCTGGACAAGAACCAACTGGAACATTTGCAAGAACACTGAGCAAGTCTATGTCCATATTCGTTCTTCAGATATTGACTCACCCGTTCATTTATTCATCTGTGGAATGACTTCAAATTCATCAAGGAAAGAGAAAGCTGAACTATAGTCTACCCAAGAAAAACAAGCGGTCATCTGCAGCAGTTCTCCAGTGAGAGAAACCATAAACTCATCAAGTCCATCCTGTCTATTATTTTACACAGAACTCTGAACTAGTAAGACTTTCTGAGAAGCCAGTGAGGTTAGTGGTGGGAAAGGAGCCAAAGTGAGCATAATCTGTCCCTTTACTGGAGTCAAATTGGTTAAAACACACACATTGTTTTTTCATATAATACAAAGTTGACTACTTTCAACTCCCTACCTTACTTTATCTACCTTATGTGTTCAGCTAATATCAGAGGTAAATAGTTTTTCCTGCTAATCTGGTGCTTTAATCTAAAATAAAGAAACAAATACTAGAAGACAGAAAAGCATGAAGTTCAAATAATGTCTCTACTCTATTTATAAACTTGTTTCTGATTTCTTTTGCTCTCCTTTCCACTTAAAATAATTGCTTGAGTAATCAATACCCTATTTATTTAAATATTCAATAGCTACAAATAGCTTTGAATAGCTCACGTGTCTCAGAAATAAAACTGCTAGTCACACTGACGGAGAAGGCAATGGCAACCCACTCCAGCACTCTTGCCTGGCAAATCCCATGGATGGAGGAGCCTGGTGGGCTGCAGTCCATTGGGTCACTAGGAGTCGGACACGACTGAGCGACTTCACTTTTCACTTTCATGCATTGGAGAAGGAAATGGCAACCCACTCCAGTGTTCTTGCCTGGAGAATCCCAGGGATGGGGGAGCCTGGTGGGCTGCCATCTATGGGGTCACACAGAGTCGGACACGACTGAAGCAAGTTAGCAGCAGTCACGTTGAAGAGAATGTTTGACTTCCAGATGTTTCCCCCCCAAAACTGGATATTTTAACCTAGTTAAGAGGTTGGTGGTAAGGTTATTGAAGTAGATTTTTCAGTTATTTTTATGAGTGTCTTACCTGCAACACCCATCTGTTTCTAAGCCACTTCCTCTTTAAAAGCAGAAAGCCAAACTTTACCTTTAAATCTGTCTTTTTCTTTTTATAGATTAAACAGTATTTTCCCCACAATGTCTCAGTGAAATGCTTTGCTATTTCTAACAGCAATTTTTATAATTAATTTCCTGATTATTCAATGTTTCAATAATTTAAAAATAATTTATGGTCTTTTTTTCTGATTGTTAAATGCTATAATAATGTTCTTGTATTTTAGAGTGAAAACCTCCATGGGGCAAGGATTTTTGTCTGCTTTTGTTGTGGTTGCTGTTCTTCATGAATTCCTAGAGCCTAGACAAAAGTCTGTCACAGATTGAGAGTATAATTCCCTCCATAAACGGTAGAATGAATGAATGAGTTGTGTTCAGCCTGGGGCAGCCTCAGAAGTTTTCCTTAGGCACCTCTCACAGCCTTTGGAGTTGCTCTGCTTGGAAGTGAACTCTGGCCATCTGTTCTGTCTCATCCTGTCCACCTGATCTTTCCGTTTACAGTATGTTAATATATTTGATGACATTATCTAGCTTTGACTAACCATTTACAAATAGACCCCAGTGATTATGAAAGAGGGGAAGGGGAACCACACCGCAGTCTCACATTTTACAAAAAGGCTTTCTTTAATCCACTGGGCTTTCAGCAGAGGGCCGTGTTTCACACCACCAGGGATCCTGAACTCAAATGCTTTCTTCATTTTCCAGTACTGCTTTTCAAGTGTTCTCAGAGGGTTTCATCTTGAGAGTAACCCAAAACCAGATTATATTCCCAACTGAAATATCCCATGGCAAACCTAAACCCAGCCTAAACCCTGAAAAGAGACAGGGGGAACCCAGGCACCAAAATCCACTTGCTCTTTTAAACAATCTAGCTGACCGGTTAATTGGCCAGGATCAGAGAAATACCCTGAGCCAGGGTAAAAGCCTCGTTAACTTTAAAATGGACTAATCTATAAAAAGAAAAATGAAAGAAATTATGCCATTTGTAGCAACATGGAGGGACCCAGAGATTATCATACTAAGTGAAGTTAGATGGAGAAAGATAAATACTCTACGAGATCACTTACATGTGGAATCTAAAGTATGACACAAATGACCTTATCTGTGAGACAGAAACAGACTCACAGACATAGAGAACAGACTTGTGATTGCCAAGAGTGGAGGGAGGGGTGAATTAGGAGTGTGGGGTTAGCAGATGTGGGCCATTACATATAGAATGGATAAACAACAGAGTCCTACTGTGTAGCACAGTATCCTGTGATACAGCACAATGGAAAAGAAAATGAAAAAGAATATATATATACACATATATACACACACATATGTATAACTGAGTCACTGCTTTACAGTAGAAATTAACACAACATTGTAAATCAACTATACTTCAACAAAATAATTTTTTTTTAAAAATGGACTGATCTTGTGTGGTGTGTCCACAACCTCCACAAGTTTTCTGATGCAAGTCTTTCCAAGGTCTGAACTACAGAGAGTCAAGAGGGATCAACTACCAGATTTCTCCATATTGTGGCTTATTCAGGATACATTCTGAAGTATCCAAACTCCGTTATGATAGAAGAGATGTGCTCATTGCCTGTAAGGCAAGGATTTTGAAGATCCAAATGGGTGTGAGTGAATCAGCACCTTTCTAAACGTCTGTCACGCAGATTACCAACAATGGAATGCTTTTCAAAGCTGACGATCTGACATTTTAGTTGGTGGTAAAGAGGTTAATTTACTAAATATCATAGCAAACACTATGCCTACTCATTTTTTTTTTTTAAGCAAGATCATGAAACCCACAAGGTACATTTATTTCAGCAACGTTGTTTGGTTCAAAGGAGTCATAAAGACTTCTAGTTGAAGAAGATCACTTTTTGCTATGATTGCTGAAAAATCCCCACCCGTTTTCATCAGAAGTTAGTTCCAACTTATAAGTAAAACAAACTATTTCAAAGGACACTTAAGGCACCTGTGTTTAGTAGCCTCCCATCCTTTCAGTGCATTCCTTAGAGGAAAGGGGAGCATGGTTATTTTAGGGTCTCAAAAGCACTGGTCACAGAGCCCTGTGGCGTTTTAGGGCAAAAGACTGTTAAACATCTTTGATCATTTTCCTGTATCAGTTGTATAATCCCATATTTTTACAAGCTTCCTTTGAAAGACAACAAACTGCATGTATTGCATATTTACATATTACACATTTCACACTGTACATTCTTTCATTTTTAAAAGCCTACAATGGATTTAAGCTAAGTGAACATAAGAAGAAAGTCACAGGAATTTATCCAAAACAATGACTATTTTATTCTATAATTTACTTGCCTAAATTGTTTCAGAATGATGCTTCCTTTAATAACAAAATTCCCACAAAAAGTGAGTGGTATAGGAATCTAAATGTACTTCCCAGACTTGCTTCCCCTGTAATATCTGTAATAGAACAATCCTGAATTAGCTGCTACTTTCCATAATTCTTGTCAGCAAAATCTATCAGTAGTTCTAACTCTGATTATACACGCTGGTAATGTAATTAAACATGTTTTAAGCCTATCTCTGATGTCACAGTTTCAAATATAGCCACATAAATTTTAGCTATGAGTATTTCATACATAATTTATATATACAAATGTGTTTGCATGTGTACCTGGATTAAGGATAATAAATGTAAATTATATAATTTATATCTATATATGTTTAACTGTGTTTAGTTTCAATCAGACAATGGTTTGATATATATTTTTTAATGAGGGAAAATCCTACTGCAATATTAAGATTTTGTGTTCTGCAGACTTCATTTCTTAGTATTTTTTTAATTAAAAAGACAAATACATTTCAATGTTCTTTTTAGTAAATGTTATGCTTCCTGTTCCAAAACAACCTTAAGTTTATAAATAAGAGTTAATGAATCCAAGAACCATGTTATGCCATGAGCTTGTGAACAAACAGTTTAAAGTCAAACTCGAATTCTTTCCAAGTTGGATTTTCACATGATGCTGTTTATAAACACATTTTGAGGGATAGAGGGAGTGGTTTTGTCTTGTTTTGTTTTTCTATATTTTTAATAGACAAAATTACAGTTCAGCCTTGGAAATGACTTAAAGATTAACTGGATTTCTAAACCCATCACAAAAATGAACTTGTGCTAAGTCGAGGATTTCTCAGGAATCTCCACCTTGTACTGTTTTTTTTTTTTTTTCCTCTCCGAGAACATTCTAGACAGAAGCATGAATGGTTCTGAAACAGTTTGCAGAATCACATGACATCCTGTTTGTTGAAGATCAAGGGCGCTTGCGTGGCATCCACTCCTGAAACGTGGATCAGAACAAGATCCTGAGAGAAGTAACGCTAACCTTGGCCTCCAGCATGCCGCTGCTTGTCCCTTTCGGGATTATGACAGACACTCCCCCACGTACGCTTTCCACCCCCATGATCGCTTCATCCCTCCTCTCTGTGCTGCCAAAGACACTGGAGTTCCCAGAGTTTTGACACCTTGTAAAGACATTCCAGTGGATTCTAGCATACCCAAACAGATGGTGTGAAAGGAATACAGGGGAAGAAAATACAGGCCTCTGCCAGATTCTCATGTATTCTAGGTAACATCGTGTTCCAGGGGAAGAAAAAAATAAATAAAAAGGAACTGATATCATTGTTACCGCCTGCTTCCTAGGCCAAGCCACCACGCTTCTGCCAAAGATAACAACGTCTTTAAGATGGCTACAAAACTCCTGACATCATATGAGGCAAAAGAACTGGGCCTACCAGGGAGTATAAAACAATAATCTGTATTATTGTTATACTGTGTTACACTGACACTTACATGAAACAGAAATTTCTCCCCCCTTTGAGCAAGGAATAACATCCAGCTCCAAATAACATCTCTGCTTCTTTCCCTTGTCCAGAGTGTGCAAATCTCTACTGAGTTTCTTCTCTGAAAGTTAGTGACATGAGAACAAAGTCTATATGAGAGAGACATTAAAGAACAATTAAATACTTTCCCTCCCAGGTGTTTAAATAAATACAGACACAAATAAACATAAGCACAAGAAAAGATGTTTAACATCATTAGCCATCAGGCAAATGCAAATTAAATCCACAGCAAGATACTATTATACACCTATCAGAATGTCTAAAATAAAAGAGTGACACCACCAAATCCTGGCAAGAATATGAAGAAACTGGATCGCTCATACAGTGCTAGTGGAAATGTAAAATGGAAACAGTTCAGAACTTTAGAAAACGGTTTGGCAGTCTCTCTAAAAACTAGACTAGCAACTACTATACAACCCAGCAATTATACTCTTAGGCATTTCTCCCAGAGAAATGAAAACTTATGTTCACACGAAAAACCTGTACACGGATGTTTATAGCAGTTTTATTAATAATAACCCAAGCCTAGAAACAACCAGATGTCCGAACTGTGCAAACTGTGGTTGGTTAACCAAACGGTGGTATACCCATGCTGTGAGAGAGGGGTGGGCTTGGCTATTGAAGGGTATCACGAGGGAACCTTGTGTGGTGGAAATGCTGTTTGTCTTGACTGAGTCAGCGTCAGCATCCTGGGTCACACATTTCCAGTGTTACCAGACGGTACCAGTGGGGGAAACCGGGCAAAGGTGTATGCAATCTCGCTGCGCTATTTCTTACAACTGCACAGGAATCTATAAGGCTCTCCAAATAAAAAGTTCAATGAAAAAACATAACTCCTACTCACAGACATAGAAAACAAACTCGTGAGTACCAAAGGAGAAAGAGGGGAGAGGGATAAATTGGCAGTTTGGGATTAGCAGATACACACGACTGTAGACAAAATAGATAAACAAGAATCTACTGTGTAGCACAGGGAGCCACATTCAATATCTTGCAATAACCTATAATAAAAAAGAATTTTAAGAATATATATATAGCATATACACATTACTATATAGAAAATAGATAACTAGTAAGAACCTACTGTGTAGCACAGAGAACTCTACTGAGTACTCCATAATGACCTATGTGGAAATAAAATCTAAAAAGAGAGTAGATATATGGATATGTATATGTGACTCACTAACACAACATTGCAAATCAACTCTATTCCAACAAAAAGTTAAATAAGTATATACATATACATGTATACGTTAAATAAGTAAACATCTATATATATATTTGGGTTTGATCTCTGGTTAGGAAACTAAGATCCCATACACTGCACAGCATGAAACAAAACAAAACAAAACTCCTGTTACAATAAAAATTTAATCTATGTAAAGACACAAAGGAAAATACCTTTTAAACTGATTAATTTGAAGATTATAGTGATCCAAACAGAATGCTTTTAAGTCTCCATATTATAATAGATTAAGAAACACGTGTGTGTGTGTGCGCGTGTGTGTAGAAAACAACAAATTAATTAGTTTTAATGACAAAAAGGGCTACTACCCTGTCCATGTCTTCATCAACTTACTCAAAAGCTCTAGATCAGAGAAAGAAAACTATGAGTATTCTACCAAGGATCTGATGGAAGGATGATACAAACATTAAGGCAGCAATATGCTCTCTGGGCATGCAGAGATAAACTTATTAAAGCACCATTCTCTGGTTATAAAGTTGGTTTGTCTAGAGGCCATGTATACTCTCTCATCCTTGTCCCCGGGGCCCAATGACATGAATTATTAAATGACTAACCAATATTAAGGTACAGAGTCTCACTTAGAACTGGCTTGTAACCCACACAAGCAGAAAACTCATGACCCTGGCTTCCTCGCTTTTCCTGCCTGTCGGTCCACACCCATATTTCTTCATGAGACACTGAACAGTCACATCATAGAAGGAGGAAAAGCCACAGTGCTGCAAGTTCCATTGGTTCTTGAGATGCTCACCCACATTCTCATGGGTGTCTCGTTAGCCGTCTGCTTTTTCTCCAGCTCTGGCTCTTCCTGGTCTGTTATGTGTCTTTCTTCTGATGTGTTCTTTCCCTCTGCTTCTCCCTCAGCCCAAAGCCTGCCACCCCTGGCCTCCTTTTTCCTCTCTCCCCAAACTGGCCTTGCCTCTGCTCCAGCTCAATCCACCCCACTCAGCTAATGGTTCCTCTTTCTTGCACTTGAATCTCCCTACCTCACAGTTATACAATCCAAAAGTCAATCATATATGGGCCAACTAAAAAGAAAACTATTTTGTTCTTAAATAAATCCTTTCGACCTAACAAAATCCCTTAGGTAAAACCGTTTTGGGCTTTTGTTCATTTGCTTGCGGGGTGTTTACTTACACATGACCTTCCCCCAGCTGTCCAGAACACCATTCTACAATGGGGCTTTGACCCACAGGGTGGATGAGGGCACATATCTTTCCAACTGCCTACCCTGCATCTGGTGGCTCACAGTAAAGAATCCACCGGCAGTGCAGGAGACTCAGGTCTGATCTTGGGTCAGGAAGATCCCCTGGAGAAGGGAACGGCCCACTCCAGTATTCTTGTCTGGAGAACTCCATGGACAGAGGAGCTTAGCAGGCTACAGTCCACGGGGTTGCAAAAAGCTGGACGTGACCGAGTGGCTAACACCGACACTGCACTTTTTCACCCTGCATCTGTCTCCCTTCTCCCTTCAATAAACGACTCCTTCCTCTTTCTGTCTTACCCAAAACTTGCTTGTGTAAAACTACGGCTTTATGTTTCTTACACAAGTATGATGCCACACACACATGTATATAATACATAAACACACGCGCACACACACACCAACAACAGCAACTTTATTTTCAGGTAAGATCAATAAATGATGATCATTTTGTGCTACAATTGCTCTAAACTCTGCCCCAACACATATTCTTCTGTGTTCTTTGCACTGAAAAACTTATATAACTTGATGGGTGGGTCAGGGGTGGAGGAGGTTATGTCGGAGCTACACACACATAAATCACACCATACCCACGAGGAAAAGCTACTCATGGATGATTTTATTGCTGCCTCTAGCCATCAGCACGAGGCCTTTAGCCTAATCACTGGTGGATAGAACCAGGCTGAACGAAAAGAAACAAAAAAAGAACAAACTCTGGCTGTTAGCACCCCCTCGCAGGCATGCAGTGCCCACTGAGTTATTGCTTCCATTGCTTTGCTTTGCTTTGTTCTCCATTCAGCCATTTTATGGTCACTGTGGTGATGGACTCCAAACAGGATCATTTAGAAAACAAAATAACCAATACATTATTGGAAATTTTTAAATGTGCAAACTAGACTACCCCCTTACAGTGAAGCCATTTGGGGTGTGGGGGTGGGGGTGGGGACATGTACCATGTATCTGAAGTAAGGGAAAGGCAATGAATTAGTGATTTACATGATTACCGTAAAGTTGAAAGTCACATGGACTCGATCTTTCCAGTCCTAGAATCTCTTCAGAAAGGTCAGGCAGTCCTCACGTGAATGCTTGGACACAGATGGTTCTCATCGGTCAACTGGGGATATATGTGTTTTCTGTGTGATTCTGAGAACTCAGCGTGGAAGCAATAAATTATATTAAACAAGAAGTAGTGATGAAATAGCTCAAAATTAAGAAATAACTTCAGGATTTTGAGTTGCATGTGGGAAAGCTTAGATTTTGCCTATAAAATGCCTGAGGAAGAATGTTTCAGTAATTTATTGTTATATGACAAGCCTAACAGCTTAAAACAGCAATTCATTATTTCTCAGAAGCCCGTAGGCAGGCTGAGCTCAGCTGGGCAGTTCTTCTGCTCCTGGACATGTAGTGCTAGAGGACCCACGTGGGGCCATCCACCTGGAAGCTCAGCTGAAGCTAGATCATCCAAGACGGCCTCTCATCTCCCAGAACCTCTGTCCTGTGACTTCTCATTGACTAGCTGAGTCCAAGCTTCTCTCATTAGCAGCAAGAGCATGGAGAGGGATTGGAACCAAGGTGGAAGCTGGCAGACTTCTTAAAAGTGAGGCCCATAATTGATCCAGTGCCACTCTTGCCACAGTCTGTTGGTCAAACCAAGTCAAAGTCAGATGGGATCAGAAGGGAGAGGAAATAGATTTCACCTATTGGTGGAGGAGCAGCACCCATGTTCATAGGTAGGAGCTTTCAGCTGCCATCTTTGGAGACAATTCTACCACAGAAGAGCAGGAGGTACTAAATACAGACTCCTTTTCCTGCAATAAGGATGCCACATTTAAAACAAGGATCTTGTTGGCATTTGAAAGTCAGTAAAAATAATAATGCTTGTGTTCTTGCAAAAAAATATTATCTATTTTTCCTAAGACTGCTAAAAAGAACCCCTTACTGGCCAGCCAATGGGTCTCCAAATTCCCAGCATCAGAGTCATACCTTTGAGTTATATCATCTTCAGAAATCCTGAATAAAAATGCAAGTATGTCTGGTAGGGTCAACCGTGACTGCCTTTGGGTGAATCTAAGCTTAGCAGCTACGTTTGTGGGAGAACTCTGAGGTGGGATTCTTGCTCCACAACCAATGGTTGCACTTCGGGCATCTGGAAGACTTTGAAGTCACTTTCAAAATGTTGTGGTTGTTACATGCATTTTTCACCAGTTTCTCAAATGGGTCAGATACCAAAAAGGTTAAGACTCACTATTCTAAGTGCATGATCACAAAGTCTCACTGGGGAAAAGGTAAAGCTAAGAGAATTCTCTTTGGTGAGTAAAGGTGTCCTCTAATTATTTATTACTCTAACTATTTAATATTCTTTACATGTGTGTGTGTGTGTGTGTAACAGGCCACATCTCTACATGTGCAAGGAAGCATCTTCACTTTGCATTTCTATCCTCCACTGGGAAGAACCTTATAACATCCTCAGTGTGCATCTGGCCCAGTTATCAAATCATGTTCCTTGGTACCTTCCTGGAGATAAATGAGGCCAAGTAAGGGATAATCACGATGGTGTGATCACTCATCGAGAGCCAAACATCCTGGAATGTGAAGTCAGGTGGGCCTTAGAAAGCATCACTACGAACAAAGCTAGTGGAGGTGATGGAATTCCAGTTGAGCTATTTCAAATCCTGAAAGATGATGCTATGAAAGTGCTGCACTCGATATGCCAGCAAATTTGGAAAACTCAGCAGTGGCCACAGGACTGGAAAAGGTCAGTTTTCATTCCAGTCCCAAAGAAAGGCAATGCAAAAGAATGCTCAAACTACCGCACAATTGCACTCATCTCACATGCTAATAAAGTAATACTCAAAATTCTCCAAGCCAGTCTTCAGCAATACGTGAACCGTGAACTTCCTGATGTTCAAGCTGGTTTTAGAAAAGGCAGAGGAACCAGAGATCAAATGGCCAACATCCGCTGGATCATGGAAAAAGCAAGAGAGTTCCAGAAAAACATCTATTTCTGCTTTATTGACTATGCCAAAGCCTTTGACTGTGTGGATCACAAGAAACTGTGGAAAATTCTGAAAGAGATGGGAATACCAGA